>NC_087219.1:52152393-52364893 GCF_015104395.2 Macrobrachium nipponense | reverse complement strand
GAGACTAGTACAATTTACTTAGGATTAAGAAAGTTAAAAAGGCGATAACGAACAAAGCTATTATATACATATATAAAGAACGTGATGATTAATACGAACAAAGTTACAGACACGAAGGTAAATTTAAACACTGGAAGTGGTAATACTTTCGTCTTATTACCATACATGGTCAAAGCAGAAGTGGCTATATATAAAACATATTTTCCAGAAGGAATTGAAAGATAGAATAAAGAGGATTACCGGTAAGTAGATTTCGATTTTAATCTGTTTACCGTTCTGTGACCTCCCGACCTTTTTGTATTCTTTCCCTTATGACTTGTACCCACCATTTATATAGGCCCATGCTTCTGTGTATCTTTAGTTACTGTGATCATGTCTTGGTCCAATAAGATGCAAGTACTTATCATCTCTAGTGTTTCAATATTCCTTCGTGGCTGTAACAAATGCGCACATAATATATATGTATATATAAATCCTGACTGGATTCTTTATATCTAAAGCATCTTCTAGAGTAAGGCTGATCCACAGTGGTAGACAGGTTTGAAAAAAAGTAGGCAGGGCAGTAAACTTGTTAGTGTCCGAGGTCAGTATCTTGTACAAAGCTTGGGCTATGTGGGGGGTAGGGGGGAGCCGGGAACTTCTTATTTGCCCCCCATCCTTTTCATGGATCATGTTTATATTCTTTTAAAAGATTTATTTTATAGATATGAAACGTTACTATTTATTTCGGGTAGTATATCATTGCAAACAAAAATTTCTCCTCCTGTCCAAGTGGTTGCATGACCTAGAGCGAACATGGACGAAATTCCACCGTTTTCAAGTGCATATCTTAGGCATTTTCTGTCCTCTTTGCCAGTGATTTTCAAGACTGAACAATATATATATAAAAAAAAAAGTTTCTCACATGATGTACGTGGGTTTTGATTTGTGAATCTTTAGTATTATCGGGAATGTTCTTTACGGTGGGTGATTCGTCCTATTATGTTCTTAAATGCTACTTGAGACTAGTTCTTATGTAGATGAGTATTTACACCAAGTGTTTTATTTTCCCTGCATATATATATATATATATATATATATATATATATATATATATATATATAATGTATAACTTGACCTACACAGGTGCAGTTGATAAGTACTAGGAAACATTTGCTCATAGCTTTCTAGATTATGATCATGCCACTTATCTGCAATTACTTGTCCAAGCATACCTTTTTTTTTTATTTATGTCTATGAAATTAAACATTTATTTAAAATGTGATCATTCTGTGAGATATTATTTTAAGGAGCAGGGTGTGTTTTTATGAAAATAATAATTTTGATATAGGAGTAATAAATCACTACTTTTTAAAGTCGCTCTTTGATGTTAGCAACAGCTGCTTCTTCATTTACGATTCTTGATTATTGATAGTCACTGAATGAAGAAGCTACTGCGTAATGTTTCCCACGCCTTTTTACCCGTACACAACTGAAAATGTATCGCTTCATCGACTCGTATTGCAAAGCTTAATTCGGGAATTTTGTGTGTAAACCTTGCACACACACACACACACACACACACACACACACACACACACACATATATATATATATATATATATATATATAATATATATATATATGTGTGTGTGTGTGTGTGTGTGTGTGTGAATAACTTGATCACGAAATATATAAAACGTGATGTTATGTATAGAAAGGTGTATATATATATATATATATATATATATATATATATATATATATGAATTGAATAGAAATTTATTGAATGTGTATAGTTATTTGCTTATTTTTGCACAGCTGATATCCGACTGGAATCAGGATTATGTAATCGGTATGTATTCAGAGAGAGAGAGAGAGAGATGGGTTCGATACACGCCCGGGTCAGAATGATCTAGGCGTGTTCGATGAAACGCCCTGTGCCTTTTTTTGCCCGGGTAAGTTCCTGGCAGTTGATCGAGTTCGGTGGGATGACTATCCTATCCGGGTAGAAAAGAACAGCGTTTTAAAAGCCTTCACTTTCTGTGCGTGTGTGTGTTTGGGTTGGGTTGGTGGATTGTGGTAGTGGTTATTGGGAACGTGACACTTGTTGCCTATCGGTTGTTGTCTATTTAGATATATAGCTTGGAGGTAAAATTTGACTCATCCCAACATCATAAGAGCTTATACGGACTCTAGATCAGGAATTAGGCATAGTTTTACCCACCTCTACAGCAGAATTCAAGGCCTCTCATACGCTGAACGAGTTTGAACGATTGTTGTTATCGACCCCCACACACACACACTATTCAGACAGTATGAACGATCTCCGCACCGATTTCAGGCTGAACAAATATTTTGTCTCGAGAAGACATGGCATCATCTCTAGAAGAGACGCGCGCGATAGCGTTATATCGGAAGACAAACCCATACATTGAACGATCTGTGTATGACAGACTTAACTCACTTATGTCGCAAGCCAGCAACCTGGTCGTGACGGATTCCCGCCAAGATCGTTCAGACACGAAGCTCCGCCCACTTTTGCATTCAGACAAGCCCATACACTGTTTTTGCGAACGATACAGACAGTCGTTCAGACAATCGTTCAGTGTATGGTGGACTTTAAACTTGACTTACATCAGGAATTGCAAGGCAGGAAGTTGTAGACCTTGCTGGATATCACGGAGGCTTAGATTTTGCTAGTTTCCCCATATTTTAAATTCGTACGAATCCACATACAGCATTTGTAACGGAAAATAGTTTGAAAGTATACTATTTACGAAAGCTATACTTTACTGTTAATTTTACCTCGCTTTAACAAACCATTGAAACAATATAGTATAGTACCCAGCACTTTGCTTCTATCTTCTATTAAGTTGCTTGCGAGTGATTTTTTACCCAAGTTTGCAAAAAGGGCGCCATTCTTTTAATTGCTTCGAATTGAGTGGATATGAAGACTTTTTTTTTTTATAGTATTAAATTCCGTGCTGGTCTTTCCCAAGTAAAATGGAACCTCAGCCCAATATTCTTTCTCAATCGCGTTATAGTAGGATTCATCTTTCCTTTAATGTACTGATGTTAGAAACAAGAGCTGGATAGAAATTCTCTAATATTTTCCTTATTAGATGACTTCAAATTCGCTGCCCGAGAAATGAGGACATTGTATTAATTTTCTTTGGAAATCTACGTTTCCTCTTGATGAGATGTTTCTGCGAGCAGGAGGGTGTTTGTCTTGAATTCTGTTTGCCTTCTACACGCAACATTAACTTCGGTTTCATATTTTTTATTTATTCCATTTATAGGGTTTTCCATGTGCCTGCGTTCCTCCGTCAGTATATATGGCATTCTGTATGTATACAGCTTTAATTTTTTTGCTATAGCTTTTGAACTATTAAGGATTCGTCTACGATTTGCATGCTGGAACAATTTCTTGATGCGACAAATTTCGTGACCGTAACTATACCCTCACATTGAACAGCTGCCTCACTTACCTTGTCATGCAACTTTAGAGGGAAGGAATTTTAGTCAAACTGGTGTAAAAGTGAGACTATCAGGCATAAATGTGAATGAAAGAGGGATCGTCGTGCTGTTTGGTGTCAGTATATACAAAACTTCATCTTGTCCATAAGCAATAGCTAGGTCCTTCATATTTGGCATGCATACTCCACAAAAATCGTCTCAGATGCCACGATGATCATGACACTCATTAAAATAGCTGCTGTTGTAGCGTCGGTCTTTCATCAATCCATTCTATGAGAAGAAAATGGTTTAAGCTATCCACTAGTTAAAGCACCGGTTTCTTCAGACAAACTCAGTCATGAATGTTCTAGCTTTGAGAACTCTCCTTTGGTAAATGCTATGAGCCTCTCATTTCTAATGTGTGACATGCAATGTGTTGCATTGTGCTACATGAGTGCAAGACGAGTGGTATAGATTGTGCATCTACTCGATTGAAATGTGTCCAGTTTGTAATTGTGTTAGGCATCTTATTGTAGACAGGTATAATAACAAACATGGTGTCCAGTCTTTCGATGTTTTTTTTTTATTCATATAGATTTACTAAATAAAGATCTGAGTCATATTTCTTAGCTCTCACATCGCAGTGATTGCTTAAATGATTTGTTCTTAAATGAAAGGTGAAAACTTGAACGAGGTAAATTTAGAGGGGTTGAACAGCTGGGTGGAAAAGTTGGTAGAAAACAGTGCATGTAGGCCCAAAGAGATGCTGTAGAGAATCTTTGGTACAGACTACACCGAATCACGCAAAACACCTTAAAGGTGAACGACATGTAACTAAGTGGTCACTAAACCATTTTTTGACCTAAGAGCCAGCCAGCTCTTGCTGATCATGCCCATACCCCCCCACCCCTGGCTTGACTTCCCATAAATGGTGTGTAGGAAGAACTGGCCCGGCTCAGCTCTCACCAAGCATCGTTGTAGATCCTGATCACTATTATATTGCGATTTACAACAACAATCTCAGAAACTTATGACACTAGCAGTAATTAAAGACAGGCAACAGCAGTAACATGAGCTAATTCTGTGAATAAAGGCATGGTGTTGTAGCTCATGGCAGCCGACAGGATTCCTCTTTGCTAGGGTACATAGTATCCTGTTCGTCCATTCCAACCGATTTCCTTGTTTTTACTGAAAGAAAGAATGGAGATGAGAAAGCACAAAGAATTTATAAGAACAAGAGACGAAACAAACTTGTATCCTGTTAATCAAGTGAGTAGCAGGGGAACTACAGTGGCAGAGCCAAGTCCTGTTACCGTTATTGAGTTTATGAATGAATAAGCATTTTGAGCTGTGACAGGCATTGCAAATTTCAATGAAAACATGCAGAGCTGGAGGAGAAAGATGTGAGTAAAATTATTGAATGAAGAAGATGGACAATCAAGCATTTTTTTGCAGAGTACCTCACTAAAGAGAAGCTTAGATTATTTAATCATTGGCAGCAGGTACTATGCAACATCTTGCTACATATAAACAATCTCATTTTAATTAGGGTCGTGGTAATTCAGTTGGTTTCAGTAGGATATCACAGTGTGCCGATCCCGTGTCCAAGCCCCTTTCTGGATTTGATAGATTTCCCTGGCAAACGCCACTTTACCATTCCTGTAAGCTACTACAGACGGGCTATTCTCCTTAATCCAAACTTAGGAGGAGAGGGTTAATGAAAAAAGTGCAAAAGTTTCACCTTGTGACGTTAGTTTCCCACAGTCTACTATCGTTGGACTCATTTGGATCCTAAGTATGTTTGGATCCATTTAGTGTCTTTGCGAAGCTACATTTTCCGCGCTCGTTCCTCTCAAGACCAAATACAGAAACAAGCTGAATGTTGAAGGGGACTTACGCTTTGCACACTGGCATTCAACCATCCATTCAAATCCAGTAGCAGCGCCTCAGCGGCGTGGTTGGTATGGTATTAGCGTCCCACCTCGGTGGTCGCGGGTTCGATTCTCGGCCATTCCATTGAGGAGTGAGAGATGTGTATTTCTGGTGATAGAAATTCACTCTCGACGTGGTTCGGAAGTCACGTAAAGCCGTTGGTCCCGTTGCTGAATAACCACTGGTTCCATGCAACGTAAAAGCACCATACAAACAAACAATCAAATCCAGTAGCTAAGAAGCAGTGTCAAGTATCTCATTAATTCATTCTAAAAAGAATAAAAACACCCCTCTCTTTTTCTAATTTTCCTTTAGATCTGGGAGGGAATTTTACTTAAAGATGGAAGGGTGATGTGGAGGGGAGGACCACCTCTTAGAGGGGGCGTGATAGTGAAACGGTTGAGAACCACGGCTGTAAAGAGTGCTTAAGATCTACAGGGTAATCCCTCTATAGCAGTTACAGACCAGTGGGTAACAATGCTCAGTTTTAATGGAAGACAGCACCTTTGAATTGGAATCCTCTAAAGAGAATTGACACCATGTTCTGTACCAACTGATGTGCACTGGGTAAGCCAAATCCCCATCAAGGTGCAATTTCTTATAGAGTATCATACCACGTCCTTGTAAATCCCCACTCATAAAGCAGAACTTCTTTAAAAGTGCCCATCTTTTCTCCAGTAATGGGAACATCAGTATTTCTGTAAAAGTACTAGGCCCTTCTTAAATTGTGGGAACTTTCAGAGGGTCTGTAGAGGTGCCAGAATCATTATAGTTACGGGAACATTCAGATCGTTTGTAACTTCTGTAAAGGTTCCAGGCACTTCTATAGTCATGGAAACATTCAGAAAGGTACCAGTCTCTACTATAGTTAAGGAATATTCAGAACTTCAGCAAATGTGCTAGGCCTTCCATTAGTTAGTTAAGAGAACGCTCACAGCTTCCAGGAAGGTGCCAACCTGTTCTATATTTAAAGGATTATTCATAGGTTCTTGAAATGTGCAAAACGGCCTTCAAATAATTAAGGGAACACACAGCCTCCAGGAAGGTGCCAGCCTTTCCTACATTTAAAGGATTATTCATAGATTCTTGAAATGTGGCAAAACCCTTCCATAATTAAGGGGACAGTTCAGAGATTCCTTACAAATACTAGGGTCTCTTATATTTGAAGTTATATATAGAGCTGGCTCTTCTATGTTTTAAGGAATATTTAGAACCTATGCAAAAGTCTCAGACTCTTCTCTAGTTAAAGGAACATTCAGAGCTTCTTAAAAATATCAGGCTCTTGTCTAACTCTGGGAATGTTCAGAGCGCAAGTGCCAAGTTATTTTTTTTTCTTTGCTTGTAAAGTTGCTAGACTTTTGTTTAGTTTAATAAAGGGATCATTCATACTGTTCATAGATGCTTTAGACACTTCTTCACCTATGGAATCATTCTAAATTGTAAAGTTTCTAGTCTCCTCTATAGGTAAGGGAGCATTCAGAACTTCTGGAATGGTGACAGGCTCTTGTAGAATTCCAGTAACATTCAAAGTATCTGGAAAGATGCCGGTCTCTTGTATAGTTCAGAAAACATTCAAAGCTTCTCGGGAGATAGTAGGCGCCAGGCTCTTCTAATTATGGGAATATTCAGAGCTGTAAAGGTTCCAGGATCTTTGTTGCCAGTTATGGAAACATTCGGAGCTTCTGTTTAGTACCAAGATCCTCTTTTAGTTAAGGGAATTGTCAGAACTAGAAAGGTGCCAGGCATTTTTTTTTTATTTATGGGAATGTCCACAGCATTTGCAAAGGTAGCTCATTGTTATTGGACCTTCAGAGCATCTGCACAAGTTCCAGGCTTTTCTTTTTTTGAGGGGAACATTTTGAACTTCTGTTAAACTGCATGGTAACATTCAGAACTTCTTGAAAGGTGCTAAATTGTTCTCCAGTCTGGCATCAGTGCAGAAGTTTTGTGGAGGTACCCAGTTTTTATACAGTTATGGAAAACAAAGCTTATGTATAGTACCAAGATCCTGTCTTAGTTGAGGGAATTGTCAGAACTAGAAAGGTGCCAGGCTTTTTCTAGTTTTCTACTTGAGGGAATAATCGCGACTTCTTTAAAGGAACTTCTAGTTGCAGAAACGTTCAGAGCTTTTGTAAAGATAGCCAGATTGTCCTCCAGTTATGGGAACATTCGAGGCACTGTTCTGGTCATGGGAACATTTGAAGCTTCAGTTAAAGCGCCTGGCTCTTCTATTGTCAACCACTACAGTCGAGTAGATACTAGGTTCCCAATTCACTCCGTATGGATCACGGGGACCATTTTCGTCTAAATTAAATATGCAGCCACACGCTCATCGTTGTAACTGCCCTTCACCTTTTCTTGATAATTACGTCATCGTTGTTATTATTATTATCATTAACCATTCCAATCCCCCCGCCCCCTCTTAAAGGGGACAGCAGAAGTTATGTCTAGAGAGGGATGGAGTGGGTACCCGTTCCTCCACTCTCTCCTCCCCTCCTATCGCTCCACCCACATGGTCTATGGTGATAAGGGTAACGCTATGCGCCGATAGCATAATAACAATGAAAGTCAGAACGTGTTACTCGTTGGATATTATTATTATTACGCATTATTGTTAAAGGACACTCAGTCCTAAGCAGTCTTAGAAGGCCATACGCTTCAGTAACAGGATTCCATTATGTAGACTCATTTTGTGTCAAGGAAGCAGCAGCTACAATAGCAAAAAACTTTAAGGATACATTAAAAAAAACCTTATCTACGAATTTACTTTCAAGGAGATTAGGGCGCTGATTTTGTAAACAATTTAATATTGATCTTAACGGTAAATAAAGCAAGCTGAGCGTATTTTCAGGGCTGGCCCGAAGGATTAGATATTTTTACGTGGCTAGGAACCAATTGGTCACTTAGCAACGTGACCTACAGCTTAATGTGGGATCCGAACCACATAATATCTAGAAATGGATTTCTATCACTAGAAATAAATTCCTCTGATTCCATGTTGGCCGAGAATCGAACTTCAAATCACCGGATTGGCAGCCGAGCGGGAAAACCACTCGTCCAACGAGGAACTGTGGTGCTTGGTGGAACCACAGGGAATCTTATAGGGTATGGGTATAGGGGTAATGGCAGACGTGACCTTTCCAATCAAGAAGACTTTCGTTGGTCAAGTATCTATTAAAACTGATTGGCAAAGTCTCCGATGACAGCGGTACGGCTTCGGTTTCTCAAGTCTGGGTTATCCGTAGGGGATCAGTGCACCACCTCATGCGGTGCACTGTAGACTCTAGTTCTTCGCAGCGCCCCTCTAGACCTAAACTCCCACCCCGCCTTCCATTCCTTTTACTGTGCCTCCATTCATATTCTCTTCCATCTGACTTTCCACCTTCTCTTAACAATTGTTTTATAGTGCAACTGCGAGGTTTTCCTCACATGGTTTTCAAACATTTTTACTGTCAATTTCCGTTTCAGCACTGAATGACCTCATATTATAAGGTCCCAGCGCTTGGTCTTTGGCCTACAGTCTGTATTCTATTTTGTTCGTCAGTCTGTGTCGTTTGAAATGAGGCGTTTCTTTTACTTAAATAAAAAGAAAGAAAGAAAGAAAAAACTCTAGCATCCTTGTCATTCCCTAATTCTCAGAAACCTAGACACCATCAAAACATTATAAGGCCTTGATGCTCGCAGAAATGGCGGTTGGGTCTGCTCCTCTTATTCGTGTGATATGCTTTTGGATTTCCCAATCTTGCCTTCACCTCGTCCTTTCGTTCAGACAACCCATTTCAATTTTCCCCGGCCGTCATTATCCTCAACTTCAAAAATTCTCTCTCTTAATTAATAACAAGAAGAAGAATATCAGCTCTTTGAAGCATAAAGTACTCCTAAATCTAATCCCTGGAGTAGATGCGACCACGTTTGATCGAGTGAATGCAATAGAGCACGAGTCTTGTTCTGGACATATAAAGAAATTTTCCGTTGGGAACTTCTCGGTTGTTAATGGTGCTAATAGATATAATGTAGTCTGTAGAGGGAACTGACTGCAGGGTTTTAACTCATGAACTATTCGAAGGCCGATAAATCCGCTATGATCACCCAACCATTTATTGATCTACAATCGGTTTTGAAGTGTGATCGAGACCGCTAGGTTGAACGCTAGGTTTTTCGCGTCATTGGAAAGGGAAGCTACGACGAAGAATTGGGAGCATGTTAAGATAAAGGAGAGAGTTATTTTGGCTTGTTTCCTGCAGGTGGGGTTAGTGTCGTCAGTGCACTGCACTGCAATATTTCCTTTTTTTCCTTTCTGGACCAAAAAAGAAAGAAACATGCGTTACTGTTAGTTTCCTTCCACTGTTCATCTTGGGATTTCAATCCCTGTTTCAATTTTCCTTAATTTCAGCTGTGACTTCGTCGATTTTGTCTGGGAATTGGCCTTTCTTTACTGCCTCATTCTTTTTTTCCGTTCAGGCCATGTCTAAAGGACACAGCTTGCTGCCTGATTATCACTATTCTCTCAGTTTTGGGTGAGGCTAGACCTAGTGAGGAGGTAAGACCAGGTTACTTTTAGACTAGTCCGTTGTGAGGCATAAAAAAGAAATCACGGTACCTTTGCTACTTCCCACTACTTCTGCGGTCAGCAGAGAAACTCCGGGTTTCAGTCCAAGTTGTGACGTACGTAGCTTGGTGCCTCTCGGGAATTCCGAGGCTTCTACAACCTGGTTCGGAAATAAGATCTGCCGTTCAGATTTTTGAAGTGATCAGCATTTGTCTTGATATGAAGAGTATAGATTGTGATATGAATTTCAGTAGCTATCAACTTCAGCTTTTTATCTCTTTGATAAGTTTATCTTGTAAGAAAAAAAAATTCTCTAGAGAACCAAGTTTATGTGAAATATAAAACGGGACCTTTCGACCTTCACTGAGGTCCTCTTCAGTTGTACTAAACGGAAATTGCAATGTGTTTACAAGAAATAAGAAGTAAAAGCCGGAACAAAAACATTATAACAGCAGTTAAGATGAAAACGGTCAGTCTGGGGGTCTTCCTTGGGCATCTATCTCCATTCCTTGAAGTCGACTTCTTGTATCAAAACAGTCGTTTGCTGACCAAGGAGAAATTCCCTCTAAAGCAGGCTGCAGGTTGGCGGTTGCCAGGCATATTGAACAATCTGTGAAACTTCTTGAAAATTATGCAGCTATCTGATGAGTGTCCCCTCTATTATTCCTCTTTTATTGGTATTTTCGTCTTGCCCTCTCAAAAGAAATTTGAGCGTCTAAATGAAGACAGTGGTTGGCGACGGCACTGGTACTATAGTAGATTCACATTAAACGTGCATCTGATGTCTAGTCCAGTTCCTTACGACGCTCCTGATTGGCTGTTGATAAGCCAATCACAGGGCTGGAAACTCAGTCTCTCGAGAGAATTCACATAGACATGATGTATTTTCCACCTCTGCTTATGTGAACTCTCGAGAGACAGTTTCCAGCCCTGTGATTGGCTTATTTACAGCCAATCAGGAGCGTCGTAAGGGAGTGGCCTAGACAACAGATGCACGGGTGATGTGAATCTGTTATAGTACCGGACCTGAATGCATCTTTATGTTCCGGGAATCTGACATAGCAATCTGTTCCAGTCTCCCCGGCGTAGGCTTGGACACAATCTTTACGGAGAATTATGTAGACTCCTGATTTTAATTCAAGATTCTTAACAGAGTTCTTGGAAAAGTTTGTTTTAATGAGCTGTTTAGGGTGAAAAATAAATTGAAATTCTGTTGATCAAAGATAACAAACAAGAGGTGGTTAATGTAATTCAGGCGGTTCTCAGACTGTAAGTGCGGTAAGGTGTGAAAACATACAAAAGACCTAATATAAGCCCCTTTATGACCCCCAACCGATAAAGAAAGTTCTGTGGTATGGAAATTGAGAATTCTGATAGCATTCAATGTCACTGAATTCATGGGTGAAGATAATTTTACCTGTTATCAAGAGCTAAATTTTTTACGGATCTCTGTCTTAACGTGAGAGGTTGAAGATCTGGAGGTCTCTGATGTAAGACTTGATATATGGATATCATTATAGCGGCGTTTGAAATACTTAGATCTTTTGCCAAACAGAGTCTGGTCTGTGGCTGTTATGAAGAGCGTGAGGTGTGGAATGGTCGGACCTGAAGATTGTTGAGCTAGGAGAGGTTTCAGATATTGAATGAGTGTCTCTTTACACATCTGTGGTTGAAATGCTGTGAGACTGGTGATTATCCTGTCAGCAGCTGTTAGGTACAGAGGGAACAGATAAATGATAGTGTTTATGTGGAAATTTCTTCTTTTAGATTCAGATATGAATAGGTTTGCTAGATCATATTTTGCTGCATGCTATTTAAAATACAAGATTGCTTTGGTCTGAAGGTCACTGTCTCATCTGACCTGATATATCGAGAGACACTCTCATTCTAGCCTTTATCTATAGGTTAATCATGAAGGTATTTGCTTACAGCATGCTAGAAAATGTACCTTCACTCATGCTGTTGGCTGCTTGGCTTCATCGGGACCCATTGGTCGTTGCAACCAACGAATAAGGTCTTCTGCAAGTTTCAGTAACGGCTGATATTACAAAAGGCAGAACTTCAGCCATTCGCTCAGCTCAAAGTCTAGAAATAGGCTCAACCTCAATCAGTTATCTGAATTAGGGATCGCCAGAAATGTTTGCTCTTTCATGGCAACGTTAAAATAAGCATTTTTGTGACTGAGGAATGCGGCGCATAAAAATTCATTGATTTTGTGAGCTGTTCAAAGTATCCCTTGGCTTAACACTTGTGTATTATCCAGATGTGGAGGTTCCATTTTCTTAAACTGGGAATGGTCCAAATTCCATGCATTACGATTAATAATTTTTTATTTTATTCATTCCTTTTCTGAACTCTTTCCACTTGTCTGAAGTTAAGCTTACAGATTTTGTGCCAGGTCTAGTGTATATTGCTTCCTCGTTACAGTATAGAATAGGCTGCCTGTTATCAAGAGACTATCTTTTGCGGTTTTGATATTGTTGTATAACAAAGAATGCAATGGTTACCACAAATTGCCGATTGTATCTGCTCAGATTTTGTCTCTTTTTAAAGTTGATTAAGATTTTCATCTCTCCGCTTTTATGCATTTCAATTGTACAGCTTTGCATCAAAATTTCATTTATTTTTTTCTTTTCCACTGACCCCTTAAGCCCAACAAACCTTTATTTTACTTTTGTCCTCTTATCTTTTGATATTATTAAGAGGAAATTCTATTATATATATATATATATATATATATATATATATATATATATATATATATATATATATACGGTCAGCTTGACCACCCAGCTATCAAGAGAAATATACTAAGTTGATATCGACTCTGCCGTACTATCCCTGTCTAATGCAAGGTCATGGTTGGTCGGTCGAATGCAGATCATGTACGTAGAATCGTCATTAACCCATTCTCGCCGTGACAGCTGATAAGAATATGAAGCCACAAATATCGTTGGAACTCTGGAATAGCCAACACCCAATGAGGATTATAATTTATAAGTGCATCGGGCCCCGCCCTGATAAGAAAATTTACTTAGAGATTTCGTACTTAACAGTCGGATATACCACGTGTGCGTGTCTTGTAAGCATGTGGATTTACTTATCAGAATGAGTGATTTGGTATACTTTACATTCAGTAGTCGTATACACGCACGCATGCCTTTTAAGGGCCACTGCTATAGGTTATATGAGTGAATCATTTAATACCACGTATTATGTTGGAGCAAAATTATTCAATAGGAATGACAGATGATTGGCATTTCAGTAGGCGGCTTGAAATAGTTTTGAGAATCGTATTGCATCTCTTTCCCCATTTCTTTGGTATCACCAAGCTCTCTATTTTGACGAGAGTGTCATATTTCCGACCACTGTGACAAGGATAGTAACTGACCGACTTATCTCCTTTCCTGCGAATCGTATACTCTGTTTTTTTCCATCCGTCCACCCGCCTTTGATGTTTGCGTATGGTAACACTGCGTCCTGGGCTTTAGATAGTTAAATTCAGCCTACAGTCAACAATAACGATATCCTATTTCGATTATTAACGGTGTAATTCGCATACAGTGAATTACTAAAACACTTTTTAGTTACACATGTAACTGTCTAAAGCCCGGGACGCAGTGTTACCATACCCAAACACCACAGATGGAAAAAAAAAAAGTATAGTTAAGGCTGCGTCTTGCTTCCTGCATTTTTAGCTTAGCTACAAGCATCCCCCGAATGCAGAATTGGTTGAAAAACTTTCCATGTCCAGATTATATCACGTGCCATCGTCAGTTTGAAATGTGACCTGATGTTTTTATTATATCTTGCACGTTGATATTTATGAATGAACTGCATTTTAGGTACATTTGTCTTCATGTTATGAAATAAATCCAGAATGTTTTTCTGTTATGTGAAATGGTAACCACCCTGCTGCTGACATAATTAAGGTATTAACAAAATAATTTTTTATATATGCCAAATTCTTGTAGAATAGCTCTTTTATTTATGGTTGGTGTTGGTTTCGAGACTTACACATTACTTGCCTAATGAGTGTTTGTGAAGAAAAGACTGCCACACGAGAGTAATCTTAAAGGTTCTTGAGATTAACAGTGACCATTTACAGTGCAGTTTTGATTACCAGTCATCGTATATGTAATATATGGCCTATATTGTTTAATTAGTATATACAAGTAGAAAAACCTATTTGAAGACATTGTGTAATATTCAAGAATAATTTCTAAGCTCTTTATATTAGACAGTGTACCTTAGAAGGGTTTTTGTATTTTAGTATGTAGTAAGCTAAAGAATGTTTTATTTGTTGAATTCGGCAGGAGCCTCAATCGAAACTGAACCATGCGAGGTGAGGTGCCATGAACGGCAAGTCCGAAGAGTCCAGCACTGACAACACTAGCAATAATACTAGTACTAACAGCAGCACTAGCAGCAGCAGCAGCAGCAGTCAAGAAAACGACCCCCAACGCAGCAACAAAGACGGGACGCAGCAGGCCTCGCAGGCAGGAGAGGCTCCGACTGAAACCACCGTTGCTCAGACATCAGGTGCGTCAAGTTGTCCGTTGTTCCGGGGACATTCTCTTGCATGAGTGGGCGGGGTAGTGCTAAGTCGTCCGTAGTAGCCTAGACCAAGGTCTAGACTCTAGACATTAATTTTCTGTTATGGTGGAGGGGTTATCAGAGAGTCCGTAGGTTTATAGACTTTTTTGCGTTGTGGCCCTTTGGGTCAAAGGAGTACCCTTGTAGTCCCATGAGCATTTTTTTTTTTTTTTTTTTTTTTTTTTTTTTTTTTTTGGCAATGGGTGAAAATTAAATCCTTAGTTCTAAGGCCATTGTTTTTATTTTTCAAGGAGAAAGTTATCCTGTAGTTCTCTAATACATTTACATATAGCACTGGTAGGGATTGTATCAACGAGTGCAATAGGAGTTATGGATAAAATTTTGTTATCTTGCTATTTATTTGAATAAATTGAAGTTTTGTTTTTTCCTTAAAGTCTGCCTTGTAATTGTTTTGCTCTGCCTGTATTCAGTGTTGCTTCTTGTGTTGAATCTGACTCTTCTTGGTTAATCAGTCAGTCTTCTGATGGATCTTGGGCAGAAAATAATGCTAAGTACGACCATTTGTTTTAAAAGTCGGAAGTGTAACATGCCTTGCAATGGATGCCAAATATGTTCAGTGTAGGATCTCTCTCTCTCTCTCTCTCTCTCTCTCTCTCTCTCTCTCTCTCTCTCTCTCTCTCTCTCTCTCTCTCTCTCTCTCTCTCTCTCGTTAATATGCTAGACTGAGTTTGAACTTGGTCCTGTTTTGCAGTCTTGGAAGTGACCGATAGCATTACATCTTAATTTATAGTTTATCTAGATCCAAAAATTCGGGTATCCTCTCTCTCTCTCTCTCTCTCTCTCTCTCTCTCTCTCTCTCTCTCTCTCTCTCTCTCTCTCTCTCTCTCACGTAATGTTCTAGACTGAGTTTGAATCGCGTCCTGCTTTGCAATCTTTGAAGTGACCGATTCTTAATTTATAGTTCATCTAGAATGATGTCCTAAAATTCGTGTAATCCTCTCTCTCTCTCTCTCTCTCAGAGAGAGAGAGAGAGAGAGAGAGAGAGAAAATCTCCCATAAAAACTCACTTACATATGATTTTCGTCATGTTTCACACTGAATTACGGAAATCAGTGCATTAAATCTCTGAGGGTTTATTATGCAGTCAAATGAATTCTTCAACGATCCAGACTAGATTTAGTGTCAGTAAGTGAAAAGGAAAATGTGACGTATATGATTTTTTCTACCTTTGCTTTGAAAATATTTTATTTTCTAGATGTTGGTCAGTTTTGTTTTTGTGGATGCTTTGGCAGTTTTGGTACTTTGTTTAACGGAGAGTTTCCTCTTTGGGGTAAAAGAAAGAAAAAAGTCCCCGTTTCTTCGGCGCAATCGGGTTTTCTGTCCGGTTGTGCCCTCGGCCACGGCCCATAAAACTCTTAATCGCGGCCCATGAAACTTAGCTGCGGTAGGGTGGTGGCCTATGATGTTGGTACCTATAGCTGTGCCAGAAGTACGATTGAGGCTAATTTTAACCTTAAATAAAATGAAAACTACTGAGGTTAGAGGGCTGCAATTTGGTCTGTTTGATGATTGGAGGTTGGATGATCAACGTAAAAGTTTGCATCCCTCTAGCCTCAATAGTTTATCAGATCTGAGGGCGGACGGACAAAGCCGGCATAATAGTTTTCTTTTACCGGAAACTATAAGTGAAGAGCTAACTATTATTATTATTATTATCATCATTATTATTATTATTTAGAGAGGAGATTCTCTGATGGCAGTATCGTCGAGAATTATACCGGTTTCCACGGCATTCAATTTGTATAGTCTTCTCTATTCGTCCTACAGTGCTCCATTCATCAGCATGTAGCTGGTATATCAAGTTCCCTAAGGACACTAAAAGAATTCTAACGCCTTGGCTTTATTTCCTCTGACGTGTTGACATCGCTCTGGAGGTCATCTATGAGAGTACAAAGCGAAGGAATTAGGATACTTGTTTAAGATCAAGCCAGCATAAAGCCAGCACGGGCTCTTGCTAATGGAGCTAACTGGATGATAGGATACTTGTTTGTTGTTGAAGATTAAGCCAGCCTTTTGCTGGCACGGGCTCTTGCTCCTGGAGCAGCCCGTAGAAGTAGGATACAAGATGCGCAAGATGGTGGGTTGGTTAGTAGGCTGAATTTTGTTTGGTCATGGGATAGTGACATAGGCCTACCAGGTGTTGCTGGCTGGAGGTCAACCTCCTTGACTGGAGGTGGGGTTGGGTCGGGTAAACCCCCCTCTGGTATGTTTGGTATTAAGACCGTCCAGGTGACATGCCGTCGGCATCCGGTGCGCTCTCTCTCGACGGCGCTTGGCGTCGGCTTATTTCTTATATTTCTTCTTATAAATACTTGTGTATCTTGTATCCAAATTCATTCGCTTTTGTACTCATAGATGACCGCCAGTGAGCTGTCGACACGTTCGAGGAAATAAACCTAAGACAACAAATATCTTTGTGTCCTTAGGGAACTTTATATACCAGCTACATGCTTATGAAAAAAGACTGTTTAGACGAATAGAGAAGGCTATTCACATGAAATGCCGTGGAAACATATGTTAATATTATTATGATTATTTTTATTATATTAGGACGCTGGGAAAACTCATGTCCTTTAGACAGTTGCAAGTGTAAGGGGTCTAATAATTAAGTCTAAAATTATTGTTTATCATGATGCTTTCCTGGCTCGATAACGAGACGAACCAGCTAGGCTGAGTGATGTAATGACGACATTCTGGTCTAACTAAAAGTAGTCTTCCCGTAGGTAAGTAGTGCGTGTTCTGTCTCCAGCGTATTGTATACACGGCCTACAAAGATCCATGAGCGTATCATTAGTCTTATGCTTCGGATGAAGAAATGGCGCTATTTTTCCCAACTCTTCATCTTCCATTTTCAGTACTCATTGTTTTCTCCCGTATTAGGGCACTGTTGTCAGTGCACCTAATGCGGTGCACTGTCGGCATTACTCACGGTTCTTTGCAGCGTCCCTTCGAGTTCGACCCTTAACTGCAACCCATTTTGCTCCTTTTACGTGCCTCCTTTCATATTCGTTTTCTTCCATCTTACTTTCCTCAACCCTCTCCTAACAATTGATTCATATCGCAAGTGCGAGATTTTCCTCTTGGTTACTCCTTTCAAACCTTGTACGTTCTAACAATTTCCGTTTCAGCTCAAATCTCATGCGACATGACTCCACAAGATTTCGTTCAAAATTCACTAACTGGTAGCCTAGCATGCTCCATATTTATCTATTATTTCAATGTGGAAACGCGATTATTGCATAAATATGGACATAGTATGTTTCATAAGAGTGAAATCTGTCATATACGTATGTCAAAACTGTAAGAAAATGTCACCTGTAGCAAATTTCAAAAAAAGAAAAGAAAAAAAAACGTTCGAAACATTTTCAAAACATTCGTTCACACATCGCTGAAGCATTTGACCAAAATGAGCTCGTCATCAAGCATCAGTTCAAATGTTAAGAAAAAATACGAAAAAAATTGTCATAACATTAATAATGCTTCCAAAGCCAACGTAAAATTTGAAATAGACCTATTTGATTGCTTTTACACCTCAATGCTGAAAAAAATGTAAATATGTATATACAAAAGTAGAATGCTCCCACCGATATCAACGTGTGAGGGGAGCGTGTGTGACGTGTCGTTAGTGTTGGTGCAACAACCACCACCCTGTGTAACATTAGTAGGTCTTTATGTTAGGTCTGCACTGAGTAGCGTCAATGAAATTATTTTGAAAACACTTTATATGTGTTAGAGGAATATTTGGATTTTCATATATAATTAATTGTTATAATTCTCAAATATTAAAAAAATTATGGCATACTAGCAAATATTCGCCTGTGCAATTATTCTTTTGTCAAAGCCAAGATATTGTTCCTAGGCATAGGTGTTAGATTTCTTTAATTTACAATTAACAGTCCCATCTCTCTATTAACAATTTCTGGCCAGAAAGCAGATGACTTTATCTACACATTTTTGTTCTTCAAGTTACCTTATGAAAGAATAAATTATACACCAAATGCGAGGAGAAGGACTTTTAAGAAAATAATATTTTAAACCAGTTGAAAAACAAGTGTTCCATACGCCTTGATATTAATACTTATGATATTTCGATTAATAGTAATCTTCTCCATATAATCAAAATCATCTTTCATTCCTCAAAGAACAGGTAATCTCTACAAATAAGGCTTAGATTATTCTTTTAGGTCGATAAATCATTTTGCAACATATAGGCAGCTTAAATGCAGCCTAAAACTTCAACATTCAAAGAAAACTGGTTTTAATTCATATTCCTATTGTATTCGTCAAAAAACAGATAATCTCTACAAATAAATTCATTAATAGCAGATTATATCTCAGAAGGCTTAGATTGTTTTTTTTTTTTTTTTTTTTTCCTATAAAACATTTTGCAACATACAGGCAGCTTAAACACAGCCGAAAGCTTTAATATTCAAAAAAAAGTTGTTTTAATTCATATTCCTACGTTGAAAATGTTATGACTGTTGAGCTTATTAGGTCTACTGTCATAATGCAGCAGACGTAGTTATGTTGACCAGTCCGAGGAACATGTTCATTTATGACACAGCTAACCTTATCACACCGCACTTTGAACTTAGCAGCGTGAAAAAAGAAAATCAGTTCAAATCACACAGATTACGAATTATACCAATGCATAAAAGGGACCATATATATATATATATATATTATATATATATATATATATATATATATATATATATAACATAAAGAAAATAGAGCTAGCTGTGAATTCACAAACTTTTCGACATGTATGACATTAGAAAAAAAATATACACTACTTGGCAACATCACGCCGAGTCTGAGAATCTGGACGATACAAAAAGAATCATGTACTAACAAATTCTGTTTCAGCGCTGAAATACCTCATAGGTCCCAGTGCTTGGCCTTAGGCTTAAATTCTATATTCAATTCAGTTCAGTTGATTGTTTTCTCCGGTACTACTGGATTGCCATTCCAACTGACTTTTGCTTTTAAGTCAAAGTTGCAGAAGCAAGGGGGAGGGGGGGAGAATTGGGGATTCACCCGAGGGGAACGACGCATACCACCCATCTAGAAAGGATGGGGAGTCAGGGGACATGCCAAAGAAAGTCTTGGCCCTTAGGGGTATCTCATTCAAATTGGATCCTTCATAAAATCCAAGGGAACCAGTTGTCAGGGTGAATGAAGAGACGACACCGAAAAAAGTGGAGTCAAATGCTGAATGAAATGGCGTCAGTGGAGCGTTAATCGAAAATAAGTGGCCGGTATCAACTCATTTCAAATGTGGACGATCTGGGTTATAATTATTGCTTGAAAGTTACGGGGTTTTCAGTAAATATATATATATATATATATATATATATATATATATATATATATATATATATATATAGTGTGTGTGTGTATAATATATATATATATATATATATATATATATATATATATATATATATTTATATATATATGGTATATGATATATATATATATATATATATATATATATATATATATATATATATATATGTGTGTGTGTGTGTGTAAAGGTGATGCCAGAGAGGAAAAATGAAAGGCGTGAAAGCCAAGAACTTTCTGTCTAACACGCCCCTTTACTTAGGCACAACAGTTGTGCCTAAGTAAAGGGTCGTGTTAGATCGAAAGTTCTTGGCTATTTAGCCTTTCCATTTTCCCCCGTGGCATCAACTTCATTTATACATAGCATCACGTTTTATATAACTTGTGATCAAGTTGTTCATATATATATATATATATATATATATATATATATATATATATATATATATATATATATATATATAGAGAGAGAGAGAGAGAGAGAGAGAGAGAGAGGTGTGTGTGTGTGTGAATGTTTGTCACATCACCGTGATTCATATACCCGCATTAAGCTACAAATGTCCTTTAATATCCAATTCGTTCTACCTCGGAATTAATATAATTTCATATTATGTTAACCGAAGGGTTATTATTTTAGTCGATAGTAATTTCGTCCTCTCGTGGATTCGAACCAACTGACAGAGGAGAAATCAAGACTTCAGTGTAGTTACTCTCATGTAAATGTGTAATGAAGATCAAACGGTCCATTAAACCCACTATATACACGTTGCAACCACGTATTTCGAATGCCAAGACTTACGCATCCCTGATCACTGCTGTCCCTGATCACTGCTGAAATATGAACATCAGGCAAGTGACAAGAGTTTGTAATATTCGGTTGACCCTTGGGTTTTGGGCCACTTCGCTCCCGCCTGTGTCCAGTCTGGTGGGCATATGCTCTGGATCAATGGCCGCCAACCTTTTGAATTTCATGGACCACTAATGTATCATTTTAAATTTGGGGGCCCACTAATATTAATTTTAAAAAAAGTAAATTCTTTTATGTAATAATAATTAATCTGAAAACTTTTCTTTTAGTTGAAATACACCTATTAAATATAATAGTTATAGTTTAATTATGGCAAGAAAAAAAAATGAAATTTTGATGTTATTACACATTTTAGTGTGATATTTGTTCATGCTTGTTGGAAATAAGTTTGTGGAATTTTGGCTTCAATGACGTTACTACAAGACATAGAGCTGGTTTTATTTTGATCCGAGATCCAATTTTTTTTTTATACCAAATCGGCCTAAAATGCTAAATCTAGCATTAAATTGCTAAATTGGCAACACTGGGCTCTCCCTTCTGTGCAATTGTATCAGGGTTGCCTGAAAAACATTAAGAAACCATAAAAATTGAAATAATGTCCCAATTTTTCTGTGGACCATCAAAATTTCTAATGTCCCAATTTTTCTGTGGACCATCAAAATTTCTTTACGGACCACCGGTTGGCGACCGCTGCTCTGGAGCACTGCTGGGAAATCAGTATTAGTATTAAATCGCTGGTGAAATTCGATTGGAAAAATCGCTGGTGAAATTCGATTCCCAATGTCCTCCTGGCAAGTTCATATTATCATTGTGGAAGATGCTGGTAGATTCCAGAACCTCCTTTGCGTACAGGCGGGTGCTTTTAAAAACCAGCTCGGTCCCACTTCAGTCTATGGAATGGCCATTTACCCTTAAGGCCCTCCCATACAATGAACGATTCTCTGAACGACTGTCTGTATCGTTCGCAAAAACACTGTGTATAAGCGTCTGAATGCAAAAGTTGTCGGAGCTTCGTGTCTGAACGATATCATCGGGAATCTGTCACGACCAGGTTGCTGCGGGCTTGCGACATAAGTCTGTCGTACACAGATCGTTCAATGTGTGGGTTTGTCTGTCGATGTAACGCTATCGCACGGGTCTCTTCTAGAGATGATGCCATGTCTTCTCGAGACAAAATATTTGTTCAGACTGAAATTGGTGCGGAGATCGTTCATACTGTCTGAATAGTGTGTGGGGGTCGATAATGACAATCTTTCAGCCTTAAGACTATGTGTGGACCCCGAACTCTCAGAAGCATTATGCACAGGTCTTTTGGACTCTGTTAATCTTTATGAGATGGATCTACCCGTCTCCCCCATGTAAATCTCATCACAGTCACTGCATGGAACATCCTATTCATCGGTGTCTGATTCTTTTTCTGTTTACTTGTGCATTAGTAAGTGAACTCCCGGTGGATTTTGTCCAATTAAAAATGATTGGGTCGTTAGATTTGAGGTGTTACAAAGTCCCGATCGTCGACACGTTGTCTTTTCTATAGAGGAAGTTACAGCCATTTGAAGAACACTTTCCTCTTGGCACTGACAAAACACCTACGCACTTTTGTGTTACGGGCATGTTACGGCGTGTTGTTGCAGTGACGTTGCAGTGTCTGGCACAGTGTTAAGCATGGTACACTATGCCATCATGTATCAGCTACGTGATGCAGCAGTGGTGTTGAAAAAAATTGATAGCGGCCAAACTGTACTGCAACACTGCTCACTTGTTCTCGCAGTTCAGCTTTCAACGGGAGGATGTCTGCCAATGATGTACTTTGCCAGGAGACTCTACTGCTGGGTGTAGTTGCTCTGTGTGCTGCAAAAAAGAAGCTTTTGATGAAGAAACGTAGAACCTTGTAGTGTAAGCAATGGCTATATCGGCGACCTCTGAAGGGAAGCTTCAATTTTTAGAGCTACAAGTCGAAAATCCAACAAACTTTGAAAATACACAAGAATGCCAATCCTTGCATTTTATAAATTGTTGGAAAAAAATTGAACCTTATATTTGTAAGCAGGACACCAGCTTTCGAGACAGCATATCACCAGGAGCTCGTTCTTGCAGCTGGAGGATTGTATGCAAGCCTCCAATATTCAACCAGGATTTCAAAACAGAGCCGCAGTCTAATCATCCCCGAAACCTGTGAAGCCATCTATAATGTCCTTAGGATTATTTGAAAGTAAGGTTCAAATATAGGTACAAAGTACACAAATATTTTTTAAAATGCCATAACTTTGGAGTTTAGGGATCTTCTGTGCCAGCTCCAGAATTCTGTGATGCTTTGATTGCAGACATTCCCTTGTAGAATTGTGTCTTCAGGGTATGCAGCTTTTTAGTAATGTCTTCATTCTGCAATGTACAGTTTACAAAACTCGATAACTCTGATTTTATGGTTTCCAAGCTTGCACTCCTGATGTTTCTCATCTTGTAATGCTTGCATTTGATGTGCCAAACAGATGGATGTTCCTTCAGTAATTCAATAAAATGTAGTGTTAGTCTTTGTCCACTCAAAGGGTTTGGCGGGTGGTGTAGAGCGGATGTCCTCTCCCTCTGAAAGTTGGCGCATCACTGAGCTGAGTAATGAAATGGCTCTGCCCCATCAACACGTTGGTGATGCGGCTTCTTGTTGAAAAAGTCGTTTTTCAACGCATCCATCTAACACTGCGAGCATCATGATGCATAGTGTGTACGAGGCTTTACGGCGCTGTGCGGTTTTATGGTGCGGATTCATATGTCATGGCACACACTCTTGTGGCTTTGTTACTCCGTGTAGCGGTGTGTCGCAGGTGGCTTGCGGTGTTGTTGCGGAGTGCGCGCATATGTGCACGAGACACGACGTGGAACGCTGCATGATTGTTGCACATGCACCTCCACCCTGCCCCCCAACCTCATATGATACATACTACACCCACCTCTCAAAAATAAGAGCCCCCCCTCAACCTCACATGGTACATACACCCACCTCTCAAAAATAAGTGGCCCCCCCCCAACCTCACATGATATATATACCCACCTCTCAAAAATAAGAGGCCCCCCCACAACCTCACATGATACATGCACCCACCTCTCAAAAATAAGGAGAGCCCCCCCCCCCCCCCACCTTGCATGGATACATATACCCACCTCTCAAAAATAAGAGTAGGATATAAAGAAACCACTGCTTCAAAATGTAAAGGGGAATGGTACAAAGTACTCAATGAGAGCATTCCTAATCCTATCCTCTCTCTCTCTCTCTCTCTCGAACTTGGGAATTCCAAATGAGAAGCAAATGATGGACATAAAAATATTTAAACATGAAAAGCACAGAATGTAAGAAAATGAAGTTGTGACTTGTTTTATATCATAAAATTGTCAACTGCAAATATCATATATTATCAACTGAAGTCAGTATGTCTTTAGTCTGTTACCGATTTTTCATTGTTCCCCTGTTAATAACATTGTTCAGTCAATGTTGATTATTGTTTCATTATCATTTGTATGTGTTCATGTTCATTTGATCATGTTCTCAATATTATATTATTGTTCTTTACCTTTTATGTTATTATATCATTTGATGGCCCTATTTATTTCATGTTATATTTCATTTTATAGTTAGTTATTTTCCTAGTTATATTTATTTCATATTTCAGATATCATATTTCCTGTTATATTTCTTCATGTTATTATTCTTTATGGCCGTGCTATTTCATTATTCAATTTCATTTTACCCAACCATATATATTGTCATGTAAGGAAAATGTAAATGCAAGTCAATATTTCAACATATTTATTACAAAAAGAAACATTATGAATGGTATAAAATATACAAAAACTTTTATTATTTGGAAAAAAATTGTGTATTTATTTATACATTGTTTGTATTATTGTATCACTCCATTGTGTCGAGGTCATTGTCCTAGGGAGGCTCCGTAACACGCTGCACGCCCTGCAACATGTGCTCGCCATGTATTAATCGTGTATGAAGGCGCCGTAAGGGCACCGCGTGGGCGCCGCACGCCTCCGTAACATCATGCAGTAGCACTCCCGCACGGGAGGTATGAATGCGCACTGTACCGCGCATTATGCGGCACCGTGCGGACCTGTTGCGGCGTCGCGCCACTCCGCTTACGGTTTCGTGCGACTTCATCAGGCCACCGGACGGCGCGCATTTGAAAATCTTTAAAAACCTGGCGGCCCCGTACGACTTTCGGCCGACTATGGCGGACCGCACTAGACGCCGCCAGCGCCATCCTTACCTTTTGGTGCGCTTTTTGGCGGCTTCATGCGGCCCCATGCCATAACTGCCTGTAACAAAAAAGCTGCAATCCATTACGTTCCTCTTACTGTACCTCTTTTCACATTCTCTTTCTTCCTTCTTACTCTCCACCCTCTTCTAATCATTGATTCATAGTGCAACTGCGAACTTTTCCACCTGTTGCGCCTTTCAAAGTTTTTACTGTCAATTTCCGTTTCAGCGCTGAATGACCTCGTAGGTCTTTGTGCTTGGCCTTTGGCCTAAATTCTATATTCAGTTCTATTCAATAGAGCACGGAAGATAAGTACGATATGCTTCTGAGAGAGAGAGAGAGAGAGAGAGAGAGAGAGAGAGAGAGAGAGAGAGAGAGAGAGAGAGAGAGAGAGAGAGATTCCCGTGGATATTAGGGGTAAAGGCCACACCATAAATTTGCAGTTAGGCCGCGCTGGTTTTATAAAGTAGACGCCGTACAATAGGAATATTCTGGAATCTGCCATTATCACTCAAACTATAGTCTAGCTACGAAGAGTTGAGCTCATAATTATGGGCGTTGAAACGCTTCCCCATCTTAGCGAAGGAGGTATTAAATCCTAATCCAAAAAGGTACACTTTCTGGATTGACGTCAAGGTTACGGCTAATCCTGAGAATGGGGACACATTCCTCCTGCCTACAGTCAACGCCATCTTGAATTCAAGATGGCGTTGCTATAGTCCAGCTGTTTGTTTTTCTTGCAAGCGACTTAGTTTTGAAGTAATATTGCTTGTGTACAGTCACACACACACAAATATATATATATATATATATATATATATATATATATATATACACGTATATATATAAGTAAATCACGAAAACATCGCAGGGCTAAGGTTAAATTGTCCTTAGCCCTGGGAGGTATTGTGTGGACCCCTGTATTAGTAAAATGTTCAAGAATGACCTTTATATAAAAAAACTGACTTAATTACAAATTAGTTACCTTATATATATATATTCTATGTATTCGTATGTTTAATCATTTTTTTTCAATGTTCACCTTGCAAAAAGTTGTTACTGTTTACCAAATGGAGAATTATACCAAATGGAGAATTATCGAGTTTTACTTAATCTTTTAATTGTCTTGTCCCTACTTCTAAGCTGTTGGGCCTAATCTTTTACAAAAAAACTTTTAATCCTGGTTTGGTAGGTCTACTAAGTCCTCAATTGTGTTGGATTCTATAATATAGGTACATATTTTTTCTTTTGCAATCCCCATCTGTCAATTATACGAGCTTTCTATGTAGATTTATTTTTATATTTCTTCAGTCAGCTAAGTAAAGGACAAGAAGTCGAAAACCTTGCAGAACTCCATCATTTCTCTTTCCTTCGTGAAATTTGTCGGAGATACTGTCTGTCTCCCTCGACGGTTAAGTAATGAATGAAGTAAGAGTTACAGAGCAATGGTATTTATACCAATAAAGGAATATTTCAGATGTCGGCGCTACCTCACTCCTGATGATAGTTTCTTAATCTTCTTTTAACTGCTGGTTGGAGGAAGTTTTCCTTTCAGACCTAAATCCCAGGCGCCTTTTGAAAGGTTCATAGTATTTCTTTCTATCACCTGGCTTTTGAAACCGCCAATTGCTTCTATTAATATGTGACATATTCTAGTTTATTTAGTGGTTATGATTGTTTATGCGGTTAAAAATAGCTGCAAGTTGTTGCGTTTGATGATTTGAGGGTGGATTATCAATATACCAATTTGCTGCCCTCTAGCCTCAGTAGTTTTTAAGATTTGAGGGCGGGCAGAAAAAGTACGGAATGGACAGACAGCCATCTCAATAGTTTTCTTTTACAGAAAACTAAAACGAGCAATAACAATGCAGCTCCTTTTGTGCTGACTTCTAGTTTTAAAGGTAGTACATAGTAATATTCCGTCGTGCTGTTATATTTCATGTGAAAATGGGTTTGTTTGTTGTTTAAAAAAAAGAAAAAAAGGTCGTGGGCCTCGTTGCCCTGATAGATCTTGCTCCCGTAAGATCTAAGGCCCTCAGTGCAATCATGGAATCTTGTTTTCCCCATGATCTAGAATTGTTTTCATGCCTTAAATTCCACCTTTCTCTCTCAAAAGGGGTCATCTTATGTGTAAAAACTCATGACGCTTCCAATTACCGGCGTCTTAATCGTGATAGAATTATGAATCCAAAAACAATCTCTGCTTTGTGATGTATGAAATATGTATACCATGAACGACCATGACCCATGTCATGGCAATCGTGGATTATAATTTACCGATATGGTCTTCCCATCCCTTAAAATACTGGGAAGTGGAATGATTCGACGAGTTTATAGGAGGAAAGCAAAGAATTTGCCTAACATTCTTTAAAGTGCCAACATTTAATAGGCTACTGAAGTGGAAGCTCAGATACTTTTCCTAGATTCCCAAATAATCCACAACATAAATTTAGGAACAGAACACCCTCGTCTTTGTTGTTGCAGCCATGTTAATTGCTCTGTTACCAATTAGCCAACTATATAGTTTATAGTTGGTTAGGTTTTGGGATCTTTCCCAGATAGTGACCCCCACGGTTTCCAACCCGGTATGGAGCGCCTCAGTGGCGTTGTTGGTCTGGTGTTTGCTTCTCACCTCGGTGGTCGCGGGTTCGATTCTCTGGTATTCCGATGAGGAGTGAGAGATGTTTATTTCTGGTGATAGAAGTTCACTCTCGACGTGGTTCGGAAGTCACGTAAAGCCGTTGGTCCCGTTGCTGAATAACCACTGGTTCCATGCAACGTAAAAGCACCATGCAAACAAACAAACAGTTTTGAGGTGGCATCTAGTGTCAACTGCTTGGGACTTCTGACCAGATTTCAGAATTAGAGCACATTGGTCTTTAAGGGGAGAGATCTGGACAAGGAAATAACACCCCTGGTGAAAACGGTCTCCTGGTAATTCGCAGCATTATGGACCAGAGTTATTGCCGTGGATTAGTCTACGTTTTCATTAGCATCCAATCTCACTCTCCGAATCTGTGAGTATTTTGTAATGATTGGTTGTTTGGATGGAGCGAAAAGGCCAGCAGAGTGGCAGGGCCACCTAGTATAAAAGAAACTGAAAATACTTTGCAAACTTTTTGCTGAAGTTGTGGTTTTGTTGGGCTTGAGCAAGAATAAGGTTTTCCTAGTGTCAGAGTGAGCTCAGGAGTAAATAAAAACGAACAACGGCATTTTTAAATACATCATTAAACAAGGAAAGGGCTGTGTTCTAACTGGTAGCAAGCGAAAATAAAGAAAAGAAAAAAGTTTAGAGGTTTGCTTGGACTGTTGCGTAAACAAAAAAAAAAAGGTTGTACTCTTGATTAAACAAAGGTAGGGTGATGTTTCAACTGGAATGAAACACCAGTTGCCACTGGATGGAGGGAAAGGGCGTAAAAGCTGTACGGTAATGGAAAAATGGAAATGAGAAAGATGCATCAAGTAGAGTAAGTTATTCACTTTTTTCACAGCAGGTAAATAAATCACTGTTATATGGGACGAGAGAAATGTGAAAAAATACGACATTGACAATAATGTGATGAGTAAATGTGCCAGATGACGTTTTATCCCAAGGAGAACACTTGCTTGTAAGAAATTACCGAAATTGGGAATAAATAGGGAAGAAGTGGAAGAGACGTGATGAATTACAGAGCAGAAATAGCGTTTTCTGACGCCAAAAGAAAAGGAATATAAAAAGGGCAAATGAAAAGGAAATCGAGAAGAGGGGAAAAGATGATTCCACGTCAAATGTGAAGCGAAAGAAAAGAAGGAATGAATATTTTAGTCCAAGTTTGGAAGGGAGGATATGAAAGATAATAAAGAGCAGAAGGGGAAGACGACTCGGTGTAGAAAGAGAAAAGGGAAAAAGTAATTGAAGATAGGAAGAAGGAGCAGGGAAGGGAAGGCGTGTGTTTTTTTTTCCGTTCCAGGAATGGAAAACTTGAAAGGAGAAAGGTTGTCGGGAGGAAGATTACACCAGATCGGGGCATGGAGTAGGAGCAACATTTAACAAACGAGAGGCGGGAATTTTTCATGGGAGCTAGGGGGTTGTGAGTGGGGGGAGGGGGAGAGAGGTAAGAATTGACCAATCAATTCCTGAGAATGTCCCCTTGATCAATATTCCCCCCTCCCCTATGCAAGCGTTCTTAGGTGAACATGGTACTACAACCCTCTCGTCCTCGGCTACAAGCAGGAAGAGAGAGGGGACATGTCTCGATCATCGCCCTGCAACCGGACTGAGAGAGAGAGAGAGAGGAGAGATCGCCAGCAAGGAAGGGGACCCAGAAAAAGAGCGGTGAATTTTTAAGGAGTTGCGAGGGTTGTGAAAAAGAAGTAAAACTCGAATAGGAAATAAAAGCGAAAACAAAAGGCAGCGACAAAAAAAGAAAGAGGGAAGGGGAAGGTTATAAGGGAAGAGAGAATAAATTCAGTGAAAGAAATAGGAGAGGGAGACTGAATAAAGATCCCGAGTGAAGATTTTCGCGAAAATAAAAGACGGGTCTTTCTAGTAGATCTTCAAAGGCGAACAAGGTGACAATTAGGATTTCAAGTGCTGCAGAATATAAAGATTTAAATGGTTTGGTTTCTGTGTGATGTTGCGAAATTCTAGGCTTATTTCTGTCACCATGGCTGCTTTCCATGGAAAGGAAAATGAACATTACGTTCTTTTGCCAAAGCAAAGGGATTTAAATGCAAATATTACGAAAGTGAAGTTTCTCATGGTGTCTAAGGAACAATCACTTCGTAAATGAAGTCAACATTTAAACTTTCTTTCAGAAGGAGACTAGGTCTATGGCTTCTTTTCTCTTTCAGGAGACTAGGTCTATGGCTTAGAAGCTAACGGGTTTTGTGTCCTAATCCACTAAAAATGAATGATTTATTAATTAAAGTTAGCGTTGGGATTGGTAAATTATTTTCATTATTATTTTGTATCAAGTGTATTACGAGGACGGCAACACAGCAGCACGACCTTAGAGTCCAAGGTCGTCCATCTTGGGACTAATATTGGTAAGGCGTGACGAGATACTAAAAGAAATGGTGCTGGTGGCTTTTTCTTCAAGGGCATGTGTTCATTATTATGTAAACGTGTTTTCTATCCAGGCTACCTTACAACCATGCATAGTCTTTCACAAGCCTTGCCCTTGAGTCATTGCTTGAGGGTACCTACACTGGAACTCACTTTTCGCATTGTTTTTAGGGTAATTTATGCATATATTTTTTTTTCATTTATAGAATATATTCAGTTTTGTGCTTTGTATTCCTATATGTTTTCCTGTCCCAGAGCCTTCAGCTGTTATTTTCTTGATCTTGCTGTACAATACTTTACGTGGGTGTATGTATGGTTTCATTTCGTATACTGAAACAATTCGATGCACACTAAAAGTCTGTTCAGTACAACTGAACATAGTTATCCACAATGATGATGATGGTTATAGATACCTTTTCCTAAACAACTCTAGATCAAAAGGCTCTTTCGTATATTTGAGGTTTGGTGCGTAAACTAATTAATAATGGAGGTGGCAAGTAGTACGTAACTAGCTCTAGCTATTTTGCTGTAGTATGATGGTTACGACGTGAGATTACGTATTGTTTGTGGTACCGAAAGCTCTCGACGAGCAATCGTACAGTTGGGAAATTTCATCGAGTGGTGTTGCGACCCTTGCAGTATTCAATTAGAAGTATTACCTTCAGGTTCAAGAGCAGCAACGGTCGCGACACTCGCCCACTCGTCAAGAAATTGGTGGGGCTCCCGTTTTTTTCCTGAAGAAGAGGAGTTGGTTCCCCTTAGGGAGGGATGCCTCCAAGGTCTAAACCCTGGACGAGCGCACCTTGCCCATAAGTAAGACCGCCTGAATTGAGGAATGCAGTAACTGACCTTCAGCCCTCCATGCATCGTCTTGGCTTATGTGCAAACCCTTCCTACAAGCGGTGACATTGAGGGCTGGCACTAGGACCAAAATAGACTAGGATCTTAGAAGACTTGAGCAATTATTGTGCCCTTGTAAAACTGTTGAACCTATAGAACTCCATCAACATCGATCAAAATAAGAGGTTTTGAAAAGGTGACCATGAAATAATAATGATGACAATAATAAATAAATAGTAATAATGAAATGCAAAAAGTAAGCGAAATCTTCCAGCTAAGTTTTTTTATATGGTCAAAAAATTTAAATGGTCAAACAACAGTAAGGATGCTGCATAAAGCGGTTCACATTTAAATGTGACAGCCTACATCTTTCCATCTGTTTTTATTAGTTTTGATTATTTTTTGCCGAAGCCATTTTATAGTGCCATTCTGCGTACAAAAGATACATACTAATACAATTGGAGATTAGGAATTATAATTGATGAGAAATAAATTTTCTAAAAAGTGTCTTGACCCAGTAATTTTCAGTTTCAGTGAAAAAGATGGTAAATATTTGAAGAAAAGGTTGTAATCTTTCACATTTATCGAAACGTCTGTGTATGTATATTGAATTTAGTTTAAACCCACCTAATTAACTTAATTTATATTTATATCGAAACGACTAAGGTTATTATCTAAAACGAACGGATCCATTACATCATTAGTGAGCCTGTGTCCACTGCAAGAGACTTAACTGATTTTGTCCTATTTTTGAGGAGGCTCTAGAAAAGGGCATAGCATTCTTAGAAACATATGAACGAGATAAAAATGCGATATCAATTCTTTGTCATGGTTTGTAAGTCTGTCCTTCTTTAAGACCTTGTAGCACTAGGCTGAGTTTTGTTTGTTTGTATGGTGCTTTTACGTTGCATGGAACCAGTGGTTATTCAGCAACGGGACCAACGGCTTTACTTAGTGACTTCCGAACCACGTCGAGAGTGAACTTCTATCACTAGAAATACACATCTCTCACTCCTCAATGGAATGGCTGAGAATCGAACCGACGACCACCGAGGTGGGACGCTAATACCATACCAATTACGCCGCTGAGGCGCTTACTACTGGGCTGAGTAGGGGTGGGCTGGGCGGTTGGTACTATACCTCAGTAACGTATGGAATCACAGTCAGGCATCCGACAGGTTTGGTTGCGGTTCACTCTAGTTCGCATGTTGAAACGTTAGCAACTGGTGAGTCATGTATTATCATCACAAGAAATGGTCCTCCAAGAAAAAAGGTAAAAAGAAAGGCAATCCTTTGTCGGGTGCGAAGCATCCCCTCCCCCCCTTAGGTTCGGCAACTACCAGTTAGTTTATGTGCAAAATGTTCGTCATGTTTAGTGCCAGCCCTTTGGGGATAAGCGTACTAAAAGACGGTAAACATCTTAAACATAAACAAAAGAAATAAATATAATCAAAGGCATAAATAATAGTCGGTTCTTTGCAGCCTGCCTTCGGGCCCTGAGCTTGCAGCTCCTTTCGTTTCTTTTACTGCACCTCCTTTCTTATTCTCTTTCTTCCATCTTACTTTCCACCCTTTCCTAACAATTTATTTATTGTACAAATGCGAGGTTTTCCTTGTTACACTTTTCACACTTTTTATTGTTAATTTCCAAGCCTGCCTTATGCTGGTCTTGGCCATATAACCCTTATGTGAACTTCTGGATTGATCAAAATCCGAGGTAAGCCGTTTTCGGTTGGTTTTATAAAGGCTCTTCTCTCGGGTAAATCGATCAGTGTTGATTGAACAGAGGTGCAGCCGATTTGCAGTTCCACAGGAAGGTGACTATGACTTGCCACTACTGTTTTTGTTGTAACGGTTAGCAGTATTAAAGTTCGTGGCGCTACAAAATTGACTATTCGAGAAGTTATTTATTCTTTTCCTTCTCAACTACCTGTTCTAAATACGGTGTTTTCAACAACGGTCTAAGTACATTGTTTCCAATGGCTTCGAAGTGCCCCAGAGGTAGGTAAACCAGCATATTTTGGATCATGCCTTTGGATTTTCATCCAAGACTTTTTTTTTTCCAAATGCTTTTGGATTCCAGTAATTAGGCCTTCGTCTCCAATCCAGATTTTTCGGACGTTGGTTTAATCATTTTCCTTTCACAATGCCTGACTTTGGGTCTTATCTAATGTTTTCCTTGTTGCTTTAGACTAAAAATAGTACTATAGCCATGGGTAAAGATCCTGTAGTTTTAATCTTATTTATTGAAAAATTGTAATTTAGTTTAAACTCTTCAATTCAAGGACTTAGACCAAGATTTTTTTCAAATTCTGAGGTTTTGGTTTTTAAGCTGTTGGTCTAATCTTGGTAAGTGTAAATTTTTCAGTTGGTTTGTGTTAAGTACCTGGAATTTGGTGTAAATTAATGATGATTTCAGAATTATTTTGAATTTAAAACCATTTCTTTAATTTTATTCTCCGGTGCCTTTTTTCCCCAAGCGCATATAGACCTACGTATGTGAAGTAAATCATATTTATATTTACCTTCTTGTTTTAATTTCGGTTCGAGTATATTTTCTTCAGAAATTTTGCTTTGGCATCTAAATCAAGTGTTTGGTTTATGAGCATGATACCAAACGTGGCTCTAGGTCGCTGAATACATTATGACGATGAAATTTCGTTTTGCAGCTGCTTACACATGATATTAATAAACTTTCCCTTAGTGTCAAATATGTGACCTAATGATATTCCTCGATAAAACCGGTTATAACACAGATTGTGAACCCTTCCCAAATACTGTATCTGAAAAATCTTTTAAAACCAAATACCGTATAGAATGTTGAAGCGTCCCACATAAAACCAAATATGAGATTGAGATTTACCCTTAAAAGCAAAAACCAGCTTTATAACACTGGAAATGACAACCCGTGAAATTCTCTTAAAACCAAACACAGAGTGACATTTAAAAGTTGGTGAAAACTTGTATCAGATATTAGAAATATTTGATGTAACCGCATGACACACTTTCTCGAATTCTTGCAGACGATTGAAGTCAACCGACAAAAGTTACTTAAATATGCATGTGATTCTCGAATGTGTGCCGATTCTGACTTGTTAAGGCAGTAGAACCAGCAATAATGTTAAGCGCAAACATCAATGTATTGTATTGATTTCATATTACTATGGTTTAAATCTAGTTTTGTATACAGAATTTTAGACGCATTTATGTTGCAGAAGTAGACTGCCATGCTATTTTTATAATGTAACCCTATTATATTTGGTTAAAGCTAATTTTGATGTTCGTCCCAAAATATATTCTTACGTAAGAGCTCCCAGAAAAGTGGTGCAATTGTGTCTTGCGTCACCGACATGCACAAGAGTTCAGCTTATTTGGGTTGCATCAACCGCGGATAGTTTTATGCCACGTTTCTCGTTCGATGAAGGTGTATATATGCATATCATGTAGGCGCATGGCATTAACGATCCTTAATTCGCGAATTCTTGATTAAGGATAGTAAGAACGGCTACAGAGGATGTGTGTTAATGCAACTGGTAGTACTACCCCGCTAGAGGCTAGGCGCACGGGTTTGGGCGACCACGAGAAAGGCCAGTGTTTTAAAATTGAGATGGAATCCAGCAACGGATGGGGGGTGTGCTGTGTGATCTCGCGCACGTTGCGAACTTGCGAGTGTGTATATAAACGTGTGTGTGTGAGAGAGAGAGAGTGATGGGGTTGAGGAAATGCTGGGGTTGGGGAGGGTTGTAGACTGGGGCGAGGGTGAGTAAACCAAGTGTGGCAAGCGTGGCGATGGTGGGGTGGTTGATGGTCGGGGTGATGAGGTTGGTTGTTTTTGTTTGAGTTAGCATTGTTGAGAATTCATGAAAATGTGGAGATTTATTCGGATTACTTTTGTTGTAGGCCAATAAGGCTGAAGTGATCTAGACTCAGGGTTAGATAGACACTCCGAGAAGCGAAGGGAATCGTATACACAGAGGAAGCTTGGGTGCGTTCACTTTTAAGTACGTTGTTGGTTCCACTGATAAATGGTTCTGTAATGTTGAATGTGTAGGCCATTTAAAAATTAAGCTAGCTATTTTTTATGATAATTTACAGTAATCACATTAGACTGCATATAAATCCAATTTTATAACATTAAGCGTCGTTTCGCGAATGTTATTTACGAAGGCATGTCTGTTTTGTCCTCGCGAAAGTGTATATGAACACAACCACGCTCCCCCTTCCCCACGCTGTCTTGGAGGCTGTAGGTCAGCTCAAATGCAGTTTCTTTCTTTATCATAAATCGCTTCGAAATATTCTTCTCTTGTGCTGCTCTGTTCAGGTCAAGCACATCAGAACACACACACACACACGCACGCACACACACATCCAATGTAGCACGAAGGAACACGTACTTTAGAATATCCTTAAATCCACGAACACACACACACACACACACACACACACACACATATATATATATATATATATATATATATATATATATATATATATATATTTATATATAAAATTAATTGTATATTATATATCACGTGAAAGATGCGGTAATTCAAAAATTTAGTTAAAAGTAGAAATTCAGTATGTTCAGGCGAATATTCCTGGTTCGAGTAATGGAAGCCACGTAAAACAGAAAGGTAAAGGAAAGGAAATAGATGGAATGGTTTGGAGAAGCAGAAGGGAAAGGGGTTGGAGGATAGGGGGATTAAGGGATGACAAGGAAATCCACGGGGGGATTTGGCTAGTCGGGAGGGTTGTTATTGTCCGGGGGATGGGGTTTGGGTGTGGGAGGGAGGGGGGGGGGGGGGGGGTGGGGGGGGGAAGAAGGCGTGTGTCCGAGTTGCCAACGTTTTGGTAGAAGAATGAGAGTTGTTGGAAGTCTCTCTCTCTCTCTCTCTCTCTCTCGTGTGTGTTTCGAAAGAGATTCTCTCGTTCCTTTTCTCCAAACGTAGAAGTGCACGCTCTAGTGTGCGAGAGCATTTCGGAGTAATTCTCTTTTCTAGTATTTGTCAGGACAAGGGTACAATCTTTACCCCCGTGGGATGCCAGGCAACTCGCATTGTAATAGGGTCTGGGTCTTGCTGTTAGAAGAAGAACCCAGACCCTACCAAGGAAAGGAAGGTACATTTTCATGGCACGTTCACCAAAACCCTTTGTTGTCTTCAGATGACAAATCACCAAGTTGGGTGCCTATTTGGCTGGTTGGTTAGGAATGTTTTATTTTTCGCAATTTTGATGATGCTTGTGCCGAAAACTTGCACTATCAGTCGTTTTATTATTTTCACGTCAGTTCCTGCTGCTTCGGGGACTAACTGCTAGACTTAAGATACTGTTTACGAAAGCAGGGAAGCGGTATTTGTTAGTTTTTAATGTGAAAGGAAAACCCCGATAAGCTTGAGAACATCCTCCCTGAAAGCAAATGACAACAACGCGTCCTATTGCATGTTGGCATGGTGGAATCTCACTGCTCTTCATGAAGTATGTCTCAGGTTGACTTAAGCAACAGATTTTGTATCTGGTAACCAGTTGAATTTTATGTTTACAGTTAGATTCAAGGACATATCAACTTCATCAGAAGACTTGCTGGAGTTGGAAGGATAACATCCTTTGGATTCATCTCCAGTATATGACTACTATCAAGGGTTCAACGTTATGTAAAATATAAACATATACATAGCCACGAAGAAGGTGAAAGAACACAGTGCGAGATCCTTTTCTTTAATCTAAGGCTCTTTCAAGAGGACTTCATACAGTGGAACAAAAATTGACAAAGATGACGCGCTTTTATATAGAGCAGCTAAGCCTATCAAGGTATATTGCCATTTTGATGCATGCAGAAGTCCATTACTTATATACCAATTCTTAAAGCGAGGAGCAGCTGCTGTTTCAGACTTGACTCATTCTTCGGTAAAAACAAGTCACAGGGAAGGATAGTAGTTTGGATTTATGGCAATCTTCAGTTTTTCCTTTAAATTTCCTTTGAACATCTAGGGCAAAAACTTTAACAAAGAAAAACGTTGTCCAAGAGTGTAAATCCAGTCATGATTTACACCTGGTGTAAATCTTGACTGGTTTCTTCCTTATGACTAAAACATTTTCAGGGGACTGATACACAGTGGTACAAATATACTACAATAAATACGCGGGGGGACAGTTCAAATTTACTACAATAAATACGGGGGGAACAGTACAAATGTACTACAATAAATACGCGGGGGGGACAGTACAAATATACAACAATAAATACGGGGGGACAGTACAAATATACTAAAATAAGGAGGGGGGAGACAGTACAAATATACTACAATAAATAAGGGGGGGGGGGAACAGTACAAATATACTACAATAAATACGTGCGGGGACAGTACAAACAAAGAGGCAGACTGTTGGAGACAAAATACTCACACCTGACAGGTGGGAAGGGAGAGAGCTGGTACACTCATTAGCGGCTGACACTCATTAGGGGCTGAGGTCATGCTGTCTACTTATAAGTATGTTTTGTAAGAATATAAGTGTCAGTCATGGCATGCATAACCTCAACTCAAAAAAAAAAATTATGAAATGTATCGATTTTAATGAATATAGTCTGCATGAGGAATTTGTAATTGGAGTTCTGTGCCTCAGACATTAATGAGTTCACGACTCCCATCCTTCCCACCTGGGAGGTGTGAATATTATGGTTTAGTGCGAAATAGTCGAACTATCCATGGTTACATGACTCAGTATATTATATATATATATATATATATATATATATATATATGTAGTGTATGTATGTGTGTGTGTGTGTGTGTGTGTGTGTGTGTGTGTGTGTGTTTGTGTGTGTGTGTCTGTGTGTGTGTGTAACGAAAGAAAGTTTTATAAAAAAAAAAAAAAAATGTTTAAAGAAATACAGATTTATTGCGCACAATGTCACCACTTGAGGTTTGACTTGATCTATTAACAGAGATCTTGGATTAACTTGGGCACTGGATTAACCAAGTAGGGGCTAAAGACACAGACAAGATTAATCACGAAGTTTTTAATTTGAATCTCCCCCAAACATCTTGGGGTAGAATGGGGTTATGATGTAAGCCTGGGCCTAATATTATTCTCCTTTGTGTTATCTCTATTAATGGAAATTTTGAGAGGTTCACAGAGACAATAGTATTACATCTTTCTAAAGCAGTATCCTGGGCAGGACCAGTCTCTTTATGTAATTTTTAGTTTTCTGTAAAAGAAGACTATTGAGTAGGCTTTGTCTGTCCGTCCGCACTTTTTCTGTCCGCCTTCAGATCCTAAAAACTACTGAGGCTAGAGGGCTGCAAGCTGATATGTTGATTACCCACCTTCTAATCATCTAACATATCAAATTGCAGCCCTCTAGCCTCAGTAGTTTTTATTTTATTTAAGGTTAAAGTTAGCCATGATCGTGCGTCTGGTAACGCCATAGGACAGGCCACCACCGGGCCGTGGCTGAAAGTTTCATGGGGTGCGGCTAATATAATATTATACGCCGTATAGAAAACTCCATAGCACGGAAGAAACTTTGGTGCGTTTTTTACTTGTTTTACTTGTGTATAAATATCAGTATTCGGCCTTTTCAGACGAAAGATGTATGTCGACTTATTGATATTTAATTCTTTTTCTGTATTTATTCTAGTATATTTAATATCTCACTTGTCTGGTCAGGCCAGAAATGAGCCACGGTTATATACTGTGCGTTTTATTTATTTTTTTGTCATTGTTAGATGAAAAGATTACATTGGCACTGAATATTTTCAGTATTGAGAGGGAGGGCACATAACAGCTGAAATCGGTCGAACTAACGGTAATCCTCTCCCTATCACTTTCATTTCAAAATATCTTCGTAGGTTTATTGCAGCAAGTATCTAGATTATATATAATATATATATATATATATATATATATATATATATATATGTGTGTGTGTGTGTGTGGAGAGTGTGTGTGTGTGTGATTAGTTGAGAGAGAGAGAGGAGTATACTGTAACGTCGAATGATTCACTAAGAACCGCGATAAATTGTAGGCGTAGCTATGTATGATGATGCAGTCTTTTCATTATATGAATTGGCGATATTTGAACATTTTAAGGGGTATGTTGAAATTTTGCGTTCACTGTACGTATGCTAGTTTTTCAGTTATACTTTTTTAATTTCCAAATAGTCAACGGAATCCGGGACGCAAAAAGTCGCGCCCCCCCCCCCCCCCCCCCCCCCCCACCCCCCCCCCCCCCCCCCCCCCCCCCCCCCCCCCCCCCCGTCAACCAAGTTCAGCATTAATAATATCGCTGTCCCTCTCACGAACGCGTCAAGGATGAGCTATAGAGGTTATTCAGACCAGTCGGAGTCATTTCAGGATCCCGTAAGGGACTGTTCTTGGGCCAGTTCTCTTTGTATAATGAATGGCGGCATTGATAACAACCTGCAGAGCTCTTTCATTTCTTTGTCTGTCGACGTTGATCGTGTCTTGGCTGTAACAGACACGTGGTAATTGTGAACGGTTGCAAAATGAACTAGACTAAATATTCTATCTTTAGACTCATACGAACGAGGAGCCTTTGGTAGGGACCAATTCGAGCACAACACTCCAGAAATTAAGAAATTTCGATCACTTTCTTGACCCAGACAGAAATACCACAACGATAAAACACGTAAACGATCTGTAAGTCATCTCTGACGATTTACATGGTCTGTCCTTATGGGTAGAATCACGTAAAGAGTCGACATGGGTACGAAATTCTTGTTCGGAAATACAGCTAAATCATCTACACATGTGGTTGACTTGGATAAGACCAGTTTTAAACTGGTGTTCCCCTAATGGATTATGTATTACGGAACTGCACGCTTTTCCGTAGTTTACTAGACTAAAAGCTATTTGGCACTGAATGTGGAACGCTATAAAATTCTATAAATATACCAACTCAAAAAGGATTCGGTTCCAAATCTGTCGGGCACACCCGTCAAAACTGGACACCATTACTCTTCAGTCCACCACAGTCTGAGTGAGAACTTTTAGAACTTTTAAATGCCGTTATCCTCAACTTACTATGTATTGTTACTCAGTCGAGATATTTCCCACCTCTTTCACACAGGTGTAAAACGTTTAGAGGCAACGGGTGGTGGTGTGAACAGCTGTGGAAGTTTTGGCAAATTTTTCTCATAGAACCAAATAGAAAATCAGAAATGTATTTGATAAGTCAAGAGACCCTGTGGCTCGAAAGCTTGTGATAATTAAGAATTGAAATGGATGTAGGTAGGTGGTCAGTGCGCCACTAAGAATGAGCTTACATGTCACCACATTAGAATTTTCTGTGTGAAGTAGCTACCATGGGATAGGAATCTTACATATCAGTTGTTATTGTTATTATTATCATTATTTTTGGGAGAAGACACTCTTTTTGGCAAATGCTGTTAAAAAGAATGGCATTAGTTCTTATTGTACTACTACTATTAATTATTATTATCATTATTTTTGGGAGAAGACACTCTTTTTGGCAAATGCTGTTAAAAAGAATGGCATTATTATTATTATTATTATTATTATTATTATTATTATTATTATTATTCAGAAGATGAGCCCTATTAATACGAACAAGCCCACAGGGGACCATTGGCTTAAAATTCAAGCTTCCAAAGAAAGTGGTGTTCATTAGAAAGAAGTAACAGAAGGTATTAGGAAATACACTTTTTCGAAAAAAGAAAAAAAAACAAGGAATGTGAACAATAATAGAGGAAAATTGCCTGCTTGTGCCCTCAAGCACTGGAACTCAAACCCGCATTACCAGTGGTGTGGTCGGTATGGTGTGGGCGTGCACCTCGGTGGGGCCGCGAGTTCGATTCTCGTCCATTCCATTGAGGTGTGAGAGATGTGTATTTCTGGTGATAGAAGTTCACTCTCGACGTGGTTCGGAAGTCACGTCAAGCCGTTGGTCCCGTTGCTGAATAACCACTGGTTCCATGCAACGTGAAAACACCATACAAACAAACAAACAAACAATGACCATGGCTATAGCACAGTCCAGGGTTGGAGAGAGAACCAGGTTTGTAGTGGAGGTAACCTCCCCTTGAAAGTGTTGCCTACCAAGCTAGTGTCCATTCCACCTGATGGTTTGATTCCGGAGTGCCCTGCTCTAGAAGAGTTGCCTGACAAGGCTAGAGTGTGTCTTCAGCCCAACTTAAGCAGAATGAAGTGGCGACCCAAGAATGCATGGCTTAGTACTTGATTGGAACGCTCTAATCAGGAGATTGCCCGTTAAAAGGCAATCCATATAGCTCCAGTGTATGGTTATTACTGATGCTTAAGACAAATTGTTTTACAAGGTAGAACTTTGCTTGAATGAAAAAAAAAAAAATACAAACATGGCTGAAACAGACGGCCTTAGGAGTATTATAACATAAAGAAAAAGCGCATGTGGCCACGAGATAAGTGGTTTTAGCCATTAGTTATTTTACAGAAACTGTGTCCACGATGCTCGTTCTATTTTTTTTTTTTTTTTTTTTTTTACTAAATTTGTTTCCTGGATCTCTCTCTCTCTCTCTCTCTCTCTCTCTCTCTCTCTCTCTCTCTCATAGTGGTAGCGCACCTGTGTTCGAGCTGGATGTTCACCTAACCAGTGAATTAGGTACCTAGTTATTGCTTAACTTGTGGATCACCTGTATGGTGGAGAGAGAGGGAGGGAGATCATTGTTATTGAGGTGTTGTATTTCTCTTATCAGCTGGGTAACTGTTCCTTATCTGTCTACTAAACTTCACTGGTCTTTCAAAGACAGGAACGTTACTGGACATGATGCCAGTCACCTCGTCCCAAGATTCAGCTCTTGTAAACGATTCCCTAGAAGTCAGCTTTTTGTATGTTGGGAGTATATACATTGCTAGTTAAGATACGTTAGGGTTGCTTTGTTGCTTATGAAGTGCCGGTCAGAAGGAAATGTAAGAGAGGATTACATGATCTTTTCGTCTCTTATTCCAGTCGACGTTTCACTACACTTACAGACAGCTGTAGGGCAAATCCCATGCCGAGTAAAACAGCTACCAATGTAAGTGATACTGGGTTTAAAGGAGCTATAGGAGTTATTATAGCGACTATATAACTCCACACAGCCCAGCCAAGTCATAACATTATTCTGCAGCTATGAATTTTCTGTTTGTTGAATTATTTCTGTTGTCTTGCTGTGGATCTATAATCCACCTCAAATGAAGTGTTAGATGATCATCTCTGTCACTCTTTCATCTTTTTGTAGTTTTCCTTTAAGCTTGGTAATGGTACAAATTGTTGGAAATAGGCTCAGCTAGGTTCCCAATAACCTACGACACTTCTAGATTTAGCATCGGGATCTGTCAGTGTTTTTAATTTAATAGTAAAAGCTAGGTTTGCTCCTCAGTGGTTGCATGCACAGTATTTCTTGGAGCTGTGTTTTCAGATTGCTGTTTGAGTGCTCCGTCTTTGAATATGTGATATATCTTCTATCTGGGGTTCTTTTAACATGAGTCTTGATGAATGTGGTCACCTCAGAGGATTTCTGGCGGATAAAGTAACTAGGCTGAAACTTCCAACCTTGGATTCCCTACAGCTCAGGCAAAAAATTCCCTCTAATTGTGTGCCTGATTTTATTTCTTGATAGCATACTCATATTATTTTACCTTTTATCAGTAACTATTTACGAATGTAAATGGTTTTTTGTTGTTTTTTTTATAAGAATTTTATCCAGCAAGTAAATGATTATTTCGAATTTCCATGTGGATGCATTGCTCATGTTGGGGTGAATGCAATAATGCCTCCTCCAATCATTCCGGTCATCTTTTGCTCCTCAGACACCTTTCATCAGCTCGAGACTTCTGAACGCGGAATTTCTTGGCTTCCTCTGTACTTCCAGAGTGTCTCAACTTGTCTTGTTATAAAAGGGGGCTTTTGTCATGACTAGCTGTGTCCATTTTCCCCTCTTCTTGCTGTGTCTGTCTGGGTTCGATATTGGGTATAGTCAGCGACGATAGATGTATGTTGATGAGGACTGTATGCCAATGAAGATGCCATTATTAAACATACTGGGTTTTTAGTTTTCTTTAAAAGAAAACTAATGAGATGGCTTCGTCTGCTCGTCTGTCCGCCCTCAGATGTTAAAAACTACTGAGGCTAGAGGGCTGCAAATTGCCACATTGATCATGCACCCTCCAATCATCATACATTTCAAACTGCAGCCCTCTAGCCGCAGTACATTTTATTTTAAGGTTAACGTCAGCCATGACCACCGTGCGTCTGGCAACTATAAGACAGACGGGCCGTGACTGAAAGTTTCACAGGCTGGGGCTCATACAGCATTATAATAACGAGACCACCCAAAAATAGATCTGTTTTCGGTGGCCTTTGACTTATTTCGCAGGGAATGAGAGAGCGCAGTTGGTCTGATGAGTCGCCGAAGCATGTGTGGAAACTCATCATACCGATTGTTTGTAATAAACGGTCATGCAGGTGTGCTCTCACGTAAATTTATGTGAAGGTTGATTGCAGGTGTTCCTGTCTGTCGTCGTATGCCATCAGCTCCTCTACAAACTAGTACGAAAGGAACAGCGGAACAAGATTCACGAGTTCTGTGCCCACCCGAACGACCATTGTATGCTTTTGTTACGTGCTCTAGACATTTATGATGATGTCTGTGACCGCATCAGCCTTTTGTTTACTTTCAGAAGACTGTACGGTCACGTTTCAGCGTCGAACTTTTTTCGGGTCTGCTTTAGAAAGAAAGAAAAGAAAATAATGAATTTATAGTTCTTGATAAATGTAGTCTCATCACACACACACACACACACAAACAACAACAAATTAACCCATCTATTTTGTCCGTCTGAAAACCCTTGAATTTAAATTCCAAATTTCGTTGCTGTTTGAGTCATGTAAGATAAAAACTAAATTGTGAGAGTTGTCAACCCCATCTTCCCTTTCAGTTTTCTGTAAAACTATTTTGAAGCTTTGTTTGTCCGTTCTCACCTTTTTTTTTTTCGCCCTCTGATCCTAAAAGGTACTGAGGCTAGAGGGCTGCAAATTGGGAAGTTGATCATCCACCCTCCAATCATCAAACATACCAAATTGCAGCCCTCTAACCGCAGTAGTTTATATTTTGTTAGATTAGCGTTATTCGTGTCCATGCATCTGGCAACGCTTTAGGACAGGCTTACAGTTTCATGGGCCGCGGCTCATACAGCATTGTAACGAGACCACCCAAAGATAGACTTATTGTCGGTGGCCTCAATTATACAGTGTGCAGAAAAATCTATTGCGCCGAAGAAATGTTGGCGCATTTTTCACTTGTTTATTATTGCATTTGCTACTCCGAGTATTATTTGAAAGCTACCTTCCTCTGTGAACAGAAATTCATTGTAAACCTTTGGTTGTTATAGAAAAGATTTCCCCGTTTGGTTCAGATTTTGTTTCAGCATTGGATCGGGGTGGTCATGAAGTTTCGGGAATCCAGGTGAAAAAGCCACCTGGAAAAGTCACACTAATATCTCCTATAGATAGTGTGACCCCCACCGGGTTTCAATTCGGGTTGTATCCACCTTATCCACCTTTGTGTGGGGTGTTTAGTACAAGCCCGTTGGGGAGGACCGTAAGAACATATACAAAAGACTGAATAATGTGACTTCTTTTCTTGTGGCTTTTTTCCTTGCCAAAATCGTGACTTTTTCTCAGTGACTTTTTTCATTTCTCAATGACTTTTTTCATTTCTCAGTGACTTTTTTTCATCTGACTTCATTACCTGCTACCGGTTTAGGATTGGGTATCGTGGAGCCATCCTAAATAATCCTTACATCCGAAGATTCGTTTTTCCTATTCCAGAATGTCGAAGGACGAACTCGGGTGCATCGAGAGTACCATTATATAATTTTGTACTTTCACCTCGGCGTCTACTTTGCATGGCCTGAAATCGATCACTGAAGGAATGAAATCAGTTCCATGACGTTCGATAATATCGCCTGAAATCTTTACGAGAATATTTTCTTCTGTGGACGTACAAATGACCTTCGAGGGGAATATATCGGTCTGGAAGCAAATATATAGGAAAAGTATAATTTAGGCGTCTGAATTATAAAATTATGTGCTGTGTAACATCTGCCTTTATAAGATTATATACTATGTAACATCTGCCATTATAAAATTATATACTATGTAACATCTGCCACGATCAGCCATTTCCCAGGTGTTCAGAGATGATTCAGATAGCGCATGTGATTAAGAGTGCGCTGTGAATCCGCGGCATTTCTTGTGAAATGGTGAATTGTGTAAGAATCGGATAACGGTTACGCTCACTATTTCGCGAAAATATTTACAATGAAAAAAAAAAAAACCCGAATTGGTTTCATCTGCTTGAGCTCCGTCAGTGTGAAATCATAGAATGATATGAGGTTGTGATATCAGGTGATTAGGAACTCTATGAGTTTGGATGATTTAGTGATAAGCCTTGGCGATGAAGTTTGGTGATGAGTGGGATGGGTTTGACGACATGAGATAGCGTTGTTGCGCTGGTGGGTGATTCAAACAATGAGTGCTTGATAATCAGGAGCTTAAGTGAGTTGGTGATATTAGGTGATTAGGCATCGCCATATTCCAAATTGGCTCCGTTGTAGAGCTTGCCGTGGAGCTCTGTTGTAGAAAGGAATAGTTGCTTACATGTTCGTAGTACATCAGTCAAGCTTTGCAGGTCAGAGTGGAAGGCAACGCCAATTGCTTGTCATTTGTCTTAAGAATACTTTGGTAGTAAGTTTGTTTATTGTCATTTCATCATGAGCAAGTATGGCATCCCCCCCACCCCAACATGGTGTGCGGTGCATTTGATTCGCACGTGCTTCATGCGTCTAGGACTTTGAAGGCCATTATTCTTACCACATCAAGTACTCCGTCAACCGAGTACTTTACCAAAATTGGGTCCCCCCACCTACCCTCCCTTCCCCTCCCTTCCCCTCCCCCCTAACCCTTCCCCTTCCCCTCCCCTTCCCCTCCCCTTCCCCTCCCCTCCCCTCCGGAGATTGCCCTCTCGCCTTCATCTTTTGTAATCGATAACGATAACGTAACATGAAAAAGAAAGAGAGTAAATGAAGGTAAATTTTGTCCTTCTTTAGCATTATGGTGTTTGGTATTAATTCTATGCAAAATTTCGGCGCTCTAAGTGGGAAAATCAACCTGAAAGTCCTTAAACCAGCTAAACGAGCGTCCACAAAATCGACTGCTATTTGTGGAAAAAAGGGAAACAGATACCCATTAAGATTAAATAGTGAGAATGAATTCTACACAATACAACAAACGTTCGGAAGGGTCTTTCGTGTGTAAGCAACGGCCCCTCCCCCTACTCCCCTACTATCCAACCTGTTCCAAATGCCAAAGTACACCCCTCCCACACACCCACTGAGGCCGGAGGGGACGAACGGCGAAGTGCATCCCCCAAGTTTAAGTCGTGTGTTTGTGTGTGTGTGCGCGCGCATTTGTATCTCCTCGCAATAGGTTATGTGGGGACGTGTTAAAAGGTCGAAACCCCCATTTCCATGTTTTTATAGTCCAATGAAAGCTTATAATATTTGTCCATTTTATATTACATTGAAAGCTTGTCATTTTTCTCTTTCTTTTTAAGAGTTCATCGAAACCTTATTTTGTTGTTTTTACATTATTGCAAGCTCATCAGTTTTTCTCTTTTTTTATAGTTCATCGAAACCTTATTTTCTTTTTTATATTTCATTGAAAGCTCATCACTTTTTTCTCCTTTTTTATAGTTCATCGAATCCTTATTTTCTTGTTTTTTTACATTATTGCAAGCTCATCAGTTTTCTCTTTTTTTATAGTTCATCGAATCCTTATTTTCTTGTTTTTTACATTATTGCAAGCTCATCAGTTTTCTCTTTTTTTATAGTTCATTGAAACCTTATCTTCTTGTTTATATTTCATTGAAAGCTCATCACCTTTTTCATGTTTCAGTTCACTGAAAGCTTATAGTTCTTTGTAAGCTTATTACTGTTCTTGTATTTAATTCTTTGAAAGTTTACACCTGTTTACAGATGTTTTTAGTCCAATGAACATTACTGTTTATGTATTTTCTTTCACTAGCATCTTGTGAACGTCTATTGGCATTAGACTTTTATTTATGTAGTTTTTAATTTTGCTCTCACTCAAGGAATGAATAAGAGACACTGAAACGCACGACTGTATTTGTGAATGTATTTCGCGTGTGTTGAAAGATAAGATTCCATCGGAAACGTTTTTATTCTGAAAGCCGACAGTTCATCGGCCCCTGTAGTAGTAACCTTGGTGTAACTTCATTCAAGACTTGGCCTGTCTGTCTACATCTCTTCGGATCTTTTGGTATGTTTTGAGGGACGAACAGTTTTATTATGGAGAAATTGAGGGCCTCGAGGAAAAGGGCCGACGGCCTTAGCATCCTGGGAGCAATCTCACAAGAAGAGGAATCTAAAGGCTGCAGTATTGAAGGCGCTGATGATGGAAGAAGCCCCGAAGTCGGGTGATGGGGACCACAATTCCATCAGGGAGCTAGATTAGGGAGACGCGTTTCTTGTACAACTTCCGTTCCAGGAAGAGAAATGGTGCCACAAAAAAAAGAAAGGGAGATAAAAGAAGAAAAGTGAGTCACAGGAGAGATATATCCTAATGAAATGGATGGTTCTGATTTCCTGGGCGCTTTTGTTTTACTCGTACGTTGTCTACCCATGTTTTTAGCGATTATATTTAGGACAGAATACCAAAGAATAAGACATGAGTAGAGCTGGAGACACACTCGTGCATTCCTCACGATCTTTTCAAATGATTCGAAAGTGTCAGCTATTTTTTGTTGTTGAAAATAAGCAAAGGTATCCGGGTGTTGTGTGGATCCCTGTATTCGAGGTTGGCAACCAGCTGACACACCAATTTATGGCTTCGGTGGTCACCTGTTGAAAACGATATTAATGTCCCAATCTGTTTTTCGTTTCGTCGGACTTGAAGCAGCTGAAAGAAAGGGAAACAGTTAAGATAGCAACCGATCTTTTGAAGACGTCTCCCGTGGTGTGATGACGAGGTCACCACTAGATTTTGTCACGCAAGACCCACACACAGATCTGAGAAGAAGAAGAGAGAGAGGTCGTGGCATCTCCGCTTTACGTCTTCCATGACTGACCGAGAGTTAAGTTGATTTTACGAAGGTCAGCCGTAGTACAATTGCTTTTATTCAGATGGAGGGCATTTAGAACACGCTCCGTCATGCTCATACTTCGCCTCAGGGCGTTAAGAGAAGAATTCCGTAGTGGGTTATTTCCCATTACGTAAGGTTCTTTGCAGCGTCCCATCGGCCCCTAGCTTGCAACCCCTTTCGTTCCTTTTACTGTACCTCCTTTCATATTCTCTTTCTGCCATCTTACTTCCACCCTCTTCTAACAATTGATTCATAGTAGAACAGCAAGGTTTTCCTCCTGTTACACCTTTCAACCCTTTTACTGTCAATTTCGGTTTCAGCGCTCAGTGACCTCATAAGTTAAGTTTATCTTAGTTTACCAGACCACTAAGCTGATTAACGGCTCTCTTTTGGCTGGCGCGAAGGATTAGATATTTTTACGCGGCTAGAAACCAATTGGTTACCTAGCAACGGGACCTGCAGGTTATTGTGGGATCCGAACCACATTATATCGAGAAATGACTTTCTATTAGAAATACATTCCTCTGGTTTCGCATTGGACGAGCCGAGAATCGAACTTCGGACCACCGGATTGGTAGCCGAGCGCGAATCTACTCGTACAACGAGGAACTTAAAATGACCTCATAGATCCCAGTGCTTGGCCTTTGGCCTAAATTATGTATTCAATTCCATTCCATTAAGAAGTAAGGGATAAGTAGGGGATCCCCATACAGGAGAAAAGTTGTTTTCGTTTCTGTGCGCCATCCAACCCCCCCCCCCCTCCCCCTCCCCTCCCCATGTGGGAAACTGTGCTAAAATTGAACTTCCGGTACAGATAGGTGGGAGTCACCGAGGCTGGCGGAAGGTGAGTGTCACGCCGTTAATATAAACCTCCTTGGTTGACCTAGCCTCTGCCAGATCAATACCGCTGACCTTCCTTGTCCCGGGCTGGCGTCGCTCGCTGACCTCATCTTCAACCTCGGTTTCTGCCGCTCTCGGCTGCTGCTGTATTGGGGTTACGTTGTCTCTTTTTTTCATTCATTTATCTTCATATTTGTAATAACCCACTGATGGACCCAAATCGGGCGGCATCACAGGGAAAATATTGTCTATGCAGAACAGGAGCAAGGGAGTAAGTAGTGTGCCCCAGGTATTGTTGACATGGGCTTGTAAAGCCTCCAAGGCAGTAGACTATCGGTGATAGTATTTTATTGTTCCATAGTTTATTTGACTTTAGCTGGTGTTTATTTTGTTCATTTTATCTGTATTATGTTATACGCTTGTCGTCTTGGGTGGGGATTTTTCCTTTTAACAAAAACGTTATTTCAAAACTGGATGCTTACCTGTCAGATTAAGTGTTGCACCTTAATATATATATTATATATATTATGATGTATATATATATAACAATAATAATAATAATAATAATAACAATAGTCCAACATGATGTAACGATGTTCTACATTTCTGCTCTCTCCGGGAAGTATAAAGAAACAGTCCTCGTTTTCATCTATTAATTACTCCCAGAACTCATTAAGTTTTCTGTTAGTTTAAATTTGCAGAGGTCCCAGCGTCCGAAATTGACGGGTCTCTGTTATCACAAGAGAGGAGGAGAACGATTCCGCTCTTATATTTAGTTCTGAGCGAATAGTCTCACCACGAGACCTTTCCGCAAGACTGTCGAGTTTTCCGTCTCCGGAGACTGATTCGGAAATAAGACTATCCAACGAACCCAGCTTTCCGATATTGTGGGTGTCACTGGTGGGTGTGTGCGCGCGCGCCTCATTGGCGTGGTCGGTATGGTGTTGGCGTACCACCCCGGTGACCGCGAGTTCGATTCTCGGGCATTCCATTGAGGAGTGAGTGATTTGCATTTCTGATGATAGAAGTTCACTCTCGACGTGGTTCGGAAGTCACTGTAAAGCCGTTGGTCCCGTTGCTGAATAACCACTGGTTCCATGCAACGGTAAAACACCATAGAAACAAACAAACGATGTTGTGGGTGTGTAGTATTTCTAACTACATCGATCAGTGAGGAAACGTGGTTTTTTTTTTTTTTTACATTTAATCGCCCACTCTGTTCACATGCGTGTATAAATACGGTGCCAAATTGCAGTCGTAAATCGTGTGGATATATCATAAGGGCAATCTCTGCATTTGATCATAATTCCCTTGTATTTTTTAGGTTCTACATTATACAGTGGTTATCATCACCTGTGGTGTCTGAAATGAAGAGTCTAAAAATGAAGTTCAGGATTGTCCATCTGAAGTTTAAAGCTGGATCAGTAATGTCGTTTTGACCCCAGTAATATTGATGGCCAGTGGGACGGGAAACCCATTGCCCTTATCTTCTTATGTCTGAACAGAGAGAAAGGGTTACTAACGCTGAGATGTTCAGAAAAGTTAACCGTAGTCACGTGGAATGCCATGTGACAGAAAACAGAAGCAGTTGCGAAGTTCCGAAGCTCCTCCGTTACATATATGTGTGTGATTGTTCGTGCTTAAAGGGTATAGATAGTGACAGAGAAAACGGAAGCAGTTGGGAAGTTCCGAAGCTTCTCCGTTACATATATATGCGTGATTGTTCGTGGTTAAAGGGTATAGAAAGGTATAGAAAGTGGGAAAATTAGAGTAAATCCCAAATGCAGGTTACTCAGGTTGTGTGGATGTTAGTGCAAAGACGGTGCATAGCTGCTATCCGTGACTGAAATCCTCCAGCAAAAATGTGTTTTGGGGCATTCCCTGGCCCTTTGCCCTTTGCTTCTCCTCCTGCCTAAAGGTAAAATACCAGTCGAAGCCACAGAGTGGGTTTCGATGGAGTGTTTCGAAAAGAGAGCGACTTTCAAAAAAGAAGGAAAAAGGAGAGAGAATGGGTTTTGAAAAGAGAATGGCAACGCGGAAGGCAGACAGGCTTGGCTGATATTTTTTTGAAATTTGATTTAATAAATATGTGATTGACTCGCATGAAAGTTATATACTTTGCTCTTTTACAACTTGTAAAGCTAAGACTCACAGACGAATCCATTACTTATTGAATATACTGTGCTGTAATATTCATTGTTGCTACTTGTTATCTTGCTTCTCGTCATACTATTATTTTGATGTCATCCATCCTATATCTATTTAACTGACTCAGTGACTCGACTTTTACAGGCATCGACAAAGACTTGAAGCCAAGTCATTTGGAATGGTTTTTGACTGCTTTTCTTTTAGATTAACAATTTTTTTTATTGCATTTCGAACGTCTCGTTCTTGCAGTTTGTAGTTTTCTGTAAATGTAAAACCATTGAGATGGGCATTTGTCTGTCTGCCCTCAGATCTCAAAAACCACTGAGACTAGAGGGCTGCACATTCCTATGTTGATCATCCACCCTCCAATCATCAAGCATACCAAATTGCAGCCATCTAGCCTCAGTAGTTTTTCTTTCATCTAAACTTAAAGTTAGCCATGGTCGTATGTCTGGCGCCGCTATACCCACATCACAGGCCATCACCGGGCCGTGGCTGAGAGTTTCATACAGCAATATGTTTTGTACAGAAAACTCGATTGCGTCGAAGACTTCGGCGCATTATTTTTTCCTTGTTGAATTGCCATGGCGGGTTCATTTCTCTGTATCGGGGTTGTAACTTTCATTAGTGATGACTTCACGAGATTAGTTAGTGACAAGGACAGCCACTAGCGAGCTTTGTTTGAGTCACTGTTTCACTTCAGTAATTTCGCAATTACGTCGCTGTATCACCGGAAATGACGTCAGCACACAAGGGGAGAACGAACGTCAGTTCAGTGTTGTCAGAGTGAGACGTTCCACGAGTCTCATAATATTCTCTCTTTTTTTTCAGTCTCATTGTCCTTTTTTATTTTGTTCCTCGGAAGTTGCTATTACTTTTCGCCGGAACTTTTATATTAATAATGAATAATAACAAAATTGAATGGTAAATTTCGTAATTCTTCCGAGGAGTGATTGAATATACTTGTGGGCTGAAGTTGGTGATAACACAAACTATGATTATGCCTCAGTGTTCCTGAAGCCGTATTCTCCTTGGCGTGACACAATAACATTTTCTCGCTGATGGAGGGGGATTAGTGTTTACATAATTAATAGTTTTCACTGTTCCAATAACGGTACCGAGGGTTGTATGTTGTAGCTGCTACAAAGCAATATGAGTCAGTCGTGAGTGTGGGAGGAATGAAATTTGTGTGGAATGACTCATATCAACTTGGTTCTTGAGGGCTGGTGGGGAAGAAGGGGTTGTCGGGGAGGTATTTTTCAGAAGGCAATATTTACTCGGCAGCGAATATTTTGCGATCATTGGGCTGTGAGAGGTTTATTTAGGAAAGGAAAAGGCGCCTTTTAAGAATGTTAGGGCTTTAAAGAAGTATACTTGTGAGTTGGACGATATTTCCAAAGGCTCCTTTTGTTGGTGCGAACACCCGGGGTGTTTCCTTGCGCAAGTGCAGAGGGTTGGCCGAGTAGGACATCAGAGAGAGAGAGAGAGAGAGAGAGAGAGAGAGAGAGAGAGAGAGAGAGAGATGATACCCTTTGTATTGACGTGTAGGGGCTGAAAGTGCACTAGCCACAGAAATCTCAGGGTCTACTAGATTCAGTAGTACAGTCAGTCGAGAACTGGTTTGGTTTGTCAGTCAAAACCCCACAACCCCGGTCACATATCCTATCGATCTGTGGCGTCTGGTAGATTTATGCTCTCAATTTCAAGGCGGGGGAATTGAAGGCAGGGGGTTGGGGTTGTTGTGGGGGGGGGTCGAAGAAGGGGATGGGATGTGCGTCAACGTCGACGGCTCAGTCGAAGGGAGAGACCATTACTCTCTGAAATGGGCTCATAAATGACTCTGAACATCCTGCAATATATCCTCACTCTGGCGCTGCGAGTGGAGAGCATCATTCTTTCTGTTCCATCTTCAATAGGGAAGAAAGAAAGGGTCTGTCTCTCTTGAGTCTTTATTTTCAGAAAGGGCTTTGGAAAGGCTCACGGAACCTCTGCTGCACCAGTGGCATTAATTTTAACCCAGAACAAAAATTTTCCCTGAGAATTTTCCATCCTCGACAATTTTGAAAATTTTGTTGGCGTTTTTTCCCCTCTGGATAAAACACGAGCATGTTCAATAAGGGCTGAAAAATAATGGGCAACCTCGTAATGGGAATTCTGTCCAATGCGGAACCGTCGGGGGCGTGGCTGGAGATTCCAGCCAACCAATGGGGACGCCGAGATCCGGAGGAGCGAGCCAGTAACATTGCTGGGAAACTAATAAGGCCGCCTGAACTTCCCAAATTGCTAACATTACTTTTACGGCAGCCCTAATCTTTAATATTTCTGAGCTCTTGGTATCCCAGAAGCTCAACATTCTATCCCTTACAACCCAACGTAATTGCCTTTTGAGTTCGAGTTGTTTTTTGCCGTTTCATGTCAGTTCGTCATTATTTCCCCAAAGCTAACAACTGCGTTCTTTGAAAGGGATCCAGAAGTACACAAATGCTTCCCCATTAAAATATGGGTCTCGTATTTTACTTCCCTGAGATCCATCATTCCAATAACTTCATCATGAAATGTTTGGAGGGAAGGGACGACGCATCGATCAGGCGCAGTTGCCATGGAAACCTGGATTCCAGGGGGTGGGGTGGGCCCTCCGGTGATGGCCGGGCTTGGAGGGGAGGGGGAGGGGAGGAGAGGAGATAAGGCTGCGAAGACCAATTTGATCCCAGCTCCCGAAATTGGATCCCAACTTCACCGTTGAAGCTGCCTGCGGCAGAGGCGGCGGCGGCGACCAAGCGCTGGCAGCAGTGGCAGACTGGCAGCCAAGCGCTGGCAGCAGTGGCAGCGGCAGCAGCAGCCTCTGGAAAGAGCAAGGCTTCAAGGTGGATGATCCATAGGGAAGAAATGATCCTTAGTTTGCCTCCAGAGAGACCTGGCGGACCGACCGGAAGGGTTGGGGCCAGGCGGGTGGTGGGGGTTGGGGAGGGGGGGGTGCTGATGGGGAGGGTAAAAAGCTGCAGAAGTTTTCTGCTTCTACTTTTGACAGTGATGGGAAGTTGAAGTGGGCTTCCGACAATGACGAGATTGCCGCCTCTCTCTCTCTCTCTCTCTCTCTCTCTCTCTGACGCGCTGCTCTGCTGCCTCTTCCTGCTGCTCTGCTGCTGTTGCTCTGCTGCTGTTAGCTGCCCGGCGGCTGTGATGGAGAGAGAGCCCCGAGGAAGAGCAAAGAGAATCCGGGAAGATTGTTATTGCCCATTTTTCAGACTTCCATTTCCAACATTTTCGCGGCAGACTCATAATTATCAAAGATTCGCCAATTTTCTTCCTCTAGGGTCTAGGACTCCAGACCCTCGCGAAGGGGATTTGTCGCTATTTATTTTCTCTTTATGATATTGGGTTTTGGCGGCGTGGATTTTCTCTCTCTTGTCGTATTTTTGTCTGTTCGTTTATCTCTCTCTCTCTCTCTCTCTCTTTCTCTCTCTCTCTCTCTCTCTCTCATGTAACTGACCATACATCAAGTTTTGAATTATGCTTACCATCGAACAAGGGCTGAAAAAGAAATGTTCATCATTTGTTTTCGGTTTTTTCCGTTCGCCCTTTATTAAAAGCTGAACATTTTCAATTGACATCTTTTATTCATTTGGTTATTCGCATTTTATTTCCTTTTGTAAGGTGATTGTTGTCTATTGTCTCCTTGTATATTGTTTTTCATATATTTGAAATTACTGTAATCTCGCAGTATTGAATTTTGCCTGATAATGATGAAATATAATCTTACTTCCGTTTCTGGAATTGTTAAAAAAAAAACACAGTTGCCGTAACAGTGATTATGAAGATAGTTGTAAAATGAGAAAAATAAGAATAAAATCTTTTTTCCATTTGCTCGAACTGTGGACTTACTTTGGCAATTTGAGGCCAGAGAATTGCATTTTTAATAACAAAGGTTCTTTCATATTTTCATATATAATTAAGGATACTCTGTCTATATACTATCTGTTTCATGACGTTTTGAATAGATATTTAGAGAGATGATTTTCATTCTGGCAAAGAATTTTTAGTGTATTCGAGCGTTAATGTGGATTATGATACTAATAATAATAATGGATAAGTATCAAGACCTGAAAATAGAAATAAGAAGGATATGCGATATGCCAGTGGATATTGTACCCATAATCATAGGAGCACTAGGCACGATCCCAAAATCCCTGAAAAGGAATCTGGAAAAACTAGAGGCTGAAGTAGCTCCAGGACTCATGCAGAAGAGTGTGCTCCCAGAAACAGCGCACATAGTAAGAAAAGGAGGCAGGATTACAACCCGGAGCCCCACACTATAATACCACCCAGTCGAATTTGAGGATGATAGACCCCCCCAAAAAAATAACAATAATAATGATCAAACCCCAAGAATGTTGAGTATTTAAGTTGATTGAAATCTCACAACAAACTCTTCAAGCTTTAAGGAAACATGTGTGCCCTCCTGAGAGGGAGATGAATGACTATGGAGAAGTACTTTTCTCACTGAAAATTCTCTCCCCATTGAACGGTTATCTTCAGCAACAGGAACCTCTGTATCTGGGCTTGGGAATGAGGAGTCCTCATGGTGGAGTCCCCCGGTTGGCATCCATCACAAACTCCTCAATATATACCATTGTCTCTGCCATGGACAGTCTCTGTTCGTCAGGGGAGGAGATGAAGGCACATTTGCCATGGGCCAGAATGACCACCTCTCTCTCTCTCTCTCTCTCTCTCTCTCTCTCTCTCTCTCTCTCTCTCTCTCTCTCTCTCTCTCTCTCTCTCTCTCTCTCTCATGAAAGTACTGCCTTCAAAGTTTTCTGGTTTTCATTCCATTCTTTATGAAGCAGGTAATAGAGCTGTTTCGGAAAATTTGCTAGAACGTTTATCAATACGTTTTCAACAATTTTTGTCTGTTTGTTATAAGTAGGATCTCTTCTATCTATATTTCCCTGTATTTCCTCTTACTTCTTTTTAATGAACACCATATTCTTTGGAAGTTTGAATTTCAAGTCAATGGCGGCTTGTTCCATATGAATAGGTTTCATCTGAATATAATAATAATGCTTTTCAAGGGTCTTCATAGCCTGCATATATTTGAATGTGGATGTTCATCGTTCGCTGAGTAATGATGGAAATTATTATTAGAAATTTATACAAAAGCGGATATTTTACAACAGTGATAATAAAGATATTTTACAATAATGATAATAATAAAAGTAATGAGACCTAATACATCAGTGCTTTCCTTCCGCTGAGTAAAGGAAAAGTGAGAGAATATTTCAAAGAGTTCATTTGTCCCTTTGCTTAGCTTGATTGTTTTATGAACGGGGGAATATTGGGATTATCAATATGCTCCAATTAATGTTTATCATTTACTAGAATATGCATTTTGTGTACGGGGTCAAATGAATGCTTACGTAGACAGGAAATAAGACTATGTGCAAATGATCGGCGACTGGGAATTCGTAGATGTTATTTAACTTTTAAATAAAGTCACGATTGCCGATGTGTTAGCGTTTCTTAGTAGTATATCACCATCGTGTACGGACTTTTTCCCTTGGGATTGATAAAACATCAAAACTAGTTAAACTATTTATATAACGATTTTTATGATTCGTTCACCGGTATAAAACTTTTATGAACAAAAGTTTGCTTGTAATACAGGCATTCCGCCCCCCCCCCCCCCTCTCTCTCTCTCTCTCTCTCTCTCTCTCTCTCTCTCTCTCTCTCTCTCTCTCTCTTCTAGCGAACCATTGCTCAAATTATTTTGAAAGACAAATTTTCCGTCGTATCACCACAAAACGTGATCTGGCTCAAATACCTGGATAAATTTTTTTGTTCTGAGACAGTAGCTGGGGAATTTTTTTTTCTATAACTTAAACACGCTGGTACCAACCGTTACATTTGAAACTGAATGGGGAATAAAGACTATAAGTTGCCCTTCCTAGATGTCTTACTCATATGATGACAGACAAGAGATGCTTTCGTTGTCTCCAGGACGCCTATTTTCCCCTGTTGCCTACGCCTGCTTTTAAAGTTTATGTTATCATGTACTTCAGTAAAGCTCCTGACTGGCTGCAACCTATTCGTTAGAGGTCTAAGGATGCTTATTCATTCCCACGGGTACCGGGTAGAGAATTTGAATGATTTCGTCCACGTCTGACCCTGTTTCCCTACCCTGCGTATATAATCCAGAAAGTTATCAACAAAGCGAACAAAATATACAGTGGAGACCACACTAATTATACAAAAGAATTTAACGGTGAAATGAAGCTCCTTGCGTTGATAATTAAATGAACAATTAGTTTATTTCCTCTCATCCTAAATCCAGAGATAATTCTTCACTTATTAATGCATATATTAATAGAAAAAAGGAGCAAGTTGATACATGTTTTGAAATTCTCATGCAATATCTGCAATTAAAATTAGAATCCAGGTAAAAAAAGTCACTATTATCTTTATTAGAATAGTGACCCCCAAGGATATATGTATCCGCCTGGCCTGTATCGGCGCGTTTAGTACAAGGCCGTCGGGGATTTCCGTATAAACATAAACAAAAGACTGTAAATAATCATAAAGATAACGACCTCCAAGTAATATTGTGAATTTTCCCCCCTGTGACTTTATTACCCGCGGCCCCATAAATTTATATGAGTTTTTTTGTGACTTTTTATTCTGTTTTTTTTTTCTGTGACTTTTGTTTTCCTGTGACTATTCCCGTCCACCTAAAATTGACGTCGGGGAGTCAGGCAAAATAAACGACCAATAGGATCTGGTTGAAGAGTGCAGGGGAGATTTGCACACGAGAGGGACGCTGGTCTTCACAAAACGTGCAGAGAGGCTGAGCTGGTTTTCAGGAGTAACTGGCCGTACACAGAGAAGATTCTGGAATCCGCCGCCAACTTCCATCAGACTGTATAGGTCAGGATTAATAGAGCACAGGGTTAGACCGCTTTCACCAAAATAGGACAATCTCGCGCATGACGTCATGTGGCTGATGTAACTGAGGTTCAGGTAAAAAAAAATCAGCAGTCAGTATTTGACCCCACCTGAGTGAACAACAAGGAAACTACCTTCCAGTACCTGAAGATTAACGGGGACCTCTCACACAATGTCGTGAAAGAGATAGAGAATGGGTGTGGGCAAACAATTCCTATAGTGACCCTTAATTTATTTTTCTTGGTTTTCTTTTATGGCCACCTACCAATGATTTCACAAATATGCGCAGTAACGACGGGACGGTCTAACCCTGTACAATCCATTGCTACGCAAGTGTTCAGGGGGATCCGTCCACCTAATTGTGGAGTAGTGAACGACACAGTGACCCCCTTCGTGACAAGAGAGCCGTATTCATTATCCCGCTATTGGTGTCATTCCACACCTGAATCTGCCATATCCATAGAGATACACTTGTTACTGATTAGCAGCTGGCCACGTTCGCCAGTGGTCAGCTATGGAGTGTCATCCCTCTGAAAAAAGTAGGGTTTTTATGGGCCTTTGGAATTTCGCGGGACTCATGAGAGGACGTACAAAAAAAAAAAGGGCCCAATAATGCACACATGCAAAAACGTGTCGTGAACATTATGACGGTAGTGGGTTGGTGGTGTCGTACCAAAACGATTCTGGCATCTTTTAGCATCTTGGCCCCGAACCCTGATCAAAAGGAGCCAGTGATTTATGGATATATTCCCTTTAATCGCGTCACAAAATAGCATAAATGAGTGAAAAAGTAAGTTATAGAAGTTCTGTCTTGTGCGTCATCCCTGCGGTGCAGAAACGCAACTCCGATTGTACAAAACTATGAAATATTACACTCGCTAAAATATGCAGGAAAGAGCTTCTGTTACACCGCCTTCTTGGTACCGAAGTTTTGCTGGATATTCTGATTGAGGTAATAAGGTGTTCATGCTGACTGGAGCAAATTTGTTTTTTTCGCGTCCGTCGTTGAGATAATAAGTTGTAAGAGTCAATACTGTTTGTTTATTAATATTTGCCCTCTTCGTAAAGAGAAAATATACAGTCTTATTGGGAAAGTCTATGGGAGACGAAAGGATGACTGACTGAGACCAGACATTTTGATGACTTGTCGATGTTTTTTTTATTTATTATTTTTTCACATTGTCTAGCGACTGACCCAACCCCCAATGACCACTTCATGACGAAGTATATATACAGTATAAATATGTGCATTCCAGATTATCATCACCTGTTCCCGTAAGTCGGTTAAATGTGATTAACATCGTCGGCTCCAGAGAACCAGACACCTGTGTAAGGTATTTCATCATCGTCATAATGCATTTTTCACCTTCAGCCATTTTTTCTTTCTTTTTACGTGTGGATCACCAGCACTCATTTCAATCGTTTTTCTTGCAGCAGCCTTAACACGGCAGTAAACATATCAAGGGCACTGGCGCCGCTAAAACTGAATCACTTTGCTGCTTCTGGGCTTAATTGACAGGGGCTCTTAAGTAGAGGCAAATGCTCGAAGGGGGAAAAGATTGGTGTGTGTTATTTCAAGGTCACTCGGGTTTGAATGAGTCCTCACGATGATTGAAGTATGGGAAGTGATCTGAATTTCTAGCCACCATTACCAATTCTGTTACGCAACTTGATCTTTGGATTTTTCCCCCTACCATGAAATTAACAATTACAGTCTGATATCTCTGCTTTCGATAGAATCCAACACTTACAAATGGCAGGAAGAGAGACAAGGTTTGAAACACTTCCAAGTCATTTCATGATCAAATGATTAACCAAATCGAACGAATGCCGATTTGCTCATAACATCATAGAGTTTGGAAATGGGGAAATGATCGCTCAGTTCTTGCATGTCATCGGCCTCGGTAACATGGAACTCCCGAACGCACTTGCTTTGTCTTTTGGTATCTTTGAGACTATCGTAATTCAGGATTCAGTCCTTATGAAAGTTGAAAGAATGGATCGCAACCCTAAGAGAGCAAACCATAACCCAAGCATTCGGAAAAAACAGAAGAGAACTGGATCAGATGAGCTCAATGGAAGTCAGAAATCTCGAAATTTGGCCCAGTCGGAAAAGGAGGACTGTTCTTCTCTCTGCTTGTCACCAGATTTCTTTGCGTCGATAAGATGTGTTTCCCGACCTCACTATGGTGGTCCATTGCCCGATCCATTAAACTTCTTAGAAAGCCAGGTTAGAGCCATTCTCGAAGGTCATTCGGGAGGTTAATTAACATGCCAGGCACGGAACGAAGAACGGGATAACACATCGTAGGAAGACCTTCATTGTCAATAACAATAAATTTGAATAACCTCTTCCGTGCAATTCAGTTGCAGTGGTCGTGCGTTCAAAATGTTCCCTCTTGAACGAAGAATGAAGCGTTAGTCGCTCGCGTAGCTACGCATTTGAAGCGCCGCCAAGAAAAACGGTAATTCATTCATGAGAAACATTCTGCAAATAAGGTGATTCGGCCCTTGACCGTGACATCTGTTTAAAGAGCACAGCATCTTTAACGAGCATTGCAACCTGTTAAATAGTAGGGCAGTGTGTGCGTCTGTGTGTTTGCTTTCCCTCCGGCGCGCTATTGCTAAAATGAAAAGAACATGAAAACATCCAAAAGGTATTTAACGCTTTTTTTTTTTCTTTTATGCAAGGGGGCCGATATAGCAAAGAGAGTTTAAAGCTGAGCTGGGGAATGGTTAGGGTATAATTCCATAATGCATAATGGGTAAACAGACTGGTCCGGAATGCATGGTCTCGTCTTTCCTTTATCTATTTGTTTATTTTTCTTTGTTGTGAGAGAAAGAGAGAGAGAGAGAGATTGTTTTAATGGGTTTTTATATGTTTTGTTCTGATTTGCTTTTGCACGTGTTTTGTTTTTGTTTTTATGTACATTATAAGTTGGCTTCTCCACATTTTGTTATGATTGTTTCAAGCAGTATTTTCCCTTTAGTTTTGTTCAATATTTTATCGTTTTGGGTGGATTTAGTGTCGACAAACTTATATTTTCTTATTGAAATGATGATACAATTTAGGCCAAAGGCCAAGCACTGGGACCCATGAGATCATTCAGCGGTGTAACGGAAATTGGTAGAAAAAAGGTTGAAAGGCGTAAGAGCAGGAAAACTTTGCAGTTGCACTAAGAAACAATTGTTAGAAGAGGGTGGAGAGTAAGATGGAAGAAAGAGACTATGAAAGGAGGTCCAGTAAAAGGAATGAAAGTGGTTGCAGCTAGTGGCCGAATGCAAGCTGCAAAGAACCTGCAGTAATGCCTACAGTGAACTGCATGAGGTGCACTGATGGCACTACCTTCCTACGGGGATATTTTCCTATTAATTTGTTCTGATGAATCAACGACATGCTTCATTGAGGTGGATTTTTCCCGTGGGGGTTAGTGCCGTTAGTGCACCTCGTGCGGTGCACTGTGGGAATGCATTGAGGTTTTTCCCAAGGTTCCTTCTCCCCCTAGCTGCAACTCCTTTCGTTCCTTCTACTATACCCCCCATACATATCTGTCTTCCATCTTCGCGTCTACCCTCTCCTGACACTTGTTTCTTAGCGCAACTGCGAATTGCCCTCCTCCTGTTACCTTTCAAAACGGTTTCCCCTCTCAGTTTCATTTTCAGCGCTGAATGACCTCATAGGTCCCAGCGCTTCGTGTTTTGACCTAAATTTTATATTCTGTTCCATTAAGATGGATGTTGGGAAGTGAGTGAGAATATGTTAGAGGTGAGACTTAAAAGTCAACTGAGAGTAATAAAATGGACTTATCACTACACAGTAGAGAATATTGGGAGCAGGATTCCACGAATTCACAGAGTCAAAAGCACAGTTTATTTTACCACTTGAACAAAAATTTTGAATTAAATTTGCTCAGACCTTGCCTTTCATATTACTTCAGAGACGCCTTGTAACCGGATGCTGGGGAAAGCGTTTGTAACGTCCCTTAACTGGATGCTGGGGAAAGCGTTGTAATGTCTCATAACCGGATGTTGGGGAAAGCGTTTGTAACGTCCCGTAACCGGATGCTGGGGAAAGCATTGTAACGTCCCGTAACCGGATGCTGGGGAAAGCCTTTGTAACGCCTTGTAACTGGATGCTGGGGAAAGCCTTTGTATTGCCTTGTAACCGGATGCTGGGGAAAGCCTTTGTAACGCCTTGTAACCTGATGCTGGGGAAAGCGTTGTAACGTCTCATAACCGGATGCTGGGGAAAGCGTTGTAGCGTCTTGTAACCGGATGCCGGGGAAAGCGTTGTAACGTCTCGTAACCGGATGCTGGGGAAAGCTTTGCCTTTCACGTTGCTTTCACATTATTTCGAAGACGTCTTTTAGCTGGATGTTGAGAGAGACTTTGTCTTCTACACTGCCTGGAAGACATCTCATAAACAATTTGCATTTTTTTTATCTTTTTGATAATTGCTCAGAAATTTCGACTTCAGAACTCGGACAGAGACCTGTCAGTATCAGACTTGCTGTAGGGTTCATTACTCTTGAGGGTTCACAACTTAAACCTCCCCATAACTGCTTGTCAGAGAGCCACCTTCTGTTTCTGACTCTGAATGAGAGCAAGCTCCATCTTTGTCCTTTATGCAGCAAGCAACCCGTCTGTCATTTCTTGCATTTGGACTGTTGCATCATCAGTACTGTAACTAATCCAAATTTAGGGTTCCTTAAGCGTCGCCCATTCCTTTACTTTGTTCAGCATGTAAGTGGTAACTCAGGCAGAGTTAAAGTGACTTTATACCATCCTTGAAGAAAAGGTACTTGACCCCGAAGTGAAAGGTTCCATAAGTCTATGATCAACTGTTGTCATAGAAACTTTTTCTTTGAACTCTCATTCTTGGTAAAGTTAGGGCATTTTGCATGTAGCGAGTTACACATCTCGTAGCTTAAGTATATCATAGTTTTTCCAGATCACTGAGCTGATTAACAGCTCTCCTAGGCCTGGCCCGAAGGATTAGATAATTTTATGTGGGTAGGAACCAATTATTTACCTAGCAACGAGACCTACAGTTTATTGTGGAATCTGAACCACATTATATCGAAAAATTAATTTTTATCACCAGAAATAAATTCCTCTGATTACTTCGGACCACCTGGTTGGTAGAGCACGAAAACCTCTTGTCCCCCATTGGATATCTCTTAGCACCACATTAATGCTGCCCCATGGACATTTCATGCAGGATGTGGGTGTAGCACCCTCATGCCTGTTTAATCTGTGTAGAATCGGAAAAGTGGAACATAGACCCACACATCTGGCTAAGGAGACAAAGGCTGCGGTGCTGCTAGCGATGTGATCCCACTGCTCTCTACAACTTCATTGTTGACTCCGTATTTTGAGGGATGATTGTGGTACCACCAGAGTGGAAAGCCTAAAAAAAAAAAAAAGAGAAAAATAGTGGTCGTACTAATGAATAAGTGAGAATAGTTAAGGGATTGTTTTATGGAAATATGAAAAGGCAGATACCACAAACGTCCCTGAAAGATTATGTTGCCATCAATAAACTGAAAAAAGATAGACACATGCCCTAAGCAGACAAATCAAGTGTGCTGGTAATTTTGAATAGAACTGAATATATAGAAAAACGAAAAGAATTCAATAAAAACCCGTTAGACAACGCGACTATAGTAGATTCACATCAACCGTGCATTTGACGTCTAGGCATTGCCTAAAGCTGGAATCACACTAGTCATTTCTTGCTCACGGTTTTGGCCAGCATCCAGCCAATGCTCGCAGGCAAAAGTGTTGTATCGTGACACTAGGACCTCGTGGTTTCGAGGAGCAGTAGGAAAAAGTAAACAAAATTGATCAGCTGATATCATCATGGCGCCCAGAAATTGTCGGACTGTTGCAAGATGTGCTGCAGTGATGTGTTTTCTCAGAATCTTACGTGAATGCAAGAGTAACAAAAACGTTTGTGGGTTCGAGAGTGGTTCAGGAGAAGTGAAGCCAAAGGTCTGAGAGCAGATCCTATCATCAGCAGCCATCTTGTTTGTGTACACTACGCGGTTGCTCGCGGTTTGTGCTCGCTGCTTCCCGTCCAGTTGGGAAGTAAAATCTCGAGCTACAAGCTCCCGGTTGTCCCATTTTCGGCAGCAACGGCTCGCTGCTGGAGAAAAAAAGGCCTAGTGAGGCCACCTTAATAGGTAGAAATAGTGAGTAGAAGATAGAATTTACGCTAAAGACCAAGCGGTAGGTCGTATGAGGTCATTCAACGGTGAAACGGGAATTGACAGTAAAAGGAATGCACAGTTAGACCCCATATCTAGAAATAGTAAATGGCGTAAATACAGTGTTACAGAAAATCTGCTAATATTTGTTATGTGCAATTTTTCATCTTGTCAAAGCAGTAAGGTTTAAGAAGTTTGTGTTCACATCTGTTTTTACAGCATTGCATATATCTAGCCTGGAATATATTAATAATTAAATAGACAAGATTAGGAATATGGGCAAGAAATCGAAACTTCCTGTGTATTAGACAAAAAAGACGCTGTCAAAAAAAAAAAAAAAAAACTATACAGCACAAGAAATTTACTTGTATTACTCTATAATATGAAAAATGTCCCCCATTTTCTTAAGAATTTTAAGGTTAATGTCGCATTTAAGAACAATAAACCAGTGAAACATGTAGTACGTAAAAAGTATTTCCAGACCTTTCTAAAGGACGTGTATATAAAATTCCACGCAAGTCTTTTGACTTTTTTTCATATTGGTTAAACGAGTATATAAAGCTCTGGAAAAGATAATAGAACAGCACAAAAATATGGGAGATGTGCAAAGGTGAACAGTGGAATATTTGTACATGTAAGTAAGAACGATCATGCTATCAACTGGGAAGGGCCGAAGAAGTTAGCATATTCGGATAATGCACTAGAAAGGAATATCATTGAATCTAGCTTCATAAAAGAACTTTATGGCCATAACATAAATATCAATCAAGGTATTTATAAACTTGATCCCATAACTTCAGAGGAAATGTGTGATCTGTTTACATATGTATGGAAAAGTGTTTTATCTTATTTGTAAACAGCATAGGAACAGTGGTACTAATAATTTTTTCCCTCCCCCTCGACACATATCAGGTGTGAATTTGTAGTCTCCTGCGTTCTGTCCCTTTAGTACATATTGTCATTTCTACCACTAACCCTAATGAGTTTTATCGCCACACAATCTTTGACGCCTGTCAGGGGTGGATCTGTAGTCTCACAAGCGGTTGTGTATGCTTGGCAGTACTGTCTGTAGTATATATATTGTGAATTCTAGGACGATGTATCTGTCCTTCAGTGGCTTAACTTGTGGTAATTTGATTATATATATATATATATATATATATATATATAATATATATATATATTTAAACGAGCGGGAGAACGGAAGAACGGTTTATTACAGGTAATATCTCCTCCCGGTTACGTAAAGGGTCGGAGATAAAACCCCGTATATAACGATCTTCTGTTGCCCGATATAACTTTTATTGTATAAGCCTTTCTCTCTCTCTCTCATATATATCTATATATATATATATATTATATATCAGATATATATATATATAGATAAATATATATATATATATAATATATATATTATATTATATATATATATGCCACGGTGGCATCACCTTTATTTATACATAGCATCACGTTTTATATACTTCGTGATCAAGTTATTCGTATATATATATTTGCAGATGTTTATATATCCATCACTTGCAGGATATCTATCCTCATCTACCATTACGTTATAAAACGTAACTAATAATCATACCAAGAAATCGCAATGTTTGAGTTTTTCCTTCGAGACTTATAAAAACAGCTATTCATTCCCCCGTCTGTTATTTTGTCGTTTTTATTTATTACTGTGATGCGGTTTCAATGTTTTTTCTTTTTACATCTGGACGAAATAGCCATTGGAATCCTAGTCTTCATTGGCTATTTAATTCCGTAAATCCAGTTGACTCGATGGCCAAGTTCAGTAAACGATCAAGCATTTAATATTCATTATTTTTATAATATTATTTTGAGTTATCTGTACAGGAGTTATAGTATTCTCATCTAAATATCTTGAAAGATTTGTGCGCCTAAGTAATTTTTGAGTTTTCATGTAAGACCCCAGAACTGTGACTAATAAGAGAGAAATTCAGTTCACGTTCAGTTTCGGACTCGAGTACAATTAGAGTTCGTCCCTCTCGAGGAGGGTTTTAAGTGAAAACACCCTGAAGTGCGAGTTGGGGATGGTTTTCTCCCCGTTGGGGAAGAGCCGTGAGTTAGAGTAGCCCAACCTTTGAAGTGTTGGTCTTTTCAGAATCTATCCACTTGATATCGCTGTGTGCCAGAGCCATAGGAAAACATGCACGATGACGTTCTTGCAGAAAAGACACCTTAAGCTCGTCTGGCGTAACGTTCAAAGTCTTGTGTGTCACACTGTGTGGGATAGGCATATTGAACGCTGGCGAGGCGAAGGCTTGCAGGTTGCCAAAGATGTTCCCAATATTTATGTTTCATCCCCGTGAATTTCGCTTGACTTATGTGAACATTGATACTGCATTTTCATCCCCTTACTTTTACTCATTTTGGTAACGGTAAATGCCACAACAGGAATTTAAAGATACGTGAGTAATACTGATTTATTTAATCGCGAATTGGAACCTGTCCTGGATTCCTCAATTTATCTCGACGGGTGGAGTGGAGTTGGACAGGGATAGTGTCTATACTGCGGAGGGGGAAGTGAATTCAGTGGGGAGAGAGAGAGAGAGAGAGAGAGAGAGAGAGAGAGAGAGAGAGAGAGAGAGAGAACGAATTTAGTGGAGAGGAGAATTCGTTACCATGTATAACAAATTCCCGTCGTTGTTCTTTAGGAACTACTCTTCCTTTGTCTGGTAACTGGGGAGCTTGTATGTATTGAACAAAGTATATTCCAAAGCCAGCATCCTTCGATCTAATATTTTTACTCAAGACCAACTAATTATAAATACAAAATAAACGTTAAGACCATACGTTTTTTATCACATGAAGTTGGCGTATGATTATGAATTTTATCGTAGTTTTCTAATCCTAAACGAGAAGATAAGAAAGGAAACTATGTTATTGTTTTGCTGGCTGAGTTTTTGTTTCAGTAGGGCTTCAGGTTTAGAATGCGAAATTGACACATTTTAGTTCATATTTTTTATAATAAAAATTTTTAAACGTTACCGTGTACTGATCGTTTATTGGAAATTGTGCCTTTGCTTGTAGTAGTCATCTACGTATAGCCGTAACTTACGCCTTGGCAAGTTCCATGTAGTCGTCCATGGAACTGGTAATCTAATGCCTGATTAAGAGAATGGTATTTGGGTTGGAATACTAGACCTACGTATTTTGTTTTAGTTAGTGAGAGAGAGAGAGAGAGAATTAGGTGGGTGCAAAGGGCTTCATGACTGCTCTGCACTGCTATAAGAATTGCAGCATAAAAAATATATTGATTTAGTTATTTTATTCAGAAGGGAGTTTTGGTTAGACATTCCCTCATGAGAAACCCACCTAGGCTTCGTTACGTGCTCAAAATTTGGTACACACGTGTCGAGATTTTCCAGGAATTTTGAGACCTGTCTGTCCTAGGAATTTTTCGTCTATTGTCATGGCATGTTTTGGATATTGTTTCCATGTTTGTTCTTCAGCTGTTGAACAAAAATGCATATTCTATATTAATCCCTGGCAACATCTTTCAGCAGTCATGGTGCATACGTTTTTGAGCAAGCTAACTTAAGTCTTATTTCATAGAGCATTGATTTTATTTCTTTTGGTATGTTACCCCTTATTGAGTTGCGCGTTTTTCAGCCGCGTTCAACGGTATCTCATCCATAAAGGTGTTTCCTTAAAAATACCTTCATACCTTCCGATTTGTCGTCCGTAGACTGTCCAAGTCCCTCCCCAAAAATTTTCGCACACCTGCTATTTTCCCTGCTTCACTAACTTTGTGAAGCTTCTCGTCTCTCATCGTACTATCGTTTGTTCTGTTTCCTCACTAGTGACTGTATAAAGCTACTGCACCGATTCTTTCATCCGTATAAACATTCATCGCTTTATTTTTCTAGCTTCTAGTAACCCCCAATATCCTGACATTAGGTCAAGAAATATACTCTTGACTCTTTCCATTGAGTATAAACTGACTCTTTCACTACTTTGTGAAGTTTCTGTGCATTAATAACAAGCTTTATCTTTTTTTTTTTTACCGTATTTACCACTGATGTGGTTACTTGACAACTTTGTATCTACATCTGATTTGGTTTCTCTTGAATTCTTGCATCACTTCTCACATAAAGATATTAGTCATGGAGACATAATCCATCATTGACTCGTCACTCAGACCAACATTTTTACCAAACCAGTCAAATTAGCTTTATCATCAAGTATCAGCATCCTTCACATTGTCGGAAAAAAATGTGCAAGCTATTAAATTTCTTATCCTAGGTCTTATTATTATTCTTGGCACCAAGGTTTTTGTGTTTTTGAGCCCTCAGTCTCTTAATTGGCGTCATCAAACTTACAGTGAAGCTTTCCATTCTCATGTCATTCAGTATGCTCCCTTCTGCCGTCAGAATTCAACACATTTTCACAGTACTGTGCTTGCTCAGTCAGCCTAGGGCTGTATTCACTTCAGACTGCCTCTCTCCGATAGGTTCTTTTACCATGAGATAAAGTTGTCCTTTTTCGTTTCCTCCTCTTTCATTCATTTTTAAAACATGTTCCCCTTAAAATTTATGCTCATATTCTCCCTTCTGATTTTATTAGTTTCTTTTTTGTTAATTTTCCTTGAGACTAGTTTCTCGAGCCCCATTTATACACACACATACGTACATACAATACATACATCTATATATATAAGTAATATATATATATATAGATATATATATATATATATATATATACTATATATGTCTTGAGTGGATTATGAACATGTTGAAGACTGTTGAACTATTTTGTCTTTCCTTAAAATCATCATTGTATGACCGCAAATCTTTGACATTTATTTTTCTATATGTGAGAAACAACAAAATGTTCATCCTTGCTGAAGATTTTATTTAGAATTGAGATTTTGCTTCCATATTATGTAAAGTGATTCCCTGATATAATGTGCATAGGTTTTGGTTCAGCTGTCTTGTTTGGTTTAGTCCTATAAGAGTATTGGCAAACACTAGAGTTGTTAAGCCCTGAAATCTGCTTTTAATCAGCATTTGCAGCAGGAAAAGTTTAGGTGAAGAGTTGGATTATTAAGCATTAGTTTCTATGGTCAAATGTAGGATTTAGTTATTTATGGTTATTTGAATAAACTGTAGAACTTGTAAACAAATTATTTTTGCATGGGCAGAATGTTTTGATCTATTATTATTATTATTATTATTATTATTATTATTATTATTATTATTATTATTATTATTATTATTATTATTATTTTACAGCTCTTTACAGAGTGTTTTAAATTGTGTAGTTTACTCACCATAATTTTAAAGCTTTGATAATCAAAGGGTATTTTGGATTCATGGCACCTGCAGACTCTTAACACCAATTTGTAGTTTTACATTTACGGTTTTGGAATTTTTCTTGTGGTTAAATTACTATCAGGTGTTTCCTGTAGGTCTTAATACTTAAATGAGAGGCTGTGATATATTAAAGGATTATTTAGTTATTAGTGATAATTACAAATTTTTAGATCATGTTTATAAAGATACAGTATATGCTCTTCCATTAAGTCAGTATGGTTTGTGTTTTACCGAAACCAAATACGAGGATGATTGAGATACTGCATAATATTACAGTTAGCTCTTTGATTTGCTATTTAACCATTGTAAATGCTGTTATGTTAATTCTGTGTTTTATTTTTGAATATCATTATCTAATTCAAGGATTTCATGTTTTGTTTTACAGGTGAACCGTCAAGCACCGGAACAAACAGTAGCTGGTCGTATAATCAGAGTGAACAGTATCAGGATCAGTATTATCCTGAGTATCAGTATCCGCAAGAGGAGGAGTCATATGATCAAGAATCTTATTATCAGCAGTCTTCTGAAAGTGAAGACCAATATTATCAAGGAGAAGAATATTACAACCAGAGTAACTACCAGTATTCTGAGCAGCAACAGCAAGGACAAAGCCAGTCACAGCTGAACTCAGAGCAGCAGCAGAAGCAAAACGGAGAAAAACTGCAGGAGGACCAGCAGCAGCAAGGGGACAAAGAAGGGCATGACCGTCCCCATGATCAATCCCAACCTTCAGAGGTCTGCTCTGAGCAGAAGCAGACTGTAAATAACCAAATACCAGGGGAGAAAGGGAAGTGCTGGGAGTGTGGTGCAGCATTTCAGGATGATGAACTCCTTCGTGACCACCTGGCACTCTTCCATGCAGAAGTCCATGTTCATAAGTGCCACTCATGTCCAGCAGTGTTTCCTAGTCAGAGCTCTCTCACTGAGCACATCACTACTAGCCACTTGGTAGGTGCCTCTATTCAGTCAGCTAATAGGGCCCAACAACGTGAAAGAAAAGACAGTACAGAGGACCAAAATAAACTCCAGGAAACCCCTAACAAAGGGAAGAGTATTTCAGTATCTGGTAGTGAATCATTATCATCTCTTTTGGCCAAAGGAATTTCAGTATCAGGTGGTGATCACTCCCTGACATCACTTCAGGCAAAAGAAAATTCAGAGTCTAGTGACTCTCCCTTATCATCTCTGAAAGCTAAAGGTATTTCAATTTCTGGAGGAAATTCATCTTTATCATCGCTTCAGGCCAAAGGGATTTCAATATCGGGAGGGGATTCATCCTTATCATCTCTCCAAGCTAAAGGAATATCAATAGGCCGGTCCGTTGGAGATTCATCTTTAGCATCACTTCAGACAAAAGGTGTTTCTGTGTCCAGTGGAGAATCACCCTTAAAAGCACTCCATGCCAAAGGAATTTCAATATCCAGTAGTGGTGAAACCTCTTTAACATCTCTTCAAGCAAAGGGTATTTCAATATCTGGCAGTAGTGAATCCTCACTTTCATCACTTCAGGCTAAGGGCATTTCAATATCAAGTGGAGAACCAAAAGGTTCAGGGGGGGATTCATCTTTTTCTTTTCTTCAGTCAAAGGGTATTTCAATATCTGGTGCCAGTGAGTCATCTTTAAGTTCTCTTCAAGCAAAAGGCATTTCCATTGCAGGTGCTGATTCTTCTCAGTCAAAAGGAAACTCACTTTCAGAGGGTGAATCTCCATTATCATATCTACAGTCAAAAGGCATTTCCATATCTGGAGCTGAAACTTCTCTCCAGTTGAAAGGTGTTACAAAATCTGGTGGTGATTCACCATTATCATTCCTACAAGGAAAAGGTATTTCAATATCGAGTGCTGACACATCCCTTCAAACAAAAGGAAGCTCATTGTCTAGTGGTGCATCCCCTCTAGCTTCACTCCAAGCTAAAGGTATTTCAATATCTGGTACTGGTGCTGAATCTTCCATAGCATCTCTTAAGGCCAAGGGCATTTCAATAGCTGGAGCTGATTCCTCTTTTCTAGGAAAGGAAGATTCAGGTAGTGACAATTTTTCTGAAGAAGAAGAAGATTCTACAGCATCGGAGACAGATTCTCAGCCAGCATCTCTGCATGCCAAGCATTTTGCAACTGTTAAATCTCAGATAGAGTCTCTACAAGGAAAAAGTGTTTCGCTCTCATCTGCAAGTTCACCATTATCACTCCTGCAGGGAAAAGGAGTTTCTTTATCAGCTGCCAGCCCTCAGCCAGCATCCTCCCAAGCTAAAGGGGTTCCTTCACCATCAGAAGTTGAGGGACCTTCAAAATCTAGTGATACTGCTACTCCCACTACAGAAACCAAGACTGAACCTTCATCATCTCACAGTTTAGAAGTTGCATCGCTAAGAGCAAAAGGAATTTCTCTATATTCCTCTGGGAATCAGGTAAAATATTTTGCCAGAGCAGCTCCAAAATCAGTTGCCCGATCTCGAGCAGCTTTTATTAAAGAAAAGGGAATAGTATTATCTAAATTACCTGACCCTCGACCAAAAGTTACCGCAGTATCAGGTGCTAAACCTAAGGAACTACTTTATAGAAGAAAAGAGTATTTTGGATGTGTTTACTGTCGCATAAAGCAGTTCAGAAACACAACAGAATTTGAGAAACATCATTTAAATCACGTTAAACAAACTACTCTGAAAGTAATTTTGCTTCAAGTTAATCCTGAAGCCCACAAAAGAAACAAGGTGGAGACCCGCCGAAAGAAGAAAAGTTCCGAGCTTAAACTGAAACTCAGAATTTCCAAAGTGGGGCGGGGAAAAGGGCGTAAAAGAAGAGAAGTACGTATTGTTAGTAACGAGGAGGGCATGAGTGAGAGCCATAAGAGTTTAGAAGAACGAGAAGGATCGGAAGTGGAACATCAGGAGGGTGGGGAAGGTGAAGAAGAGATTGAAGACAGCATTGGTGAAGAAGGACAAAGTAGTGGAGAGACTGTTGAAGACCAGACTTCTGATCTTCAGAAGGACTCTGAAGAAAATCCAGGTGAATCATCACCATCTAGGAATGACTGTGATGAACATCAAGAAGAATTGGACCAGGAGGAGCAGGGATCTCAGGAGGGACACGAAGATCACCAAAAGGATCAGGAAGAAGATAGCACTGCTCCACCACATCAGGAGGATGCACACAGACCATATAATACTCGGAGTAACAATAACCAGAATAGCAACAGCAATAGTGGATTTGATAATAACTTCAGTGATCAAGACCTTGGGTTTGGTGGTGCTGGCCCAAGCGAAGCACCACCCTCAACATACCAGCCTCAGTTTGAGTCATTCCCAACTAGTGACTGGTTTAGTGAATATGAATCTGGCTCAAGAATTGTAGCAGCTATGGCTGGTGCTACATCAGCTGATGCTGGTGGTGAAAGTGGCTGGGGAAGTGGTGCAGATGGCACATCAAATCCTGAATACCCTGCAGATGGCGGCGACAAGGAAGATGGCACAAATCCTGAAGTGAATGGCGGAGTAAATGAAGGTAATGGAGAAGATGGCTTGTTTAGCCAAGCTGTTCTAGGACAAGAGTCTCCTGATAAAGGTGATAGACAAGGAAGCTTTGAACAGTTATGTCTGAATGACTCCTACTCTGGTCAGGCACAAAATAATGTTGAAGGACACCCAGGCCAAGTTCAGGGAGTTCTGACGGAGGAGGAACAACATCAGCAACAGCAACAGTCTGGTGTTGCAAGTGATTTACTGTCTGAACTTGAATATCTGAATAATAGTGGCCAGCCTCAGGGAACACACCCAGGACAGGTAGAAGGGTCACCTCTCAGTGGTGGACCATCTCCTCACAGTGGAGGTCCTGGAACACCATCCCATCTTAGTTCCAGAGGCTCCAATTCAGGTACACCAACATCATCTGGGGGCCATCCAACACCTCCCCCAACTGATACTTCATTTAGGGCTCTTGCAACAAGCCCTATGACTAGTCCTACTCAGGCTACTTCACCAGCTCTTATGCAGGGCCAGACACCTCCCGCCACTTCTCCTCTACAAGAACAGCAAGCAGGAGTACCTCGGCTTACAATTGCCAATAATTTAATGGCACCTACAACTAGCAGTCAGATGACACCAACAACAAATAATCAGGCTGGTGTGGGCGGTATGATGTCAAGATATGGTAACCAGTGGCCTCAGGGAGCTGGTTATACAGGGACAGGTGGTTACGCAAATTTGTCTGGTACCAATATGGCAAACTCAAATATGGCTGGTCCTTTGCGGGCTCCTTTGCCTCCAAGTGTTGGATTACCATATCGTCCTAGCCCACCAGCGAGAGTTCGTGGCCGTCCTCCTCTTATGGGTCAGATTGGCCGTCCACCTTTACATCAGGGGTCTTTACTCCAGCCCTCTCGTGGTCCAGGTCGACCTCCAACGTCTTCAATCCTTCCACCTCCTTTGATGCCAGCACCAGGGGGAAGAGGCGCAATGATGCCTCCATTACAACGTATGCACCAAGGCATGTATCAAGGACAAAGACCAAGTGGTCCTCAACAACAAAATGGTACTGGAAAGAGACCACTTTTAGGTGCTACAAGTCATTCACCAAATAAAAATGCAAGGCGTGAAGATATTAATGTACCATCCCGTCAAAAAGATAATGAGTGTCAGATAATTGCAGTGGCAAATAGAGCTGATGGGTTACCAGTAATAGCAAATGTGCAAGGAGGATCAGGATCCAATCAGCGGGGCAGTACAACACCAACAACTTCAGAATCAACCATAAATTTGAGTGATTCTATTACTTTAAGTGTTCGAACTTCATCAGCAAATGACAAACCTCAGCGTGGGGAGAGAGGAGGTGCTGATGCAGGGACTGTAGCAAATCTCTTAGCTTCACGGGGTATTACTGTCACTCCCGCAGCTGGTGAACGGCAAGAGGGTGCAGGTGGAGGCCGTGATGATCGCCGTTTACCCACTGCACAAGAATTGAATTTGTCATCTGCTATATCTGTTCACCCTCCAACTCAAAGAGAACGAGAAGCCAGTGTTAGGGAGAGAGACAGGGATGGTTTTGCTGTACCACAGGCTCCCGTCAGAGGAGGCAGCAGCTCTAATGCCAGTAATGTTGAACGTCCCCCTCGTCCTCCTACAGTCGATCTTACCCAAGATGTTCCTTCAAGTGGTTCCCAGAGTACCCGTCATTACTGTAACCAGTGTGACAGATCCTTCCCAACTGCAGGATTGTTAGCAGATCACAGTCGTGTCCATCAACAGCACACACAGTCCCGTATGCCTTACAAATGCCACTTATGTACAGCTGGATTTTCAACCCAGAAGGGTCAGCAACATCATTATCAACAGTTTCATCAAATACACCTATCTGCAGGTGACATTGCTATACCTTTAGTTGACTTAAGAAACCCAGTTAACGTTCAGCGCATGGCAGCACTCGGAATTCGCTCTTTCCTTCCGTTAACAAATTTGCAAAATCGTGGTGCTGGAGGTGTGGTTGGTATTCCTGTGTTGACTCTAGAAAACTTGAGAAATGGACATATGACCTTGCAGCAGTGGGGAGTAAGTGATGTGCTTTCTCTTGGTCCTGCAAAAACACTCAATATGCCAAGGTAATTGAAAAGTATAGACTTTCAGAGATCCATCATTTTGGTGGTGTAGATGTCTTTTTGCCATAGGTCTTGGAAAGATATGCTGTTTACTTTTTTTATGAACTATTGTGGCATTAGGCTTTCTTGTTGAAAATGTACAAACTTCCCTTTATGCATCAAGAATGCAAGAACTGTACAGTATATGTATACGGAAGATCTCTGTATGTATGCAATGATTTGCCTACTGTTGTCAGTGTGGATTGTGTTTTCTGTACCAAATTTATTTTTTGATTTCATTTCCAGTGCCAAAAGAACAAATTTATGTTAGATCACTTAGGTATTAAAACCAAAACCAGTGATTTGTTTGAGATTTAGGTTGAATGACGTTTAGCTGTAGTATCGTGTTGTATAGAACCATTCCTTTATGAAAGTTTGAAAAGATTTTTGTGCAGAGGAAATCATTTCTTTTGTATAGTGAGGTTCAAAGGAAGGGTTTCTATACATTTATACTTCAAGTTGTGAAATATAGTTTAAGTAAGTTGTGTTTCATCAAAAAGGAATGCCCTTTCTCTATTTTTACCAAATAATTTCTTTATGTAAAAGGAGTGTACAAATCTTTGTATATAGTTTTATATATTTTCTATAAATGTGAAATAAATTAGAAGTCTCTTTTATATCAGTTTTGTATTGTATCCTTTCTGGTTATGCCAAGAAGCTCTCCTGGATACTAAGCTTTTCCTTTAATCTCAACCTCATCAAAAGATTAAGCATAAGCAACTACAGCAGGCTGGTTTGTTGTATGTTTATTTAGTACTAGTGGCTTTATTGTCCTTAATGTGAGGTGGGAAAAAATTAGGTCACTTATATTTTTCAGTAATCTCAGTCAGTTGAAAAGGAAGCTATATGTATTACTTCATAGTTTTGTAGAATGGAGTTCTGTAATATGGTTAATTACTTTTTTTAATCTGTACTGTGACATTTTTGTTACTCACCACCTAACTTGTAAATATGAATCTAGCTAGACACTTTACCAATGTAAAAACTTAGGCTTTTGATGGGCAGATGGTGCTAGGCTAGCTTTGTAGTGTGTAGTTATGAGGAAGTAAATATTTTCATCTAAATTGTGTAAAAGAGGCCTATTTTTGAAGAGTTAATGAGCTACAAGAGTGCAATATTTCTTTAATCTAGTTTTATGGTAGAGCAAAAAAATAGTTTCTTTTTCAAACTGTTGTTATTATTTTATATCAGTGACTGTAGATCTTTTATTCCACAATTTTTTCCCTACAAATAAAACTGCATAGTTTTATCATGATTGGAGTACTGCATCTGCCTGAGAGATATGTTGCTTCTTCCTGTTCCTCTTTTTAACCTGAAAATGTGTGTATGATCCAGGATTACAAGCACTACAGACTTAATAATCACATTGAAAAGTTTGATATTTATATAAAATCATGACAGATGTAAAATGTTTTGTATATAGTGTACACATAGCTATAGAGTTAGCAAGCTGTTGACATATCTTGCAGTACAGTAATTACATTTATAGTAATTACAATGCAAGTAGTATATGAGACCTGAATGTAATATGTTCAGCATAGTTTGATGAAGTGCAATGTTCCAAGGTCAGTTTTTTGTGAGCATATTCTTTTGTACAGTGACTTAAGAAAGTTGGTCAAGGTACAGTATATACATCCGTCCATCAAGAGTAAATACCGATTGAGTAATGTTGGTGTGTTCAAACTGCTCAAAACATTCCTGTTGTAAGTCAGTTTGTATAAATATGAATTTAATTAAAGTTCACTAGAAGACTTAACAAACAGCTTTTTTTGCTGATATTTAGCCTGGGCAATTAGCTAACTGCAATGAGTTTTAGCTCATTTTTTTTTTTTTTAAATTTATTTATTTATTTTTTTCTTGGGAGACAAAGGAAGACTTAAAGGTGTGATCTTCATGTTATGTTTACATTACTGTATTGATCTTTATTTTGTTTCAGTAAAAAAAATTATTCTTTACAGTATACACGGAAGAATTTGGGAACAAAAGAAGGCCTTTTCTGAAATTCTCATTGTTTACCCAATAACAAAAATTTGGTCATTGAGGATGATGTTAGATGATTTTAGAAACAGCTTAATTTCTTCATAGTGTAAGGCAAGTCACATATAGATTGATCAAGTGCCATTTTCATTTACTAGGGCATTAAGTAACTGATTCCTACACGTTAAAGGGTCACTGAATCATCTCTCAGGTTTTACGTCAAGAAATACCAGATTTTTTGTACTTGTGTAGAACCAGTTGGTTAAGATGGTGCCAAGTACTCTTAAGAAAAGGGTGTTGTTAATGAAATGATTACACACTTACTAGTCTGGCCTATAAGTATTAGTTGATAACCCCACGTCGCAGTCCCTGAATGCATAAACAGAATTCATGCAAAAATATCTAGCAATCTTATAATTCATCCAGCATTGTATATCATCAACAAAGCCTTGAAAGAAATTTGTTGGAGTCTTCAGAGTTTTCAATTTGAACTATTATTAAATTTTAAAGGAGTTCCAGTATATTGAGTAAGATTTAATAGTACTGTATATTCACTGGGAACAAACCCTTCATGCCAGCTATATAATGTCAGATGAGAATTTCAAATTGATGTTATGGTTGAACTATTAAAATTTTTTATTAGAAATAATATTAGGGTGGTCAGTGGACTGGGAAACTAGTGTTGAGAGAGCACTAAGACAGTAGCAACATCCGATGAAGTGAAAACAAATAGACTACATACTGGTTAAGAAAATTAATAAGGCTTGTACACCTCTTTGGCACTTTTCAAAGAAATTTGGAGGATGTTTTGAACAAGTCTGACCACAACGTGCTGGTGGTTTAAGTTAACTGGGAAGATCATATTAATATAACGAAGTTCTGGGGTGTGGGGCCTAGGAGCCAAAACACTTGAAAAATTAAGGGATTTGACATATGATGAGAAGGGAGAAAAGTTTATTTGGAAAACAGTATAGCTGAAGGTACAAGGATGAGAGGACCAGTTGGAAAGCTTAGGAAACTGAGAATGAAGCAGATGAAGGAAAATCTTGATGTAAGAACATCACAAGCTGGTGAGGTTATGGTAATGTCTGTTATCAGTCTTGCTTGACAAAACCCTACCTTGAGAAATTGTCATTGAGAATAAATTGATTTGATGTATGAAATAAAATGAAACATTTTACTTATACCTCAAAAGGGTATTGAAATAAAAGTGTACTTCTGTACATGTATTTGAATTATTAGGCATAAGATATCCCTAAAACGGGCTTTGCTAGTAAAATCAACTGTAGAAAGTAATAGTCGTTCTGAAAATATTTGGCAAAATAGATACAAAATTTAGTTTTGTTTATTGCCCAAATGTTAAATAGATAAAAAAAAAGTTTCATTACACAATGCACTGGGCTCTTTGCCATTTCAGTCTAAAACAAACCCAGTAGGATTCCTTCTGGAGTTCGCAAGGTTCTTTAGGTTTGGTACTCTTTTGTCTGCCAATCATTTAGCAGGATTACAGCATTTCAAGGTTGAGGGAGGGATTTTGATGGAGCTCAGGATAAACGTTCATTCGTTGGTCCCCTTCAAATTATATTGCCTTTTGGTAAGTAAAGATGAAAAGTTGGTGTTCTTTTGCCACTTATTCACCAAAACTATAACAGACATGTTTGTGGTCATAATGAGTTGTAGTACTACTGTTATTATTACAACCATTGATATTAATGTGCATCTAACAATATCAGAATCTTGAAATAAGATTAATTTTACTAGATATGGTGAATGACATTTGTAGTGAAAAAGTTAAACATTACTGATCAAATAACTGTTGTCTCAGTCAAGGTTTGCAGTCTCTGATTCCACTTTATAGTCAGGTTCTGTTTAGCTTCAGTCTACCTTCTTTTGTGATCGGCTACGTATATAATAAATGGTTGGGTAGATCTAGTAAATTAACTTAATAGACAAGAAATTTATAAACTACTTTTGGATTTTATACTGTCCAAGTGACCAAAATTTTCCTTACCCGTGTCCAAACAATTTTTGCATACAGCGCAGGTTGTACTTACAGTTTAATAAGGAAGCCTTGCATTCCAGATGAATGAACAGTTCTGAGTGACATTCCCATCCAGAGTTAGGGTTTAGCGCCTCAGCGGCGTGGTTAGTATGGTATTAGCGTTCCACCTCGGTGGTCGCGGGTTCGATTCTCGGCCATTCCATTGAGGAGTGAGAGATGTGTATTTCTGGTGATAGAAGTTCACTGTCGACGTGGTTCGGAAGTCACGTAAAGCCGTTGGTCCCGTTGCTGAATAACCACTGGTTACATGCAACGTAAAAGCACCATACAAACAAACAAACAGAGTTAGTGTTTCGGTCTTGGATGCCATACATCTATCTCGATTGATAGAGACATCTGAGGCTATCAAATGAGTATGAGCTAATTTTCAAGAATGGTCACCCTTTCAGTCCAGCTACCTGTATTTTTGCCAGTCTTATAATAATGCAGATATCCCGTCTGGAGAGTTATTATTTTTGTCTGCCAAAAGTTGGGCGTGGATTGTGTATTTATCTGTGTGATTGCCTTCATTTAGCATTAATAGGTACTCGTGGTGTATAGGGCAACCCAGCTGTGTTTTCTTAAGAAATATTTTGCAAAGTTGCCGTTAGATTTCAGTGAAATTTAAAGGGCTGTTATTGTCTCAATTTGTGTGACCAACGAATAATTTTTGCCATGTGGTCAGGTGTGGCTGCTGTCGAATATACTTGGTATTTTTTTTATGCTAACGTTTTCATTTTAGTTGACCGAGATGCTTTTTAGTTCTTATAGAGCATCAGGCATATATTAGAACTATATATAAATAAAGGGCGAGTTATGCTGCTATCCTACTCAAGTAGCTTTAGTTATGATTTTTATACTGCAGTTGGATATAAACGTTAATGTAACTTTCTTGAGAGAGGATTATTCTCCATCTTAATTTTTTTTTTTTTACCATGTGTTTACTGATTCCATCTAACGTAGACATTGTAGTCTTTGATATTTTACGTCCTTACATTATTAGTTTATATGTAATGCATCTATTTTTTCCATCCTTTTGACATACTTCAAAAGTACATACGTTTTTTTTTTTTGGTAGCAGAGATTTTCATGACGTCTTTGTCATCGTGTTTTTATATATAACCATATGTTTCACATACTGTTTATATAATCTTATTTTTCACAAAGTGGGCGTTCAATCATCTGTGCTTGTTTTCTGTTTTGGGTGTCTATCTATGGGGCTTGTTAGGTGGCAGCGATCCACTGTCAGTCTTCACGTCAGTTGACTAGACCAATTTTGTCATATGGACATCATTTAATGTTATCTCTCAACTCTATGGAAGTTCCTTCTATATATTTTCTTGTATGCTATGGTAGTTGACCATTATTAGATTAATTCAGTCCTCTGATTTGACCATGAATGTTACCTCACGAACAACACTTACCTTTAAGGAGATAGAAGGGGTTGTAGCACCAGCTGTATGTACTCCTTGCCTTTTGTGACTATATACCTTTTCATGGAGACACACGGCTCCACAAAGGCTGTCATTTTACCTGAAGTTTAGAGAAATCATTGTACATAACAAGAGTTATTGTTGCTATACGCTATTTTTATCCTAATATTTTTTTCCCAACCATGGCCATGTGTCCATTCACCACGACCACGTTGCCATTGATCAGGCTTTGGTATATCCATCTCATGGCGAAGAGTACAACCATGGGAGGCTAGTCAGGCTACATGTTTAAGGTCCGAGGTTCAGCCATGAGCAAAGACAGGGTCAAAAGTTTTATTCCGGCTGTTATATTTTAGATGATGGTATCATGATTCTCATGGGCATTTCATCTTTGTATGAGGTTTGGTTATCCATCTCTTATAAGATTACGAAGCCAGGTGCAATACTCAAGTTGATCTTCAAATACTCAAGATTTTAAGCAAGCAAAGGACGACTGCATGATGACCTCTTTATGTTCTTTAAGCGATTTCTTATCACGCCTGAGCTGAAAAAGTAAAGCAGAGAGTGAAGAGTCTTCCTAATTAAGCATCATCTTGCTACACGAACCTCTTAGCCAGGTTGGCTGACTTTCGAAGAGTGAGTGATGCCTGCATGTACTACTGCTACTTGCATTTCTAAGGACTTTGCAACTTTGCATTATATAATAGTCGTAGCTTTTATAGCTATCTATTATATTGTATATTATTTGAGCTAAAGACCATATGAGGAATAGGGAATTTGAAACTTCTTAACGGAATTTTATTTACCAAGACTAAATGTATCAATGTTCCACTTTTAATTATGGAAAAGCAAAGGGAGTCATAAGGTACAGGATGACAATCTTTAATACTCTTTCCAGCTTGAAAATTGTTCACTTTTTCCAGCATTTTAACTTCCCATAGAAACTATCTTACAAGATCTGAAACTAGTCGGAACATTCCTCAGTACCATCTAATCTTATAGATTTCCAAGTTTTTTTTCCCGTAAAAGCGAACTCTCATAAAAATACGAACACACTTTTATACCCGTTTCTTACTTATCAAGAAAAATGAATGTATTTGCAAACAGTATTACTAAAGATTAAGCATATGTAGAATGAAACATAGTATGAGAATTCACCTTAGAGCATGCTAATGATGATTCGTAAAATTTAGTGAAGAATAGTGAAATAGAAATAAATTAACACTGTACCATCACTGGCAATCTATTGACCAATAGTTAATCTTATCTTGTCATTTCAGGTTTTAATTTTTTACACCCGTCTTCTACATATTAATGTTGAGTCAAGTTCTCGACTTCGTAATCATGGTAAGCACACAGTGACTGTGGGATAGTGAAGCCTAGTGATATACTTACCTTTTGATGTTGGTTTGAAGGGCTGTAGTGTTACTGACGTGTCGTAGTGACAAAAAAAAAAAGTATAGATCCCTTGCGGGATACTTCGGTCGTTCTTAGGCGGACCACGCTCATCCCATGAGGGATGTATCGGACCGTAACGGTTACAACGGCCAGTAGAATACGACGTCAAGTAATTTTTTTTAGTGCTTGTTTTAGACATTTGTGAATAATTTTAACAATATATCTAGATATAATAGTGATGATTTATAGATGTCAGGTTCATGTGCATATAAATTATTACCTTACAAGGGATTGAATGATAGGTTTTTGTTAGGGAAAGTTACATTTTTCTTTCATTACATGATTTTAAAGTTGTTTTTTTTTATTTTTGCAGTTCCAAAGCAGTATGTTTTATGGGCAACGCAATGCTGCATTGGAGACTCAGGAACGTGTACCATGGGTAGCCCCTGACGACGCTGAAGGAAGTGATGTCGACGTGAGCCCTTTGGACATTGACAGTGATGATGACGACCCTACCTACGTTCCTGACGAAGGCCTTACTCAGGACGATGCCTTTGACCCTCCTAACTCTAGAGGTTAGTATGAGACATCCTTAGAGAGAGAGAGAGAGAGAGAGAGAGAGAGAAATGTGTTGTAAACATTGTATTTAAAAGTCTCGTTGTTATAATGGTATTTAAATTTGTTGCCCTTTAAATGGTTTGTAAACATTGGGTATTTTAAAAACTTATTTGTTTACTTGCATACTCACTGACATACACGTGCACACACATGCATACTCACTTGACTACACATGCATGCGCACACACACATTTACTGTTTTACTAATGTTACTTTATTCTTGTTTCAGCTCGCAAGGTCAATGTTGTTGTCCCTCAAGCGATGCCTATGGAAGAGGAAGGTGAGCCTAACCTAAGAGGTCTCGTGCTGATGAATGGAAGAAGGAAGACATTGATATCCGTGCCCTGCCCAACTTCATTCATCAGAAGCCTGACTATTTGAGGGAACCTTATGAATATTTCTCCCAGTTCTTCACAACTGAATTGAGGGAACACATTGTGTATCAATCCAACCTGTACTCAAGACAGAAGGATGTAGGCAGCAACTTCCACATGTCAGAAGAGGATCTCATGGTTTTCCTTGGCCTCATCGTGTACATGGGCCTGGTTCCTCTCCCTAGCATAGTTGACTTCTGGGCCGTGAAGACCAGGATTCCTCAAGTTGCAGACTTCATGTCCAGGAACCGCTTCAAGGCAATTCGATCTTCCCTTCACTTCAGCGACAATGACCAGGCAGCTGCATCCCAAGATCGGTTCTTCAAGGTGAGAGTCCCCTTCACCAAGGTCACCAGAGAGTTCCTGAAAGTTCCTGAGACTCCTATCCACTCCATTGATGAAGTGATGGTCGCCTATAAGGGCACAAGGGCTGGTAACCTTCGCCAGTATGTCGCAAAGAAGCCTGACAAGTGGGGCTTCAAGTTGTTCTGCCGCTCCAGTGTGGATGGGTTTGTGCATGATATTCTCATGTACCAAGGGGAGACAACCTTTGTGAGCCACCATACTATGCTATCTGAAGAGGAGAAAGCCATGTCTGTAACTTCCAAGTTTTGTTGTCGCCTTAGTGAATACCATCAAGGACCCCAGAAACTCAGCAGTGTATGCAGACAACTACTTCACAAGTATAGGGTTGGCCAAGTACCTGAGACCACAGTATGGATGCCGGTATGTGGGCACTGCCAGGGAAACCGAGTTGGTCATCCTCCCCTGAACGTCTGTGAAGGAGATGAACAAGAAAGCGACACAAAGGGGGACACTGGACTATGTCTCTTCTGATGGCATCCTTGTTGCAAGATGGAAGGACAACAGCGTTGTGACAATCTTGTCCTCTGATGTTGGTGTGGAGCCCATGGGAACAGTGGAGCGGTACGACAGGGCAGCCAAGAAGAAGGTTCCCATTCCTTGCCCATCTGTCATCCAGATGTACAACAACCGCATGGGGGGCATTGACAAGAGTGACATGTTGACACACCTGTACAGGACCCCCTTCAAAGCAAAGAGGTACTACATGAGGCTCTTTGCTTACCTCCTTGACTTGATCATCTGCAACGCCTGGATTTTGTACAAGAGGGATTGCCTGGCTTTGCAGGAAAACCCCAAGCCGCTCAAGGACTTCCGTCTGGATATCTCCAATTGGCTCAGAAGCTTCAAGTCGTCAACCTTCAGAATAACCAGGAATTCTCTTGGCACCAGAGATTTTACTTTGCCAAGAAGGGGCCAACGGGCAGTTGTGCCAAGTATTGAGACACGCCAGAATGCCACTGCCCTACACATGCCAAAGCATGTCTCCATGAGGCAGACTTGCAAGTTCTGTTCTGGTGCAGGCCACATCCACAGATCCCGCTGGATGTGTGAGGATTGCAAGGTGGCCCTTTGCCTTACTGAAGAAAGGAATTGTTTTGCTTTGTTCCATAAGATTTCGAAATAAGTTGTTTGTTATGAGAGTTGTTTATAGTGTTTTGTCTATTTTTATACTATTTTTGTATTATTTTATTTACAGTGTTTTGTGTATTTATATACTATTTTTGTATTCGAGTTTTTTTTATAGTGTTTTCTGTATTTTTATACTATTTTTGTATTTATTGTATACTTATTTTTTATATTAATTAAATTGTAAAGCCATATATGTGTTTCTATTATACATTGTGGAACAAAAAAAAAGTGATTCATCAATAATAATCATATGTTTTGTGGGCGAATCAACATTATTTATAAACTTGAAAAAGTTGCCCGCACGGCCCAATAGATCCCATACGGGATGAGCGTGGTCCGCCTAAGGTCGCCCGAGGCTCCCATACGGGATACTTCATTGCATGCAATTATTTCGCTTACTTTGGAAATTTTGTAAAAGTGCACAAGAGTAAAAAGGTCTTGTATTTACTCATACTATAACATACTAAAAGGATTTTTTAATATTTCCCATAAAACCCAGGGTGGACTTTAAAGGGTTAATACTCTTTCCAGCTTGAAAATTGTTCACTTTTTCCAGCATTTTAACTTCCCATAGAAACTATCTTACAAGATCTGAAACTAGTCGGAACATTCCTCAGTACCATCTAATCTTATAGATTTCCAAGTTCTTTCCCGTAAAAGCATACTCTCATAAAAATGCAAACACACTTTTATACCCGTTTCTTACTTTTCAAGGAAAATTAATGTATCTGCAAACAGTATTACTTCAGATTAAGCATATGTAGAATGAAACATAGTATGAGAATTCACCTTACAGCATGCTAATGACGATTCGTAAAATTTAGTGAAGAATAGTGAAATAGAAATAAATTAACACTGTACCATCACTGGCAATCTATTGACCAATAGTTAATCTTATCTTGTCATTTCATGGTTTTATACACCGTCTTCTACATATTAATGTTGAGTTCAAGTTCTTCGATGAGTAAGTGTCTCATAATAGCAAATAATGTAGATGAGCTGGCTTTGGAAGAGGATCTTTTCAACTTTGCAAGTTAGCTGAATAAGCGCCTCAGCGGCGTGGATGGTATGGTATTAGCGTCGCACCTCGGTAGTCGCGGGTTCGATTCTCGACCATTCCATTGAGGAGTGAGAGATGTGTATTTCTGGTGATAGAAGTTCACTCTCGCCGTGGTTCGGAAGTCACGTAAAGACGTTGGTCCCGTTGCTGAATAACAACTGGTTCCCTGCAACGTAAAAGCACCATACAAAAAAAAAAAAGTTAGCTAACTTACTGAGATTTTTATCTCACGCTTCAGTCTTTTCGTAATTGATGTCACTCAGACTTTCCACTTATAAATAAATATGACTGTACGTAGATTCCTGACTTTGGGTTCAGGTGCCACTATTTAAAGAATTTCAGTGAGTCAAGACATAAACTGAATGCTTTGTCTTTTTTGAGGGCAAAGGTTTCATTTTTAAGAGCCAGCTTTATCTTAATTATGAAACACAAATTGTATTTGGATGATATTTTTTTATCCAGATAATTGTAATCCAACTTACCTAAAGGTTGTTAGACCTGTCACTTCACCAGACAATTTTATCAGTTTTATTGTGTCAAAATTTTGTAAGCAGAGGTTGCTGGAGGGTGAGCAGTAACGGTGATAACTAACAGTGTGACCCCTTGCATTTCTTTTCAACGAGCAAGTTACCTTTCGCGAAGACAGGCATGATGTGTACGTATAAGCATTTTCGTCCAGACAATAGAATGGCGCCTTTTCATAATAGTCCTTGTATCCCTATGTAGGGAAATAAAGAATATCTGTATCGTTTGTGGCAAAAACTAAACTGGTTTGGAACTGGTTACTGGTTCTGTGCTACAATTGCCAAAATACTATAAAGGTAGTAATGGTTCTTTACTTGGCGAGCGCTAGATCTCTTATGGAAACACCCCTAACATGAGAGCTATTTCGTGAATCATCTCGTGGTATGACATCCCTACTATGAAACAGCCTATACATAATATTAAGATCTCTGCTGCTTTAAAATCCTTGAATATAAGGGTTAGCATAACACAATCCAAAATATGAGGTTTATAGTGGGTGAAAATCTCAAATGTAGTTACTGTTGAGTGACAGGATTTTATTACATAAATAACAATATGAAGTACCAACAAGTTTTCTGCTGTGTGGTACTCTGAAAGTGTGGGATATTCTAAAGTATGAGTTTTTTTTTTTTTTCTAAGTACAACAGTCTGAGGTATGAGTTTTTAGTTGACAAACTGACGTCTGAAGTTACTGTTTTATGATAATCTGAAAATTAGGCTTCTATATTGTTTTGCAAGCTGAATTCAGTGAGATGTTTCTAGTATGTGGCATTCTAAGTTCCTTATGTAGCAGTCGAAATAAATAGTACCGGGCTTCTTGCAAGGCATTTTTATTGTCTGGCATCGTTTAGTATGAAGTTTCCACTGTGTACCAACTTAGGCGGCAATGAACGGAACACCTTCAAGAAGTTAAAGCCGAGAATAATTTGAAACATCTACATTTATGAGATTCATAATATTCGAAGTACGATTCGTAGTATTTAGCTTCTTTTACAATAAAAAAAAAATGTAGGCATATATCAGCCACAAGTGTATGTATTTATCGCTTCAATTCAAGGCTTCAGCCGCTTCATTCAAACGCTCCCCTTGCATTTAGTAGATTCAATAGTGATCGGTATACAGTATAGTAGAAATTGGAATAATTAAATGAATCTGATATTTCTGAGTTCACTGTAGCTTTGCGCGAAGCACAATTGGTAGTGATTTCTTTAAAAGTTTCGTCATGGTGGGAAAGGCAAGTTGGCAACATTTGGAAACATTATTGATGGCTCCCTTTTGTGCATGCGAGAAAGGTCCATGTTCGTCCGTGCCATGGCAAAAAGGCATAAGAATACCATAATTTACAGAGGAAACCCTTGATTGTGGACAAAGTAGCCTAAGTGTATTAAAAGAGCTTAAGGCAAGAGTGCATGCCAAATGTTTGGATCCTAGTGAAAACTTGTGATTATACCAGGCATTGTCCCTCCCCTAGTAAAGATTAATGAAAGCAAATGGCTGAATTAAATCTGATACTAGCTAGGCTATTAGGATCACTAGCCTATGGAAATGATCATTGAAGTCTCCAGGTTTAGCCATTGGAAGGATGCTGTAGCGAAGTTAGGTATCCTCTTGAAGGTACGTGATTGTTAGTTCTCAGAGGTTGCCTACGTAACTTTAAGGTAGCCTATTTCTACAGAAGCAGTCCAGACCGATTTCAAGGAACGTAGTAACCGCGGATACGACATCCACTAGGGATTGGACTGTCCAATGCAATTTTGCCGTGTTTAGTACTGGCCCCTGGGTGGTTAGGCTAATTACAGTCGTCCGAATAAATATTACTTAAAATTCTTGTTCAGTACTAGGTACCAATGCGGTAGATCTAGGGTACTTATCCGCGGCAGCCTAGGCTATGGCAGTTGTTGTTATTCTACTATGCAGTTTTACCTACAGAACAAGAATTTCAAGTAATATTTATTCGGACGACTGTAATTAACCCCCCAGGGGCCAGTACTAAACACGGCGAAATAGGTACATTGGACGCCCCAATCCCTAGTGGATGTCGTATCCGCGGTTACGTTCCTTGCAGTCCGTGCAGACTGCTTCTGTAGAAATACCAAAAATGCATAGAAAAACCGCAGCTGCCATATTCTAGGCTGCCGTGGATAAGCACCCTAGATCTACCAACTTGAATAGACTATACCTAGCCTATACCTATAGATAGAACAGCTCTGCGTATTTTTTACCTTGGAGATCTAGTTGGTTACCTAATCTAAATTATCCATGTAGATATAGGTAGGTACCTACTAGGTAGGATAAACAACCGCATGGACTGGCCCAACTCACCGACGGTCACAGCTGGCCACCCTCCGAAAAAGTACTTAGGTATAACTAACGCGTCCTGACACCAGAGGTGGTCATCAGTCGCAAGATGCTGTTGGTGATAGAAACAGCTAAAGACCTCTACTCTCCTTTCGAAGTAAGTAGCCTACTATTTTCTCCAAAGTTAGAAATTAAGGCCAAATTTAAAGCTTTAAACAAAAGGTAATGAAAAGGGTGGCCAACGCAGTGCAAACTTCACCAAGATGCTTTCGAAATTTCTACTTACGATTAAGTAACTTAGAAGGTTGACGCCATCTCGATGTTTGTGAAGTCGCTTGAGTCAACAAGCTTCCCATTTCCTGTGATAAATCCGCACACCACTTGTACCCATAGACACTGGGGCACTTTCATCACAACAAACGGAAAACGGTCCCTGGCCAGGACGTTTTTAAGGAAACTACTGTTTTGGTAGAAGACGACGACAAAGCGTGCACTAGGTAATTATTTAAGTAAATAGTAAAACATTAATATTTTGCATATTTATGATGATTAATTTGAAAATATACGTTATTGAAAAAGTAACTCGATTCCTGACTCAAATTTAAGTAATTATTTTTCGGAATCAGAACGTTCTTTTAAGTCCTGTATTATGATGTCACTACATCTTGACTTTCGTACCTATTGTAAATGAATTGCTATACTCAACTTTCTTGCAGAACAGTTTACCAGTTATTCATGCACATTGTTATCAGCTATTCATGTAATTGTTATAATCGTAATGCGCATAGTATATACTATCTTAGTTATTTACTTTTTGGATATATGAAGATGTTTTACTGCCGGATTACCGCAGTAGTGTGACGCAATTACTTTCGATCCCTGGGCCTCTGTCTGTTTTTGCACCATAAGAAATTAATGGGGCCGATTTTGCAATGACCAGAAAGGCGTTAAAATAGGAAAGTTAGAATTGAGGAGAATATGTTTTGATTGAGAAAAATGCAATTTTGTACATGAACTTTTCTGCCAGATATATATTTAGCTTACGTCTCTGACGTCACGACAGAATTCAAAACTCGCGGCAAATGCGACAGGTAGGTCAGGTGATCTACCCCACCCGCCGCTGGGTGGCAGGTGTATGAACCAATCCCCCTTTCCAGTCATAATTTTTCTGTCGCCGGTGTCGACTACATCTGTTGTCGATACTTCTCGATTTTGGATTATTACTCGTTTTCGCCCTGGATTGTTTCATCGGACTTTTGGTGAAGTACCTGCTCCTTGGCTTGGCATTTGCGATTTGTGGACCGGTTTTTGATTATTCTTTTGATTATTCTTGGAATTTCATTATGTCTGATTTAGAAATTAAGAAATCAACTATGTTCAGAGTTTGTTCTGTTAGCGATTGTAAGGTGAGGCTACCGAAAGCTGCGGTAGACCCTCACACAGTATGCATGAGGTGTAGGGGGAATGACTGCTCATTTATTAACCCTTGTAATGAATGTGGTAATTTGAATGAAGAAGAATGGAAGGCGCTTTCTTCTTATGTAAGAAAGCTTGAGAAGGACAAGGTTAGGAAAGCTTCATCTAGGAGTTCTAGTAGGTCTCGCGCTAGCGAGTTTGAAGTTGATAACCCTGTTGTAGACGTAGCGCCTTTACCAGTTTCAGCCCCGAAGATGCGCCTTCGGAGGTGGACACTATGAGAGCCACTATTCGCAGCATGGAGCTGAAAATTAAAGTGCCAGTGCAGTGGAGGGTGCGTCTGATCGGCTCCCTAATGCTTCTAGGCCTAGACCTCTTCCCGACTCCCAGACCCAGTGGAGGAGGAAAGTCGAAAGCCGCAGGAAGGTTAGGGAGAACCCCCACCGGTCAGGCGTCCCCTCGGTAGCGCCTGATGTTCGCTCCCAGGCTACCTTGGATCATGTCAAGAGAGAAGTCTTACGGCAATGCTTCTCGTCTTCGCCTTCTCCTTCGCCCAAGCGTGGTTGGAGCTCCTCGGAAGCTTCTCGGCCGTCGAAGAGAGCCTGGCAGGCTTCTTCCGCTCTCCCCTCCAGCCCTGAAGTTTTTTCGGAAGATCCTGGATTGGATGTGAAGAAACCGAGGTTTTCTTTGGGGTTTCGCTCTCCTAGTAAGGATCGAGCTGCGTCTCCCGTGAAGGACTTTGTTAAGTCTCCTACACGTGTTTTGGCTAGTCTGCAGGTGCAGATTACGGCTCTGGCTGACTCTTTGATTGTGACTTCTTGTCGTAGGAAGGACGTCTCGCTCCCGGTTAAGAAGTCCAGGCGCTCTTCTCCAGGTTTACGCTATTCGTCAGTAACCGCCCTCCCTCCAGGAGTGGATCGTAGTACGAGGCGCTCTTCAACGGACAGGCGCTCTCCTGCGGACATCGTTTCTCCGTCGGACAAGGGGCATGCTTCCCGTAGACGAGCCTCTCCTGACAGGCGCTCGTCTCGAGACAGGATCTCTCCCGCTGGCAGACGCCAGGAGCCTGGTAGGCGTTTTTCTCATGGTAGCCGCTCTCCTTCAGGCTTCCGCTCTCCTGTGACCAGACGCCCTTTGGTAGACAGGCGCTCTTCTCCTGTCAGCCGCCCTTCGCTTAGCAGGCACCAAGAGCCTGGTAGGCGCTCTTCTCCTTCTAGGCGCTCTTCTCCCGATTTTCGCTCTCCTCGAGTTAGGCGCCGGGAATCTGTCAGACGCTTCTCTCCTGGTAGGCGCTCGTCGCCAGAGATTTGCTCTCCTCGCAGCAGGCGCCAAGAGCCTGATAATCGCTTCCCGCATGACAGGCGCTCTTCGCCAGGCAGCCGCTCTCCTTTAGACAGGCGCCAGGAGCCTGATAGACGCTTTTCGCCTAATAGGCGCTCTTCGCCTAATAGGCGCTCTTCGCCAGATTTTTCGCCCTGCGTTTCGTTAGGCGCCAAGAGCCTAGAATACGCCCTCATCCTGACAAGAAGGAGTTTTCAGGCAGAATCTCAACGGAAGTTATGACTTCCCCGGTTAGATGTCAGAGTTCTTCCAGACGTTCTTCCAAGGATGGACTCTCGGCTGAGGACAAGACAGCCTATCATCGTAAGGATCGTGAAGGATCTTCGGCGGAAGAAGAACAGGATCCCTCGGAAGAAGAAATTCCTAAAGATTCCTCCGTTTCTTCATACAAGCGTTTGACGGACCTGTTGCTTCAGGAATTCGGAGACGCCCTTTCTCCTGTCGCCCGCCTTCGACTCTATCGTTATTTTCGACCTCGTAAACTTCGAAGGTTTCATCCTGTGTCAGGATGAAGCCTGCAATCTCTATGAAGAAGGCGCTTAGAGGTTTTGGTGAGTGGCTTCTTTCGAAGGAAGAGAAAGGGAAGACGGTGTTCTCTTTCCCTCCTTCTAAGCTAACTGGAAAACTAGGATTCTGGTATGAATCGGGAGAACCCTTGGGCCTCGTTCTTCCATCCTCGGCAGACTTGGACTTCTCTTCACTGGTGGATTCCTCTCGACGCTCTGCCCTCATGTCTGCTAAGACGACATGGGGGATGAATGAGCTTGACCACCTGTTGAAGGAATGTTCCGAGTCCTGGAGGTGTTTAACTTCCTAGACTGGTCTTTGGGCGTTTTGGCCAAGAAGACGCAGACCCCGGATTCCATTTCACCTGAGGATCTTATCAGTGTTCTCACGTGTATGGATAAGGCAGTGAGAGATGGATCGAGTGAAGTAGCTTCCCTTTTCGGAGCGGGAGTAATCAAGAAAAGATCTGTTTACTGTTCGTTCCTGACGAAATCAGTATCTCATGCTCAGAGAGCCTCTCTCCTGTATTCTCAGCTCTCTCCTCAACTCTTCCCTAAGAAGATCATTCAGGATGTTTCTTATGCCCTTTCAGCTAAGGCTACACAGGACATGCTAGCCCAGTCTACCAGGAAGCCTCACTCTTCTTTCCAAGCTAAAACCAAGAGAGAGACTCCAGTTAGGCAGGAGCCCTTTCGAGGAGTCCCTCCTGCCAGAGCTTCTTCCTCTAGAGGATCTAGACCCACTAAACGAGGGAAGACCTTCTCTAGATCCTCTAGAGGGAAGAAGTAGGATTCAAGTTCTCCAGACATCAGTGGGTGCCAGACTTCTGAAGTTTGCCGACGTCTGGGCCCAGAAAGGGGCGGACAACTGGTCACTCTCGATTGTCCGCAAAGGCTACCTCATTCCCTTCTTATCAAGACCTCCGTTGACGACGACTCCGAGGGAGTTGGTAGCCAAGTACAAGGACCCCATCATGAATCAAGCCCTCTCTCTAAGCAGTAGATCTTATGCTGGAGAAGGAGCGATAGAACTAGTGAAAGATCCTCATTCTGCGGGTTTTTACAACAGACTGTTCCTAGTTCCCAAGAGCTCAGGAGGATGGAGACCGGTTCTGGATGTAAGCGCCCTGAATGTCTTCGTAGAAAAAAGGAAGTTCGCCATGGAGACAACTTCTTCAGTGTTGGCGGCTCTTCGTCCAGGGGACTGGATGGTGTCCCTAGATCTTCAGGACGCTTACTTCCATGTGCCTATCCATCCTTCTTCACGGAAGTTTCTGAGATTCATGATGGGAGGGAAGATCTTCCAATTCAGGGCCTTGTGCTTCGGCCTTTCGACAGCCCCTCAAGTTTTCACGGGTTTAATGAAGAATGTAGCGCATTGGCTACATTTGGAGGGAGTGAGGCTCTGTCTCTATCTAGACGATTGGCTGATCAGAGCAAGCTCACAAGAACGATGTCTGGAGGACCTACAAAAGACACTGACTTTAGCAAGTTCGTTGGGGCTTCTGGTGAACTTCCAGAAGTCACAATTAATCCCCAGTCAAGAGCTGATATATCTGGGGATTCGGATGGTTTCTCCGGATTTTCAGGCATATCCGTCACCAGAGAGGATTGCTCGTTGCCGAGAGAAACTAACGACCTTCCTAGAGAAAGATGCATGCACAGCGAGGGAGTGGATGAGTCTGTTGGGGACACTTTCCTCGCTGGAGCAATTCGTTTCTCTAGGAAGGTTGCATCTCAGACCTCTCCAATTCTTCCTTTACCGGAACTGGAGGTCTCTCTCTCTAGACCTGGAATTCTCCTTCATGATATCAAAAGGAATCAAGAAGGACCTTCTGTGGTGGGCAGATCCTCTCCGATTTGCAGAAGGTCTGTCTCTGTACATGCCAAACCCGAACCAAGTATTGTTTTCCGACGCGTCGGAGACGGGTTGGGGTGCGACCCTAGGGTCAAGAGAAGTGTCAGGCACCTGGCACATCAACAACAAAGAGTTGATGGCAGTGTGGTTGGCGTTAAAAGCCTTCGAGCCCCACGTCCGAAATGCTATAGTTCAGGTGAACTCGGACAACACCACAGCCTTGGCTTACATAAGAAAGCAGGGGGGGGACACACTCCTTCTCCCTGTACGAAACAGCGAAGGACTTGCTGTTGTGGTCTCAGGCAAGGAAGATCGTTCCCCTCACCAGGTTCGTACAGGGAGAAAGGAATGTCAGAGCCGATCTCCTGAGCAGGAGGAATCAAGTGCTCCCCTCAGAGTGGACTCTGCACTCAGAAGTTTGCCAGGACCTGTGGAGGTTATGGGGCAGACCTCATATCGACCTTTTTGCGACAGCAAAGAACAAGAGAATAGACCTCTACTGCTCCCCGATCTCGGACCCAGGAGCAGTGTCAGTCGATGCTTTCCTTCTAGACTGGAGAGGTCTGGACGTCTATGCTTTTCCTCCATTCAAGATTCTGAGTCAAACACTCAGAAAGTTTGCGGCCTCGGAAGCGACAAGGATGACGCTGGTAGCTCCATTCTGGCCGGCCCAAGATTGGTTCACAGAGGTACTGGAATGGCTGGTGGACTTTCCAAGAGCTCTTCCACAAAGAGTAGATCTGCTCAGACAACCCCACTTCGACAGGTATCACAGAAACCTCCCCGCTCTCAATCTGACTGGCTTTCGACTGTCAAAAGTCTTGTCAGAGCGAAGGGGTTTTCAGCTAAGGCAGCGAAGGCTATCGCCTCAGCTAGAAGGCCCTCTACCCTTAGTGTCTACCAGTCGAAGTGGGTCGTCTTTCGCCGTTGGTGCAGAAACCAGAAGCTTTCCTCTTCCAGTACCTCTGTGACCCAAATCGCAGATTTCCTGGTTTTTCTCAGGGAAAAATGCGGTCTTGGCAGTTTCGACCATCAAAGGATATCGGAGCATGTTTGCATCTGTGTTTAGGCACAGGAACTTAGATATCTCCAACAACAAAGATCTACATGATCTGCTAAGATCTTTCGAAACTTGCAAGAAACCCTCGTCTCAAATTCCGAGCTGGAATCTGGATGTGGTTCTTCGTTTCCTGAGGTCCTCGAAGTTCGAACCTCCCCAGTCATCTTCTTTCAAGGATCTTATGAAGAAGGCTCTGTTTCTTTTGGCTTTAGCATCTGCCAAGAGAGTTAGCGAGCTTCATGCTCTAGAAGGAAGGGTAGGTTTCAAAGGGAGATTCCGTGATTTGTTCCTTCCTTCCTTCTTTTCTAGCTAAGAACAGAACCCCTAAATCCTTGGCCAAGGAGGAGGTTTCAGCCTTGAGTCAGCCTTTTTGAGGGGTTCCAGGCTTAGCTCCCCTGGTAGGGGAAGAGCCGGAAAGAACTCTTTGCCCTGTGAGGACTTTTAAGATACTACCACCAGCGGAAGAAGTCTCTTAAGGGCATTAAGGACAGACTTTGGTGCTCTGTAAAGGATCCCAGTAGACCATTGTCTAAAAATGCTTTGTCCTTCTTTATTAGAAGCCTCGTGAAGGAAGCACATTTGGCTTGCGGTGAGGATCAGTTTCAAGCTTTTGAAAGTCCAAAGCTCACGAGGTAAGAGCCATTGCTGCGTGAGGATCATTCAGCTTTTGAAAGTCAAGGCTCACGAGGTAAGAGCCATTGCTACGTCCTTGGCTTTCAACAAGAATATGTCACTCACAGAATCTGATGAAAGCACATTCTGGAGATGCAATTCAGTATTCGCGAACCACTACCTTAGAGACGTCAAGATTACTTACGATAAGTGCTTCGCGTTAGGCCCGTATGTATCGGCGGATTCGGTGCTGGGGCAGGGAGCTGAAGCATACCTTTGTAAATTTTTTCCCCTATTGTTTGTATTGTGTTTTTTATGGTTGTTTGAAAGAGGATGCGGGTAGGCATCTCTTTCTATTCGTATTGCTAACATTAGAATGGTTAGGTGATCTGTTTGTTCTAGAGCTCCCTGCATTGGTAGTGGTCAGGCTCTGTCATTTAAGAGGGCGAATCCCCATGACATGATCCGACTTGGATTCTACTGAGTAGTTTGATATCAAATCCCTTCGGTAGACCCAAAGAGTCTTTTCAGCTGTAGGTCACGCCCTCGCTGTAGCTCTTCAGGCTTTGCAGACTAATAGACAGTAACTATGAAGTCTTCAGCCTATCAGGTAAGAACAAGGTTTGTTAGTATCCTACAACAGATGTTTTTCCCTTTTTTCCTTGTTAGCTCTGTCTCTTTCCCTCCACCAAGGGTGTCAATCAGCTAAGTATATCTGGCAGGAAAGTTCATGTACAAACTGATATTGTTATTTTACAATAAAGTTTTGTACATACTTACCTGGCAGATATATACGATTAATGGCCCTCCCAGCCTCCCCTCAGGAGACAGGTGGAAGAGAAATTATGACTGGAAAGGGGGATTGGTTCATACACCTGCCACCCAGCGGCGGGTGGGGTAGATCACCTGACCTACCTGTCGCATTTGCCGCGAGTTTTGAATTCTGTGGTGACGTCAGAGACGTAAGCTAAGTATATATCTGCCTGGTAAGTATGTACAAAACTTTATTGTAAAATAACAATATCATATTTATACAAGAGCTAGCTTGTAAAAATTACTTTATTACAAAAATTTTGATTGACAACTAAGCAGCATACCTACTATGGGTTTCAGAGACAGTGCAAGCACGTTTTTTGGCAATATTTCGGTAACGAACACTCGTATTAGAACAAAATTTTGCTATAGTGTATTACACCCAGTCCCGTAATTTACAAGGGTATCATGAATCACTAATCGTAAAGAATAAAGACACTTGTCCTTGTACTAAGAGACAAAAACTCCATTATCCAGAAATGGATATGAACACAGGAGTAAAAAGCTCCACCTATCCTCTCCCCCCCTCCACCGCCACCCCTGTCATTTTTCCTTCCTTCACCTTCCCTTCTCTCTCTCTCTGTTGCCAATTGGTATGTGTTCACCCTCTAAACTGGGTATATATAAGACTTACACAAAACATGGAATTTGGTGAAATTAGCTTATGTATTGGAAGTATATATACATAAATATTAAAGCAATTTTATCATTATTGCATTACTATGACAACTAGAATTCATGGAAACCGTTTATGATAATGCATCGGCGTATGTGTGAAGCTCCACTAGTGTGGCAACGATGATTTTGCCATTCTTAGCATGCAAACATTAAAGGTTACATTTATTTCTGGCATACAGTTATTGAAAAAAATCAAAATACTAATAAATATAGACTTTAAATCAATGAAAAGTGCTAGCAAAAAAAATATATTTTCATGTATGACACTTACCTGGCAGGTATATATATAGCTATATTCTCTGTTCGCACTGGCAGAATTTTCAAAAACTCGCGGCAACCGCTAGATAACTGGTAGTTCAGGTGATCGCCACCCCGCTCCCGTGGCGCTGGTGCTCGGAATCATTCCCATTTTCGTCAGATTTTTTTCTGCCACTGAACCGGCAACATCGTTGTTGGTTCCCTGCTAGAATTCGAACTCGTTAGCTGACTTTCGCTGTACTTGGATGGTTTATTGGGTATCGTATTGGAAAGAAAAAAAAAAAAAAAAAAAAAAAAAAAAAAAAAAGTTGGAATTGGCAATCGCGATTGGAAGTTCTTATAATGTCTGATTCTGGTGTAGTATTTCGAGTGTGTATGAAAGAAGGGTTGCAAGGTGAGACTGCCGAAAGCCTCGGTAGACCCTCACACAGTATGTAAGAAGTGTAGAGAGGTTTTGTGTACTTGGGATAATAGATGTAATGAGTGTGAAAGTTTAAATGAGAAGGAGTGGAAGACTTTCACAAAATATGTTGAGAGACTAGAAAAGGATAGAGTAAGAAGATCGGTGTCTCGGAGTGAGAGGTCAGGATCTTCTAGTAAGGCCTTGAATACTTCTGTTATTTCTCCCCCTTCTTCCCAAGTAGAAGTTGTTAATCCTTCTCCTCAGGTCTCTCCTGCGCCTCCTGCTGTTTCTGAGGATACTAATTATGTGAAAGTGTTTGCCGCCCTTGCGTCAATGGGCGATCAGATTCAGCGTCTTACAGACAAAGTGGGTACGTTTGAAAGTGTCAGTGTAGTGGAGGGGGCGGCTGATCGTCTCACTCATGCTCCTAGACCTAGGCCTCTGCCAAGCTCCCAGACCCAAGGGAGAAGGCATGTCGACAGTCGAAGGGAGGCGAGAGGGTTCCCTTACGATCAGTCGTCCCTTCAGGGCAGTCCTGTTGCGTCCCAGGCTGCAGCATGCGTCATAGAAAAGGCGACACTGGGGGGGGAAGTGTTTTTTCCTCTACCAGATAGTGCTGCGTCAGGCAAGTATGGATGTTATGCGGAAGTTTCGCGTCCTCTGAAGAGGACGCATAGACCTACGTCTTCTCAAGATGAGCGTGACCCTCAAGAGCGGTGGAGTAGTCCCGAGATTTTCTCTTCTAGTGATGAGGAAGAGGTGGTTCCGTTTAAAAGGAGGAGATCCTTTAAGTCAAGACCAGACGCAAGACCTCATGTATACGACGGTTCTCTGGATAGGAGCCCTCCTTCTGAATACGGAGCAGTCTCTCCGGTATCTTCTCCTTATCGTAGAGCTCAGGATCGAATTTCTCGATTTGATGATCCTTCTCGTCGTCGTTCTCCGCTTGCTCAGACTTCCTGCCAGGAAACAGAGACTAGGAACTTCCTTGAAGAGATGCAAGGAAGGTTAGCCGATTTAGTTAAATCGTGGGGAACATCGGAACATCCTCCTACGAGGCGTAAGGACGCATCTCTCCCCGTCAAGTCATCTAAAAGGACGCATGATGGTTTGCCTCCTTCTCATCACGCTTCGGAGTCTCGGGTAGTACGCAAGTTACGGGAGCAGGACGCAAGTTACGAGAACAGGAAGCAGGACGCAAGTTTCCGGAGCAGGACGCAGGACGCAGGACGCAAGCTTCCGGTACAGGACGCAGGACGCAACCTCGTAGGAGCTCAGAAGGACGCAGGGACGCAGGCGGCAGGAGCCGGCTTCTTCCCGCGAGGTTGGAGAAGATTTTCTGCAGCAAGACCTTGGTTTACAGGATTGTGTCCTCGGCAGAAGAGGAGATAGAAGACTTTAGAATCTGAGGGAAAGAAAAGGAAAAAAAGATGGTAGAAGCCGAGCCTTCTTTCAGACTATAAGAAATTAACAAATTGCCTTCTTTCACTTTTTGAAGGGGATTTTCAGCCTGCAGCTCCGACATCACCCGATACCTTCCCCACCCCCCCCCTCCCTGTTTTCTCACCAATTCTCCAAGAATAAAACTCCGAAGAAGTCCTCGTTTTTGAAGATGAAGTTTTCGATTACGGCTAAAGAAGAAGGCTCTTCAAAGAAATTGATACGTGGTTGAAAAAGGAAAAGAGGGAAGCGGGCAAGACTGTGTTCTCTTTCCCTCCAGCCAAATTGGCATCGAAGTCCGGAATTTTGGTATGCGACGGGGGAAAATCTCTTGGCCTGGGAGTTCCTGCCTCCTCCAGGGGGATTTTTCCAACATTGTTGACAGTTCCCGCAGACATGCCTTGAATTGCGGCTCTAAAGTGTGGTGGTCTCCATCAGAGTTAGATCATCTCTTGAAAGGGATTTTCCGGACCTTCGAGGTTTTCAATTTTCTTGATTGGTCCTTGGGGGCTCTGGGACGAACAGTGGAAAATAATGAATCAACGGCTTCTCAACTCCCAAGCAGTATTATGTCCTGCATGGACAAAGCCTTAAGGGATGGCGCGAATGAGTTAGCATCTCTTTTCACCGCAGGAGTTTTAAAGAAGAGGTCACTCCTATGCTCCTTTGCTGCTAAGGGCGTTTCTAACGCCCAGAAATCCAAATTGGTTTATTCCCCACTTTCGGATCAGTTATTTCCTGCGGATATTATCAAGGATATTTCGCTTTCCCTAACTCAGAAGGCGACGCAGGATCTGTTAACTTCTTCGGTAAGAAAATTTTTACCCAACAAGGTGGTTAAGAAGACGCCTAAGGAATCAAGACAAGCTAGTCAGCCCTTTCGAGGCAAGTCCTTTTCTCGTCCTGCCTTCAGTGCAAGAAGAGCTCCGTCCAAGAGGGGTTCGAAACCCAGTAGTAAACAATGAACAACAAGTCCTTCAGACATCAGTAGGTGCCAGACTCCAGAAGTTTTGGGAGGTTTGGCAAGAAAAGGGAGCAGATCCTTGGGTCGTCAAGGTAGCCAAAGAAGGTTACAAGATCCCTTTTCTGAAGAGACCACCTCTTGCGACATCGCCAAGAGAGCTTGAGCTCACTACAGCGAATCCAGGGAAACAAGAAGCACTACAAGAACAAGTTCTTTCTATGCTCAAGAAAGGAGCAATAGAACCTGTTCTGGATCACTTATCTCCAGGATTTTACAACCGGCTGTTTTTAGTAGCGAAATCCTCGGGGGGATGGAGACCAGTACTGGACGTAAGTCAACTCAACTTATTTGTGGAGAAGACAAAATTACGATGGAGACGACCGATTTCAGTACTGTTCAGCGGTACGTCCAGGGGACTGGATGGTTACCCTGGACTTTCAAGACGCATATTTTCATATCCCAATTCATGCAGGATCCAGGAAGTACCTGAGATTTGTGATCCAGAACAGGGTCTTTCAGTTCAAAGCCCTCTGCTTTGGACTGTGCACAGCCCCACAAGTTTTTACAAGAGTGATGGCAAGCGTGGCGAAGTGGCTACACATTCTAGGAATAAGAGTGTCTCTATACCTGGACGATTGGCTCATAAGAGCCCAATCAGAAAGCAATGTCTGGAGGACTTAGAAATGACGTTAACATTAACGAAAGAGTTAGGGTTGATGGTGAACTTAGAAAAGTCGAATATGACCCCCAGTCAGGAGCTAGTTTATTTGGTTTGGGGATTCTGATCTCCTCAGTGACTTTTCGGGCTTTTCCGTCTCCCAACAGACAAGAGCAGTGCATCCGGAAAGTTCAAGCCTTTCTAGAGAGAAGAACAATGTTCAGCACGAGAGTGGATGAGCTTACTGGGGACCCTCTCGTCCCTGGAACGGTTTCGTTTCTCTAGGAAGCTTCACTTGAGACCCCTACAAATAAAATTTTTGAACCAGTCTGGCCAAGAAAATCGCAACCAGATTCCTTCCTGTTTCGAATTCCTCGCAAGATCAAAGAGGAATTGCGGTGGTGGCTAACTCCGGGGAAGTTAGCGAAGGGAGCGTCTCTCCAGCAAAAGAACCCAGACATGTATTGTTCTCAGACGCGTCTGGACGCAGGCTGGGGAGCGACTCTCGGACATCAAGGAAGTTTCAGGTCGTTGGAGCAAGGAGGAGCGGCTTGGCATATAAACACAGGAAGGAACTGATGGCGATTTTCTTGGCTTTGAAAGAGTTCAATGCGGTGATTCGCAACAAGGTGGTGCAAGTCAACGCGGACAATACCACAGCTCTGGCGTACATCCGCAAACAAAGGAGGGACACATTCAATCTCTCTTTGCAAGTTGGCGGAGGAGATCCTTCTTTGGGCAGAGAAGGAAAACGTAACCCTTCTCACCAGATTCATTCAAGGGGAGAAGAATGTGAGAGCGGACCTGTTGAGCAGGGAAGGTCAACTTCTATCAACAGAATGGACTCTTCATCTAGAAGTATGCCAGAGTCTGTGGAAATTATGGGGTCGCCCAGTGGTGGACTTGTTTGCGACAGCAATGACAAAGAGATTGACGACTTATTGCTCTCCAGTCCCAGGACCGTCAAGCAGTCGCACGTAGACGCGTTAGCCTCCCCTCTTCCTTCTTTCTTCTAGATTGGACGGGGCTAGACGTCTACGCCTTTCCCCCGTTCAAGATATTAGGAAAGGTTTTGAAGAAATTCAGGGAGAGTCAAGGGACAAGAATGACTCTCATAGCTCCATACTGGCCGGCCCGAGATTGGTTCACAGAGGTACTGGAATGGACAATAGATGTACCAAGGACACTTCCAGCAAGAGTAGATCTACTCAAACAGCCTCACTTCAACAGGTACCACAAGAACACCCTCGCTCTGGGTCTGACTGCATTCAGACTATCGAAAGACTTGTCAGAGCGAGGGGGTTTTCTAGAGAGGCGGCCAGAGCGGTGGCCGGAGCTAGAAGAGCCTCTACTATTAAGGTGTACCAGGCGAAGTGGGAAATCTTTTCGCACAGTGGTGCAAGAGTCGGAAGATTTCTTCATCCAGTACCTCTGTGACCCAAATTGCCGACTTCCTTTTATATTTAAAGAAGGAAATAAAATTGTCAACTCAGACGATTAAAGGGTATCGGAGTATGTTGGCCTCAGTATTTAGACAAATAATCTAGATCTGAGAGACCTCATAAGGTCCTTTGGAACAAGGAAGGAGCTCCAATACAGAGCGCCTTCCTGGAATCTCGATGTGGTCCTGAAATTCTTAGGAACTAGTAAGTTCGAACCGATGGATCAAGCCTTGTTGAGAGATATCTCGAAAAAGACCATCTTTTTGGTGGCCTTGGCCACAGCTAAAAGGGTGAGTGAGCTGCAAGCAATTAGCAAACATATTGGCTGGAAACATGACAAGGCGGTTTGCTCATTTCAGGAGGGGTTCTTGGCCAAGAACGAGAATCCAGCTCATCCATGGCCAAGGTCTTTTGAAATTATGGGTCTTTCAGATTTAGTAGGACAGGAACAAGAGAGAGTTCTTTGTCCAGTAAGGGCATTGCGCTATTATATGGAGAAAACCAGTAAGATTAGAGGAACTTCAGAATCACTGTGGTGCTCTGTGAAGAATCCTAGCAGAGCAATGACCAAAAATGCTATTGCCTTTTTCCTTAGGGAACTAATTAAAGAATCTCATATGTTATGCCAAGAAGAAAATTTCGGCATCCTTAAGGTTAAGGCGCACGAAGTGAGAGCAGTAGCTACTTCCTTGGTTTTTAAAAAGAATATGGCCCTCAAAGATATCATTGAAACGACGTTTTGGAGGACTAATTCAGTGTTTGCAAGTCATTACCTTAGAAACGTCAAAACAACGTTTGACAATTGTCAAACGTTGGGTCCATATGTATCCTCAGGAGCAGTATTGGGCAAAGGAATTTCCACCCCATAACTTACTAACATGCTAGGTATTTTAATGAAGTGGTGTTGTTTTTATGGTTGTCTGAGAGGGTTATTTCCTCTTCAGTCTGTGAAGTGTAGTGTGTTAGGTTAGTTTTGTGTGTGGTTCAGGTGGTCTAACTTATCCTAGCATGAATGCCCGTGGTAAGAGAGGGCTAGGGTTTCCTGTCAACAAATTGGTCCCGTCCAGTTGTCAGACCCTTGTATTTAGCTTCATCAACTAATAGGTCACGTCCTAGTTGGAAGCTACTAAGGTTTAGCAGGCTAAGAGGCAGGAATGCTGAAGTCAGCTACCTTAGCAGGTAAGGAATCTAAAGAGTATTTTGAATTTTAAATTTTAAAACTCTTACAATGTTGCTGTCTTTGACCCACCTCCAAATGTGTCAATCAGCTATATATATACCTGCCAGGTAAGTGTCATACATGAAAATGATGTTATTATGATATAACAAAGTTTCATGTATACTTACCTGGCAGGTATATATATAGCTATATTCTCTGTTCGCACTGGCAGAATTTTCAAAAACTCGCGGCAACCGCTAGATCACTGGTAGTTCAGGTGATCGCCACCCCGCTCCCGTGGCGCTGGTGCTCGGAATCATTCCCATTTTCGTCAGATTTTTCTCTGAACCCTGTCTCCTGAGGGGAGGTGGGTGGGAATTTAATTATATATACCTGCCAGGTAAGTATACATGAAACTTTGTTATATCATAATAACATCATAATCCACTAATCGTCGTCTGCTCCGCGATGATTTTCGGCAGCCAGATGTACGACGAGGTTAGAAACATTGGATTGTATCTTCTTTAGAAATATCTGTAATTTTTCGGGGTAATTTGGTTGCAAAAAAGGGATAATAGACATGAATTAAATAAACATTTTGAAGTAGCAAAGTAAAATTAAACTAAATAATGAGTAAAGTAAACAATTAAGGGAATAAAGCTTTGCATCTCATAAACAGTGTTGTTGTCTGCTGCTCGTTACTGTGATTGTGGAGTGAGCGCTTAGGAACCAGGAACAGCAACGTGGTTCAAGTGCAACTTGGAGTGGATTAAGACCAATAATGTGTATAATTACAATCAAATAAGCACTGTGGAGTTTCAGTTGTGATGGCAGTAAGGATAAAATCACCGATTACAAGGTAAAAATGAATTCAGTTCAAACCATGACCCCGGGAATAAAAAGTTTCATACTTTCACTAATATAGGCAACAAAATGTTTTATTGTGCTGATTACAACTGCAATCTTGGGTAAGATCAATAAAAGTTACATATATACGCTAATATTGTTCAAATGAGTGCTGGGAAGGCTGTGAAAGATGGTGGATTGTCTGTTTTTAGAACGGCCAGTTACACGATTGCCGCCATATTGTATTTCAAAACTGCCCCAAAAACTTATTTTACGAAGAGCTCACATGCTTATTTTATTTCGTATGGGGCTTTCATATATGACATTATGTTGACGAAACTTCAATCTTTTGAATGGTATTTTTAAAGCTGTAATTGTATTCTTGTTTCACCAATTAAATATCGAGTGAATAAGGCTGAGCCACGCGATGATGGTGGATCGTCTGCAGTTGTTTACCCTATATAATTAATAAATTACTATAATTTTTGTGCTTGACTGTAATTAGGCCTAACCTGTATAATTGTCCTCAGAACTGATTACTATGTTTTTGTACACTGGCCATCTTGGAATGCTATCACACATGTGCAGTGTTACAGGGGGACATTTGGTAAAAAGGGGAGTTTCCTTCTCCAGACCAACTTCTTTTGGTAGGTTAGGTTAGGGTTTAGGTTAGGGTAAGTTAGGTTAGTTTGGTTCTTTTTGTAAATGGATATCCATAGCCAGCCCCTTCTTAAACATATGGCTCCTTTATGACTTTTGTACTTGCAGAACCGTTTCTTGTAGTCCATGGGCAGTTATTTAGAAATACCCTAACCTAACCTAACAGGCCTTGTTACTTAGCCTGGAGACCCTAGACCCCTGGTGAAGGAAACTCCACTTTTTGCCAAAAGTTCCCTATTGGGTAAAGGAGCAGGCCGCAACATAGCAGCCACCTCACATGGAACGCAGCTACTTCCCCACAAAAGCACTTTAATTATGCCATTATTTTGTAGCTTAGCAGGAGAAAGCTCTTCGAGAGGAGCGTAGAGGTCTTGGTGTGGTGCGTGAATGGACCACAACTCGTGACTGGAGCTCATAGCAGCGAATTCAAGGACTTTTTCGGGAAGGTGGCCATTGTGTCACTGCCCGTTCATTTACCCTAGTCTGCGCTGGCATGATAGCATTCCAGGATGGTCAGCATACAATAACATATCAGTTATGAGGGCAGTTACAGTTGACCGCCAGAAAATAATTTTAAATTCTTGATAAGCAACCAAAATATTATAGAAATAATATTTCCAAGGCAATAAGCCATGCAGAGTTATACCATAGTTCTACCCTTAACATCTAGTATGTTGAAATAATTAAAAAGATGAAATAAGGTAAATGTCTATAACTTTACATAAAAGTAAGGTAGATATTTTCTTTAACAGGGGGGTTTCTGAAACTGTAAAGTTTGCATTCAGACTAATAATCAAGAATGAATGTAGACTTAAGATATAATTTTTCCTGATAGCTCTTGGAATGATGTAAAAAAATTTAACATTCACACATCCTTAGGGAGGATTTGGTTAACAATATGGGGAGCCACAGTGGGAAACTAAGGCTTTTGAGGTGGGGAAAACAAAAATGTGGGAAAGATGGATGCATCTTAACCTAAATTGAGGCATCATGTCCTACCTGATCTTAGGGGCATCTGGACATGAACACCCCCTACCCAACTTACTTAACCTACATAAGTTGCTATGAATTATAAAATGAATGGGGATGCATACCAGCCAAACCAAGGATAGCATGCCTCATCTGAATGCAGGGATGAAGACCACCCAATAATTGTCATCTTGAAGATACCGTAATCAGAAACAAAGTTTAGTTGCATACCATACATATCGTCTGCTTTGCCAGTATCCCTAAAGGGCCAGCCCCTGGTGCTTCCCCAACCTAGTCTAAATGGAAACTAGGCTAAGTCCTAACAACAAGACGAAGCCTAATTTCTTAGTATGGTCCCCCATTGTCCTCATACCTTATGGAGCATATAAGGTATAAATCAAGCCTTTCCAACACAGCTAAATATAAAATTTGTCAAATCACAGCAAATTATTTATAGTTTTCTGTTGAGATGGCTATGTGTTAGTGTACATGTGATTATGCATCTAGCAGTGATATAGCTCAGGCCACCACAGGGCCTTGGTTAAAGTTTCATTGGCCATGGTTCATGCAGCATTACACTAAGACCATGGAAATGTAGAACTATTTTTGGTGGCCTTGATTATAGCCAGAAATTGCAGAGGAAAAGTACGGATTAGTAAAGGTGAAAGGAACAAGAAACGCAATTTTCCTCATGCGGATGTTAATAGAAAGAGCAATAGAAGTTCAGAGATATTTATATATGTGTGTTTTATAGATTATGAAAAAGTATTTGATAGAGTGAGGCACACTTGAGTTGGTAGAAATACTACACAGAATAAACATAGATAGCTAGGACATTCAGCTCATTACCAACTTATACTGGAGTCAAATGGCAGCAGTCAGCATTGACAACAACTTACCAGAATGGGTGGAAATAAAGAGAGGAGTTTGTTAGGGATGTGTATTATCACCAGATCTGTTTGTAATATATGGAGAGATCATCTTGAGAAGTATAGAGGATGTTGAAGGAATTAAGATTGGAGGAGTAAATATTAATAACATCCGATACACAGATGGTACAGTAATCATTGTGGACACAGCTGAAAAACTGCTATCATTAGTAGACACAGTTAACAGGGAGAATGAAAAAATTGGACTGAAAATTAACGCAAGAAAAATGGAAATTGTAGTTGCATCAGAGAATCAAGATCCACCAAATTGTAATACGTATATTAGGGTTGCCAACCGTCATTTATTTCAAAGGACAGCCCTTTAATTTAGGGATTCAGTCCCTGTCCTTTTTTGCATTTAGAAAGGATGCCAAATGTCCTTTATTTCTATCGTATTACCACTGTCAAAATTGATGATAACGTGATGTGCAGAATGAAAAATGCAAATATTACTGAAATTCAAGAGACAACTGAAGACCTAAGATTATTAGTTATGTCATCAAGCCCTTATTTGGAAAAAAAGAATTGATTTTTATGAAAACTCACCATTTGGAAAGTTATCAAATCTAAGTTTTAAAAAAAATTCTTCCCAATATATCAGAAATGTGTAGAAATTTTAGAAGATATGAAGTTGAAAGACAGGCTTAATTTAGACATGGATAAGCTATTTGATGAAGTTTCACTAATTCAAGAAAGTTTCAGAAAGTCCAGAGCTGTTTGCAGAATGCAAAACAACAAGCAGCAAATGGCCCATGAGTTTAAAAAGTGCTAATCATAAGTGCGTCAATATACTGTGAATGCATTTTTAGTGTAATGTCATCTAAAAGGGATTTTGACGAAGGAAAAATCTATTTCTGGGCGAGGGTTCGTGTCACCCAGTGAAATAATCCTTAAGTTCATTATTTCTAAGGTAAATGAAGCTAACATATACCAGAGAAAAATAAAATCAGGAAGATGTCAGAATAACTGACTCGCTCACCCTAATTAAAAAGAGGGTGTCGGTATGGTATCTGGGGCGAGTGAGACCACTACCACGAACCTCTTGCCATTTAGAACTCTCCTACACCAAAATCCCCTTCCTGAGAGGGCCGATCCATAGGCAGGGACGGCAACTACTACTACTACGCCCCGCACCACGCCGACTGCCGCGCCTCTGGTGGTCATCCTTGTCGTTAGATGTCAATCTTGGGCTGCAGGGCGGGACACAGGGGGGGATTTCACTGGGCGACACGAACCCTCGCCCAGAAATAGATTTTTCCTTCGTCAAAATCCCTTTTCTGGGCTCAGTTCGTGTCGCTGCGTGAAATTGTACCAGAGAAATAGCACAAGATTGTAAAACAAAGAAGAAGGTCTCAATGAAACTATGAAATAAATCAAACAAATATAATATTGAGAACTTACAAGTTATCATACAGAAAAGTTAACTTAACATAAATATAGTGAACTAGTTAACTTAAAATTAAACTTATATTAGTATTGATAACTTATCTAGGATAGTGAGTTAAATGGTTACATGGGGAATTACTCACTAGATAAAAATTATTCTCTAAAAGTTATAGTAAATAATATAGGTGTGCTACTGTAGCATAAAAATAAGGGGAGCAACACCAAATAGACACTTCATAATTTACAATAATGTTGCGGGTGCCCCTAGCAAAAAAATAAGGGACACACCACCATAATCATAATCATAAGCAGCTAAGGCTAAAGGACTATAAAGAGCATAATGGTAGGTTAGGTGAAATATTAGTTGAGGCAGGTAGAAAGGAGATCTGGATCTTCAACTATGACTACTGTGCAGTGTCAGGGGAAACTATGTTTCCTGCTGCCACTGCTGGAAATTTTAAAGATTCCAAGGACTTTAGATAGTGACGCTTAAAAACTGTCGGCGATTTCCAGCCAGTATATTTCTTTAAATCATCAAAGTTCATATGCTGGAAATAATTAATAGAGGTGGCTACTGTCCTGATATCATGGGTTTTTGGGAATGATTCAGGATTTGCTTGTTTAATGAAGTAAAGGATCTGCTGCCTGATACCTTTTACTAATATAGTGCCACCTTTTTGTACATGCAACTTCCCCGGCAGATATATACTTAGCTTATGTCTCTGACGTCCGACAGAAATTCGAATTTCGCGGCACACGCTGCAGGTAGGTCAGGTGATCTACCCCCCTGCCGCTGGGTGGCAGGAATAGGAACCATTCCCGTTCTAGAACCAGATTTTCTCTGTCGCGGTAGTGTCAACATATGTTGTTGCTACCTCCTGACTTGATTTTCGTTTTTCATCGCCATCGATCTTCTGGGCTGTCTTTTGCAGGGAAGTACTGGGTCTTTGGTTCGGCATACGCTTTTATTAACTTTTTAATGAATTTGGCTTCGAAAATTTCGAAGAATATAGACGTGTAACTACCGAAATTTTCGGTAGACACTCACATAGTTTGCAAGAAAGGGAAATATTAATATTTATTCATTAATACGTGTAATAAGTGTTAGAATTGATTGAGGAAATATACTGACTTCCTACTTTAGGGAGTCAGTAAAGCATGTAACTAGATACGTTTCTTTTAAAAGTTTTTTGGAAACTCATACTAACGAGCAATTAGAGTATTAACAGTACTAGTAGTGTTGCATCCTCATCACCTTCTTACTTCGCAGAAACTTCAAATTCATAATTGCAATTTGAAGACAAGGATTGTGGCTCAAAATGCGAGCTATTGAAAGGTAAGAAGTGATTACTAGTGTTCCCCATTGCAGTGGAGGGTGCGTCTGATCGGCTCTGTCTCGCTCCCAGGCCTAGACCTCTTTCAAGCTCCCAAGCCCAGGGGAGAAGGAATGTCGAAAGCCGTAAGGAGGTTTCAGAGAATACCCCACCGGTCAGGCGTCCCCTCGGCAGGTTCTGTAGAGCGTCCCAGACTGCCAAGGATAGCCATTGAAAAGGCATCCTTAAAAAAGTGCGTCTCTTCATCTTACATCCGAAAAGACGAAGAATGTATGTTTTGATGATCTAGCGTGTTCTCTGAAAACTAAGAGAACACTGAGCAAGAGCCAGCCAGGAACTTAGGAAGCCACGTTCCAGCTAGCTAGCGTGAGCCACGTTCCAACAGCCAGCAGCAAGCCGCGTTCCAGAAAACAGACTAGCGCGAGCCGCGTTCCTACAACCAAACGCGAGCCGCGTTCTAGCAACTGAGCGCGAGCCGCGTTCTAGAAAATTTTTCTTGGCGCAAGGCGCCTTCAAAGAGACGAAGCGCCAGCCTGGCGCAAATTGCGCCAGAAAAACAGACGGCTAGAGCAAGGAGCCTTATAGTCCAGTGGCAATCAGAACGATCCTTCCATTGAATGTTTCCGGGCAAGAGGCTCTTTCTAAAAGGGGTCTAGTAGGCGCTCGGAACTATCAGGGCGCACGGGACCTTCCACGCAAGCGAACGTTCCAGGAGCGAGTCTCCTTTCTAGCGTGCGGAACATTCCAGGCGCGCGGAACTATCCAGGCGCTAGGCGCAAGGAGCCAGGCGCCAGAATATTCCAAATCTTCTTATGAGAGAGGTAGGTCAGTCCGAGGCTCCTCTTTGAGTTTTTTAACTTGAGCAACTTTCCCCTGGCAAAGGTGCAAGATGTCGCACAGGCGGCCGTCGCGTTTGTCAGAAGGATTCTGATACTAAGAGAAGCCATTTTTTCATTATTCAGAAGACTCCTGTGTTTGGCAGTTCCTCTCAATGCGGACTCTCTCCTTCATTCATGCTCTTCCCTCGTTATGAAGAGGCAAGAGCTTTGGGAGTTTTTCTTATAAGAATCTCATCGACGTTTGGGTATGATGGCGGATAGGAAATATCTACTTCCTTCCGTAAACCCTACAGATGAACAGGAATTCTGTCTCTTCCGCGATTTATGAGGAAATCACGAAGATTTAAAGAGTTCCTGGATTAACTTCCTTCCTTAAGGAGATATATATACTCTTTCTATCATTCTATTAACGAAAAGAACGAAGACAGTAAAAATTTTTCCTTTCTCTATCTGCCTCGGCAGGGAAAGAAGGTAGTAGAGTATCTGCTGTATGAGAATACGATGCGGCAAATCACACATACCGTAGTTACTTCTTTTGCAGAGCAACTCAATTACCAGTATCCTTCAGGAATTTCCTAGGAAGGACTACGCTTAAAGGGATTGTTAAGACAACACCTACTTAGCTTCTAGATTTATCGAAGTCTTGTTTCGCTTAATATGCATGATAAGAAACTTCCGAAGTTCGATTATAATTTTATAAGATTCCTTTATTTAATGGAGTAGCTGGCAACTCTGGAAGAGTAAGGCCAGACGGCTAACGGAGACTGCTATCGCGCCTTAGAGACCAACGCAGTCGCAGTAACATGTAGGTGTCGGTCGTGAGTGGTGGTTACATGTCTCTCTCCTGCGGGATGGAATAACTAACCGTGTCTCTCCCCTACAATTGCGGTTTTAGCCTCGGATTGAGGGGATAGTTAAGCAAACATAAATAAAATATTGTCTGCCTTTTGCTAAGAAGCTTTCAATAAGAAAGATATTGCAATACACCCCCTGAACACCTGAATAAGCCCTGGTCACTTACCAGCCCGAACCTCATTTATTAAAATTTACCAAACTTCTTTGGTTAAAAATAAAACGATCAGTGTTGCCAATCTTCTGGCAAACACCCTCGTTACCTATTTACCAGCCCACCGCTGGTAGCCCTGCCCTCAACGGGCCGGTCACACCTGCCCTCACGTCAATCACTTATCGTTCGCGGTGGAGTACGGACGTATCCACAGCGAACTTCTTTTTGGTCTTGCCGGCCTTCATTTGCACCGTTGAATTGATTAAATTTGGTGACGAATTACGCTTTCCTTTGGATTACGGTTTGAATTGCTCTGTATACCTTATCATTAGACATGGATTCGGCTAAAGATGAAACAACACAGGCTATGACAACGACATCAACTTCTGCATCCTCGGCCACGACATCACAGAAAACGACGAGCGGAACTTCAACGACGTATCGTCTTTGCCAACAATGCAAGAAGAGGATAGTACCCTAAGACACGACTGTCACTCATTATGCGTAAATTGTAGGCCTGTCCAATGTAATGTGAAGACTAGATGTGTAGAATGTCAGGAGTGGTCTTTGGAACAAATGTTAGGGTATCTTAAAACATAGGAAAGGTCTTGTATCAAGAAGTAAACGTAGGCAGGAAGAGTCTAATGTAGAACAAGATAGAGATTTAGAGACAGTGCTTTTTAAGAAACTTGAAAGTAGGTTGACATCGAGTATGACGTCTCTGTTTACTGATTTCATGTCAGGCTGAGTGAAGATAGATCAAGCAATAGGGATACTGAAAGTACTAATCGTTCTTTTCCAGCTCCCCTGCCTGTTCCAGAACCAGCCCTAACCGGTGCTGGGGGTTATGGGGATCCGCAAGCCCACAGGGCAGGATCCGCCGTCCCCCCTGGCGCGGAGCAGGCAGAGTTAGTAGCAGTTTCCCCTTTAATCCCTAACAAAGATGGTAAGTTTATATCAGAATTAGGAGACAAAGTGACAGATAAGAAAATAGCACCAGGTGTGGAGGAAAAGATCTCTTTAGCCTTAGAACAAAGACCAGAAGTAAAAATGACCAGGGTTCTTTCGCCGCTCGATCCAGCGGATTGTATTTTTCCCTCGGGTCTATCATCCCGGGGAAAAACAGATAAAGATATTAGTAAGATGTAATTCAGTCCTCGTCTACTAATAAATTCGTAAGAGGAGATTCCTTCTTCTTCTCGAGTTCCGTTCGGTCCGGGGGTTAATCCTAGTCCTTCGGGTAGGTTAGATCAAGGGCTAAATATAGCAGAGTACAATGCTAATTTTCTCGGGCTATCACAAGGGTATAGAACTCTAGTTAGGCAGTGTTTTCTGATGAACTACAGTGACATCAGAAATCACGTGCTTTAAGAATTTTCCTGGGAAAAATTTGAAGATGACTTATTTGATTTTCAAGGTGGAGTTTTTCAATTTATTGGCTTCTTTTCCAAAGGAAGATGAATGAGGGATGTAGCCCTTCTGAATCTATGTTTCAACTTCCTTCCTCTCTCCTCCTTCCTTCTTCTTCTTCTTCCTTTTCTGTTACTTCTTCGGAACTGATATCTGCTATGCTTCTGGGTCAGTAGGGGTTTCTATTTCTCCTTCCTCTATGTTTCCTACTTCTGAGGGTTCTTCGACTTTTTTCAATTCCTTTCCTAGTAGTCGGGGGGGAGCATCTGATTCCGGTATTCCTTGTTCGGATGGTGTCAGTGGTCAGGTGATTTGGTCGGATAGTACGGACAATGTATCTGTTAGGTTGTACCCTTACTCTTCAGTCGTTCCTAAGACTGATACGACAATATCGACAGGGTTTGGGGGTTCTTTGAGCTCACTGCGCACAACCCGAGAGTCAGGTTGGAATACTGTGTTGACTGACAGTAACATGGCTAGCTCGTTGGCAAGGGGTGGTAGGAATATGAACGTTGGTTTTTCGTCAGGGCAGAGAGACGGCACTGACGGTGTAGGTTTTCATCAACCTCCGTACGGGGGTTCATTGGGTTCGAATATCCTTCCAGATTCAGGTATTGCTTCTCTTGGTAACATTCACCATTTAGTCTCTAAAGCTTCGGTAGACGTAGGTTCTCGGAGTACATTAGCTATGACGCAAGGCAGACTGGATAGAGTACTGAAGATGCCAGATATGGCGGTTAGGAGTAGCGGAGTGACAGTAGCTGCGGGATGGTCAACACTCCAGGTAGGTAATATGACTAATGTACAGGCAGGAACATACAAACACAGGTAGCAGGACAAGGACAGGAAAGGTGGAAGGGGTAAGGACAGGAGAATTTTTGGTGTTCAGGCTGCTTGGCCGGAGTATCTGGCAACCAGAGGGTGGGCGGAGCTGAGCGCGACTGTTGCGTCATCGAGACAGGAGACGCGTAATATGACGATGCCGAGTTCGTCTGCATTCGGTAACACTGCACCTGATAGACAGTCTGCGTTCCAGACTAGTCATTGGGACAGTAGCTCACCTGAGCTGTTGACAACACTGCCGTCTTGGCAGAGTGTCGATACGCCTCGTCATCCACCTGTGCCTGTTGACGGTATTTCTGGCTGGCAGAGGGAGGGGGTTGGTATAAGTGGTGAAGGGTTGAATTTATCGGTAGGTTTAGGAGATGTACAGTCCGCTTCTATGACAGGGCGAGCTCGGCCTTCGGACGTAATCCAAGAAGACGAGTTGGATGAAGACACAGCTGCTGTTGAGGATCTTTCGAGTCAAGTGCGTGACAGCGAATACAGCAGGATGATCATTTCATCCAGGATATTTTCCCGCAGGCAAAGGGAGAGGATCAACCGTTCCAGCAGAGCCATTCAGTTTTCGAGGAATTATATGCTACTAAACTCCCGTAGTGTACTCTTCGAACAAACTTCCTTGGTTCGGGAGAGTCGAACAAGCTCTGAAAGAGGCGGACAAGAGACTAGCTTCAGTGGTAGGACTTAATAGGCAGGACTCGGCGCTCCTTCCTCCAAGGAAGGCGTTGTATGGAGTATCTGGGAACCCTTCGTCGGGGACTCGGGTTCCTCTCAATGAATCTATTGAGGGGTTAATTCCTAGATCTCTGGCTTCATCTAGGCTCGTTAGTGTTTCTCTGAAGGAGGCAGCTGCCTTGGAAAGCGTATTCAGGAATCAGACGGAGGCCTTGTCACACACAATGTGGACTCTGTCTGGCTTGATGGGGTTCTTGAAGAAGGATGGTTTTGTTCCTTCAGACCCTGGACTGTTTGATAACCTCATCACTTCAGTTTCCATGGGCCTGGCACACCAGGCAAATTGTGTGGCAGGGTGTACGACATTCATTGGTAAGAAGAGGCGAGACCTTTACCTTAGTCATTTGCCCCCGCATTTCCCGGATCTACACAAAAGGATTTTGTCCCGTTCTCCAATAACATGACGAGTTCGTTATTTAACGAACAGGAAGTGACCAATATGATGAATTTTGTATCATCAACCTCAACAGTGGAGTCTCAACAAGCATTGATCAGGGTGGCAGCACAAGGAGCTAGATCTCCAAAAGGAACAAGGATGTCGTCTCCAGGTAAGCGGCGAGCAGATTTCTCGTTCTCCTTCTAGGTCTCCAAAGAAGGTTAGATTCGCGAAGAGGTCGGCTCACTCGACTTCCTCAAAGACAGGAGCTTCGAGGAAGAATTTTCGCAAATAGGAGACACCACTCTCGGGAATACCAGTAGGGGGTTGCCTCTCTCAGTTCAACCGTCCACTGGAGAGAGTACAATGCAGACAGTTGGGTTGGGTTTTGGAGGTGCTGGAGAAGGGGTACAAGATTCCTCTTTGTTTCGGTTCCTCCACTCGCCAAACACCAATTCGTCTGCACAGTTATACTCCTTCATCCATCAGGGGTATAGCTTTAGAAGAGGAGATTCAGGCTCTAATCCAAAAAGGGGCAATAGAGCCTGCTCCCCCAACCCCAGGGTTTTACAGTCGAATTTTCGTCACACAGAAGGCGTCAGGGTCTTGGAGACCATTATAGACCTATCAGAGCTCAACAAGAGGGTGAAATGTACAAAATTCCACATGGAAACCGTGGCTTCAGTGTTGAGGTCAGTTCGAAGAAACGATTGGATGGTGACGGTGGGACCTCAAGGATGCGTACCTCCAAATTCCAATTCATCAGGAGTCGAGGAGGTCCTCCTTCGTTTCTCGGGTCCTCCGGGTACCTTCCAGTTCAAGGTACTTTGCTTCGGGCTGACCACGGCTCCTCAGGTCTTCACGAGAGTGATGTCTCCAGTTTCAAAGATAATCACAGTCAAGGTTTTCGGATGAGAAGATACCTGGACGACTGGCTAATTCAGGCGGACTCCAAGAAAGAAGCAGTAAGAGCGACAAGCTTTTGCTGGATTTATGTGTGAAGTTGGGTATAAGGATAAACGAAGACAAGAGCGATCTGTACCTTCACAGGAGAAGACTTATTTAGGGATGAGGATTCAGACGCCTCTTTTGAAGGCTTTACCGACCTCAGAGAGGGTCGAGATGTTACTAGGCCAACTGGAGGAGTTCAGGTCGACAAGAGAACAACAGTTTCGGAATGGTTAAGTCTCCTGGGGAGAATGTCCTCTCTCTCCCTTCTGGTTCCTCGGTCTCGTCTACGGATGAGGTCTTTGCAAGGCATGTCTCAGGAATCGCTGGGACTTTTCGGGACAAGAGTGCAGTGATCAGCTGGGACGATTCTTGCCGAGAGGATCTTCGGTGGTGGTCAGAAGAACATCATCTGACCACCGGTGTAGAGTTAGACCTTCCGATTCCGGACGTTCATCTGTTCACAGATGCCTCGGATCAGGGTTGGGGAGCAACCCTGGAGGGAGCTCAAGCCAAGGGCCTTTGGAGGGATCCGGATCGGAGAGAGTCCATAAATTTCAGGGAACTCAGGGCGGTAGAGGAGGCATTATGCACCTTCGAGGAACAGGTGGTTTTAAATCTTACAGTGGCCTTGTTTTCAGACAACTCCACAGCATTGGCATACCTGAAAAAGGAAGGAGGTACAAGATCCTTCAATCTGAACGAAGTGGCACAGAGAATTTTAAGATGGTGCGAGACACACAGGGTAAAGATTCTACCACAATTCATCGCAGGCAAAAGGAATGTGGTGGCAGATGCCTTGAGCAGATCAAGGGAAGTTCTGGGGGCAGAATGGACCTTGGTCCAGGAGGAAGTAGACCTCCTTTTAAAAAGATGGCCAGCAACGATAGATCTTTTTGCCACGAGTCAGAACCACCGACTACCGGTTTACTTTTCACCGGTGACGGATCCTATGTCAGCGGGAACAGACGCGATGTTACAGTCATGGGACAGGATGCAGGTGTATGCGTTCCCTCCTTTCGGCATGTTGGATCAGGTACTGAGGAAACTCATGGACTGTTCAAACACTCAGATGACCCTAATCGCTCCTTTCTGGCCTCAAGATCTTGGTTCCCGGATCTTCTACAAATGCTAATAATGCCCCCAGTACTTCTTCTCACAGAAAGGACCTTTTAAGGACAGCCACATTTTCATCGGTTTCCACCAAAACCTTCGAGTGCTAAGGCTGGCTGCATGGAGACTATCCAGCGAGCAGCAAGAGAAGCGGGTTTTTCACGAGGAGTGGCTAGACAGCTTACGCTCTGTCTAAGGAAAATCCACAAGAAGACTATACCAAGTACGGTGGGCCATGTATAGAAGTTGGTGCAGGTCGCAGGGACATACCATTTCCAGTCCTACAATTCCGAAAATAGCGGAATTCTTGCTCTTTCTTAGACAAAGGAAGAATCTCTCGTACTCATCAATTGCAGGGTACAGAGCTATGCTTAGTAGCACTTTTCGTTTCCATCTACCTGAAATATCTTCCAGCAGAGTGATTCATGATTTGTTGAGGTCTTTCAAGATTGAGAAGCCAAGGACCCCATCTCACGCACCTCCCTGGAATCTTTCAAGGGTCTTAGGTTTGTTGGCCTCTTCAGAGTTTGAACCTTTGGAGAGTTTAACGCTGAAGGAACTGACGAAAAAGGTCCTCTTTCTGGTAGCATTAGCAACAGCTAGAAGAATAGGGGAACTTCAAGCCATCGCGAAAGATATCTCCGTTGGGTTGGAGAGGATCTGTTCCTGTCTTACCTTCCCGAATTCAGAGCAAAGACAGAGTCAGAGTCTAATCCTCTTCCCAGGTCGTTTAGAGTTTCAGCGTTGACCGACTTCGTGGGAGGAGACGAAGAAGAGTTGCGGTTATGTCCGGTGAGAGCATTGAGAGCTTACGTGAATAAGACGAAGAAACTGAAACCCAGACCCAGAACCTTATTCGTTTCCCCCAAAAATCCCTCTAGATCGATCTCCAAAAACGCAATCAGCTTTTTCCTCAGGGAAGTCATTCGACAGGCAATAACTAAAGTGTCAACTGCTTCAGATAGTTCAGAGTTGACAGGAGTCAGAGCTCATAGTATTAGGGGAATGGCAACTTCGGCAGCTTTCTTAAGAAATTTTTCAGTATCGGCGATTCTGCAGGCAGCAACTTGGAAGTCTGTTTCGGTTTCACTTCTTTCTACTTGAGGGATGTTCAGTTTCAGTCCGACGAAGGGTTTTCTTTAGGTCCGTTCGTGGCAGCGGGAGCAGTTATAGGGGATAACCGTTAGTTTATACAAGTCAGTAATCAGAATTAGGATTAGAGTAGTGAGCAAATATTAGGGATATGTAGGAGGCATTCATGATAGGACATATCACGAGAGGATTCTAGGTATTAGGACAGATAGGAAAGAACAGGTCTAGGCCTATCTTAGGGTATTCTTCCACTTATCAGGCACAGAACAGACAGGCAGGTACAACACTACAGGAGAGGACAGCGCTACGAACGGAGACACCGTTGCAGATGCACCGATGGACGGACACCACAACGTTTTTCTTTTCTCCTCCGTACATGAGAGGCCTAAGGCCACATGGGAGGTCTTCAGTTTCCCTCCATACATGAGAGGCCGAGAGCCACATGGGAGGTCTTCAGAGTCCCTCCATACATGAGAGGCCGAGAGCCACATGGGAGGTCTTCAGATTCCCTCCATACATGAGAGGCCGAGAGCCACATGGGAGGTCTTCAGCTTTCCTCTACTCAGGTGAGGCACATAGCCACCTGAGAGGAAACAGGTTTGTATCCCTCCTGCACTCAATGAGTTTTGACCTTTAGAGTAGAGGTGCAGAGTCTTTCCCTCCACACATGGGAGGCCTAGAAGGCCACACATGGGAGATTAGTTGGACGAGGGACAAAGGAACTTGAGACTGACTCGGGTACTCGTCTCCAAATGCATTCTGGTAAAGAAAATGAGTAGGGTGAGTGCTTAATTATATTGACTGACAACTGGTACAGTGGAGGGCCGGGCAGAGTTGATTCCCCACCTCCAAATTAATGTTGTTAATCGGGCTTATTCAGGTGTTCAGGGGGTGTATTGCAATATGAAGTTTTTATTGTAAAACTAATATTGTAATACCTACCTGAACACCTGAATGATTCCCACCCTCCTCCCCTCTCATACAGAGTTATTGAGTTAAGATTGACGTGAGAGGGCAGGTGTGACCGGCCCGTGAGGCAGGGCTACCAGCGGTGGGCTGGTAAATAGGTAACGAGGGTGTTTGCCAGAAGATTGGCAACACTGATCGTTTATTTTAACCAAAGATTTGGTAAATTTTAATAAATGAGGGTTCGGGCTGGTAAGTGACCAGGGCTTATTCAGGTGTTCAGGTAGGTATTACAATATTAGTTTTACAATAAAAACTTCATATTACAACATTTCAATGCTGTTTACCGTAGGTAACATTATTAAAGGATTCTAACGCAGTGGAACTCTATATTATATGATGCTCTCATGCTTACGAAAGCAGGGCTTATTAGAGTACATGCTTAGTGCTTAGTGAGAAGATGAATGTAGTAGAAGAGAATTCACTTTAAGACTACGGTATGGTCAAGTCTTATGCACATACTGAGGTTAACTACAGAATTCCTAGTATCCTTACAAAGGTTTCCTAGATTAATGCTGTTTACCACAATGTGACAATGTGACAATATTATAAAGGATTCTAATACGGCAGAGCACGATATAATATAATTCTCTCATCCTTTCGAGGAACGCACACAACCTTTTTAGAATCGGATATTGCTCAAGGAAAGAAGGATGGGTGAGTCGGATGGGAAACATTCTCTTAGTGCAGAAGTTGTTTCCCTGAATGGACTATACTACGTATATAAAAGTTTTTTCCTACTAAGAACGGAATTAACACGTGAAGGATGTCGGGTACCATAAGGGCACAGATGTTCTGGCACATAACCTTAAAAGAACTAGAAGGAAGCGCCAGCCTGGCGCAAAGCGTCAGAAGCGCCAGCCTGGCGCAAATTGCGCCAGAAGCGCCAGCCTGGCGCAATGCGCCAGAAGCACCATCCAAGATATTTTCTCGTTTTAGCGAGTTATTAACCTAAGAGTCCAGTAGTGGTTGGTTTGGTGTTTGCTTCTCACCTCGGTGGTCGCGGGTTCGATTCTCGGCCATTTCATTGAGGAGTGAGAGATGTGGATTTCTGGTGATAGAAGTTCACTCTCGACGTGGTTCGGAAGTCACGTAAAAACACCATACAAACAAACAAACAAACAAACCAGTAGCCTCTCGGAGGCTCGGTAACAGCAAGATTCGTTCCTGATTTCGTTACCCATTTAATCGGAAAGGGGTCGCTTACAAGGAATGATGAAATTATTTATTTTAATCACTTAGGCCAATTCCACGACACTCTCATATCGCAAAGAGCATCAAGAATCTCTTTTTTCGCCCCTGTTCGCGTTAACAAAAGAGAACCTCTTTGGGAACAGACACGGAACGTAACGATCCTTAAAGGTTCGATGCAAGATTTTGCATGTCCGTGAGAACCTTCTCGATCGAAGATAATAACTGTTAACGTATGTCTAACATTTATTGAAAAGAGTTTTGAGAACCTGCGGAAAGTCTTCTTCATAGATCTCTTCGCAAGGTAGAAGACGAACAGGCTTCCTATAGACTGCTTCCTTTTCCTCGAACCAAGAGAGGTAGCAATATACGACATCTTTAATTTAAAGAAGGGGAATAAACTTTAGTCTTTTTTCCCCTAGTTATAAATTCTTAACAGATATTAAGATAAATGGGCGTCAAAGGAAGAGAGGATGAATGCCTCATTTTGGCCTTAGAGAGGTTGGATTCACAGAAGTCACGTTCTTCTCACAGCATGTTTCGTAAGGCTTTTCCAAGAGTATCTGGATATTCTATTAGAATCTATTATAAATAAACCTGAAAAACCTCTCCACTCTGAGTCTTTCCGCGTGCAGACTGACCAGAAGTGGACATGAATGAGAGGATTTTTCAAGGTAAATGACAATAGTCATGGCTAAGACATAGAATTGCTGCAGATCGTGCTAGATGGAATGAGGAAACTGTCCTCTTCCGATACCTCTGTGAACCACATAGCGAGGTTCTTTCTTCACTTTCAGAGGGAAGAATCACCTAGGTATATATCTGCTATCAAAGAACGCAGTAAAAGGCTATACTCTGTCTCTACAAGGGGAATCAGAGATAACAGAAGATTAAGATCTTCGGGATCTTATACGATACCGCAATACGACAAAGAGTAGGATATCATGTACTTCGAATGGGATCTTTTTGTGGCCACAGATTCCGTGTTCCGACATAATGGAACTGCTCCTCATCAAACTTCTTTGAGAAAGTTTATGAAGGAATTCTTTGTTTCTCTTAGCCCTAAACGACCAAGAAGACAAGTGAATTTTTTGTGCATTGGAATCTCGCATCAGATTCAATGGAGACTCGGCAATGGGTTCTTGCCAGCATACTATGTCTGGCAAAAGAACTAAAACCCTCTATTCCTGACGCAACGCTTTCAGATAGAAGTTTCGTTGCCCAGGCAGGGTACTTATTTTTTCATCTACAGAAGAAGAGATGGTTTAAACGTTTACCTACAGAGTCTTCGGGGTGCGATGAGGGCTCGAAATGCTTCCCAGAAGGTATTCAGAAGGATACAATAAGAGCTAGAAATCAGGGTTCCGCCCAATTTCAGCTCGGAGTCTCCTTCGACTTCCAGACTCCTTCCCTTCCTTCGGGCAAGGATAGGGAAGATTCTGCAACGAGGAACCTCATCAAGATGTAAGAAGGGATCTCGTTAGCAAAGGAAGTATTCACGAAGGATCCTCCTCGGAGGAAGACTCTTCTCTCTCGTATTGTTAGATATCCTGTCGTCTACTGGATGTAGCTGACTACAATCACCTCCCCTTGCCAGGGGCCAAAAGATCAAAGGGGAAGAATTTCTTCCACCCTTCTCCAGTCTCCTGATAGACTATGTGGTTGTTCAGGACTCTCGGACAATGTAGCGCCAGCCAGGCGCCAAATGCCAATACAGGCGAAAAACGCCAGAGGCGGACAGTTCCAAGGAACTCTGTCATGGTCGGATACTGAGAAGGAGCGGGCCTCCAACCTGGCGCAAATGCACCAGAGGCGAACAAATCGGACAGATATAAGAGTGTCCGATGTGGACATCGCCAGACAGCATAGAGACTCTTCCAAGCTCGAAGCTCCAACAAGTGTGGAGGAGCCAAGCCAGGCGCGAGGCACCAGCCAGGCTCTAGGAGCCAGCCAGGCTCTAGAAGCCAGCCAGGCGCCATCCAGGTGCCAGGCTCCTTCAAGGCTAGGCTCCAGTCAGGATTGAGGATCCATCCAGGCGCAAGGCTCCTTCCAGTAAAGAGAAACCTAAAGCTCTGTCATGTAAGAGGGCTAGTCCCCATTGATATGATACAGGTAAGGCTCTGCCATGTAAGTGGGTCAGCCCCCATTGGCACGATCCGAGAAGGCTCTGTCGTGTAAGCGGGCTAGCCCCCATTGACATGATCCAGAAGGGTTTGTCAGTCATAGGTCCCTACCTCGCTGAAACTTGAGGCATGCAGACTCATAGACAGTAATCATGAAGTCTTCTGCCAAGCTCCAGGCGCAAGGCGCCAGCCAGACGCAAGGCTCCAGCCAGGCGTGAGGTGCTAGCCAGGAGGGAGGAGCCAATCAGGCGCCAGCCAGGTGCGAGGCTCCAGCCAGGCTCTAGGCGCCATTCAGGCGCAAGGCTCCAGCCAGGCGCGAGGCGCTAGACAGGCGCTAGGCGCCTGCCAGGCACGAAGCGCTAGCCAGGCTCCAGGCTTCACCCAGAAGAGATCTATATCAAAGAATGCCCTGGCCTTCTTTGAGACAATGTGATCTCCTAAGCACTTGACAAGTGCATTGATGATTCCTTCAAACAGCTGAGAATTAAAAGCGCATGAAGTGCGAGCTTTTCTGAATTCTTGTTCTTTCCTTAACAATATGTCATAAGGACATATTAGCTGTCACATACGGGAGATGCAACTCTGTGTTGACTTCCCATATCCGAAGGATGTCAAGATAACCTACGAGAGATCCTTCTCTCTTGGTTGATACGTGTCTGCGGATACATTGCTGGGATAGGGAGCCGATACTGACTCCTTAACTAGTGAGTTAAATTTTATTTAACGTCGTGTTTTTTCTTTGGGTTGTTTGAAAGGAGTTTGGGGATAACTCTTTTCAACTTAAGCACTAACCCTCGTGTTAGGATCAGGTGATCGGGATCGGTGTTGTGCTCCTTAATTATGCCACTAGGCATAGGCATATTGTCATGTAAGAGGCTCTGTCAAGTAAATGGATAAGACCCCATCGACAGACCCACAAGAACTCTTAGCCATAGGTCACATCCTCGCTGAGGCTCTTGAGGCGAAGCAGATTCCTAGGCATTAGCCATGGAATCTTCCGCCTGAACAAGTAGGAACCAAGGTTTTATTTTTTTTATTACCTACAACGTATGTTGTTTACCTGTCTATTCAGTAAATAGTTGTCTCTTACCCACCACCAAGGGTGTCAATCAGCTAAGTATATATCTGCCGGGGAAGTTGCATGTACAAAAATGATATTGTTAGAATACAATAAAGTTTTGTACATACTTACCCGGCAGATATATACGATGAATGGCCCACCCAGCCTCCCCTCAGGAGACAGGTGGAAGAGAAAATCTGGTTCTAGAACGGGAATGGTTCCTATTCCTGCCACCCAGCGGCAGGGGGGTAGATCACCTGACCTACCTGCAGCGTGTGCCGCGAAATTCGAATTTCTGTCGGACGTCAGAGACATAAGCTAAGTATATATCTGCCGGGTAAGTATGTACAAAACTTTATTGTATTCTAACAATATCATTTTTCTCTCATAAAGAGAAGACCCGAGGATCTAGAGGATGTCCTAGACAGAAAGGCTCGTAAGGTCATCACTGGACAAAGAGAAGGGTCTTGGGGGAGAGGGATGATTTTCCAAGGGGCCCATCTCGCTAAAGGATCCTCATTTTTTGCTAGAAAACTACGATCCGGGGAAAGCAAAACTTCTCCTGAAGGGAGGAATTTTAGGTGCCCTGCATCTCTGGAGAGAGCTGACAGTTCTGAAATTCTGGCCCCTGAGGCCAAACTTAGCAAGAATAGCGTCTTTCTTAGTAGCATTATGAATGAACAAGAAGAGTTGTCAGTGTCTGAAGCCAGTTTGAGGACATCATTCAAAAACCATGATACTGAACTAGGCCTTTCAGAAGGTCTAAGTCTAGCACAAGCTTTGGGAATACACGTAAAGTAAGAGTCTGTTAAGTCTATTTGAAAACCCAGCTGAAAGATTTTCTTTAAAGCTGATTTATTAGTGGTAATAGTGCTAGCTGCTAATCCTTTTTCGAATAAGGATCTGAAGAAGGATATAGCTGAATTTACTGTCATGGTTGTGGTGTTTGTCTCCTTCAGGAAAGATGCTAACTTCTTAACAGCAGCATCATACTGTCTCAAAGTTGATTCCCTCTTATCTGATTCTAGGAAAAGAATATTCTGGGGATCGATATCTGCATCTTTTTTAGCCGCAAAATTCATGAAGTCCATAAAGTTAGGGTTTTGAGAATTCCCGAGGAAGCGACCACAGTCCTAGTTGTACTGACTGAGATAGTTTGGGATTGGGAATCCGTCGAGGTCGAAGACCCAATTCCAGAAGCAGAGGGTACCAGTTGCTCTTTGGCCAGTTCGGGGCTACTAGAGCTACTTGTCCCTTGAAAGTCCTGAGTTTGTTCAGTACTTTCAATAGAAGATTCACTGGAGGAAAGATGTATATCTTCTTCCACTGATTCCAATCTATGGACAAGGCGTCTGTGGTGGCATATGCCAGAGGGTCCAGGTTGGGGGCCACATAGCAAGGGAGCTTGTGGTTCGCTTGGGAGGCGAAAAGATCTACTTGGAGACCCGGGACACTCCGGCGTATCCACTGGAACGACTTGTTGTCCAGGGACCACTCTGATTCTAGAGGAACTGATCGAGACAGGGCGTCTGCTATCACGTTTCTTACTCCTGCCAGGTGGGTGGAGGATAGATGCCATTTGTACTTGTTCGCTAGAGAGAAAATGGCTATCATGACATGGTTCACATGTTTTGATTTGGATCCTCCCCTGTTGATGCAGTGTACTACTACTGCTCTGTCCAATACCAGTTTTATATAAATTCTTTGGTGGAAGGAGCCTCTTCAGAGTGAGAAATACTGCCATAGCCTCCAATACGTTTATGTGGAGCTGGCGGAACTGAGGTGACCAAGTTCCTTGAACTTTTTTGAACTGAGAGTATCCTCCCCATCCGCTTAGCGAGGCGTCTGTGTGGATGATCAACGCCGGAGGAGGATATTGAAGAGGAACTGACTTGGACAGGTTCTTTGTCTCCGCCCATGGACGGAGATGATTTCGAAGAATCTGCGGGATCACTGACAACTTGTCCCGAGATTTGGCATTTGCTCTTGAGCGCCAAACTCGGTTTATGTCTTTCAGTCTTGCTTTCAGCAGAACATCTGTAACCGACGCAAACTGGAGTGAACCTAGGATCCTTTCCTGGTTTCTCCTTGACGCTCGTTTGTTCTTGAGGAATTGCCTTACAGATTTGGCTATTTCTTTCCTTTTGTCCACAGGAATTGACAGATTGTGAGAGGTTAAGTCCCAATGAATGCCGAGCCATTGGAAACGAGACTCCGGAGTGAGCCTGGACTTTGTACTGTTTATTTGGAACCCTAGGTGTTCCAGAAATTAAAGTACCTTGTTTGTGGCTCTGAGGCATTCCTTGACGGTTGGCGCCCAAATCAGCCAATCGTCGAGGTACACTACTACCATTATCCCTTGTGATCTCAGTTGTTGTACCACTACTTCCGCTATTTTCGTGAATACCCTGAGGGCTACATTCAGCCCGAAGGGCATCACTTTGAAAGAGAATGCCTGGTCTCCCAGCTTGAAGCCTAGGTATGGGCGAAAGTGTCTCGCGATTGGGATATGATAGTATGCGTCTGTAAGATCGATAGAGGTGGTGACGGCCCCACGGGGAAGTAAGGTCCGTACCTGCGAGATGGTCAGCATTTTGAACTTGTCGCAGCGAATAAGTTTAGCTGGGACAGGTCTAAGATTAATCTTCTTTTTGATGAGCCTTTCTTTGGCACGCTGAATAAGCGTCCGTGAAACTTTAAATGCTTGACTCTCGACACTACTCCTTTCAGAAGGAGCTCCTTTGCGTAATCTGCCAATTCTTTTGATGGTAGCTGAAGGAATGACTTGGGTGGAGGGGGACCTTTGATCCAACTCCAACCCAGCCCTTTGGACACAATGCTCTGTGCCCATTTGCTGAACCCCCACCTGTGCCGGAAGAGGAACAGCCTCCCTCCTACCCGGGAGATCTCACTGCTGTTGTGCGGGATGAGCTCTGCATCCTCCACGGAAGTGCTTACCCCTGTTGGTAGCTCTTCCTGCGCCTCGTTGCCGAAAGGCACCTCTAGCCCTGCTTCCCCTAGCAAACCTGTTGAAGGTTTGGAAGGCTTGGCTTTCAAACACCTGGTTGAATGCCGGGGAAACAGCGTAAGAGGTCGAGGGCTGACCTTGTGGGGACAGCAGGAGAATCGGTTGGTTCTGTCCTTTTGCTGCTGCCGATTGTCCTGGCTGAGCAACCGGAACAGCTTGTACGAAGTGTTGCTGTTGCTGCTTCTGGTATGGCTGGAACCTCTTTGTCTTCTTCAGCTTTTTGCTAGAGGAGGAAGAGTTCTCAGGTTTCCTCTTAGCAGAGAGACCCCAACGAGCTCTGAGGCTCTGGTTAAGCCTCGTCACCTCGTGTTGGACCCCATTAACTGCCGATTCTGGGAAGAGGTCCGCCCCCCAGATATTGGAGGAAAGCAACTTGTTCGGTTTGTGCCGAATCGTTGCTTCCTGAAGGACGTGCTTCCGGCAGTTCCTTCTTGCCACTATAAACTCGTACAAGTCCGCTTGAACTGTTTGAGTTTGCAACTTGGCTAGGAGCTTAAAAAGAGGCTCCGTGCCGTACGTCAAAGCAGCCACTTCCGTCATAACCAGGGTGTTGAGGGTTCTGCCTACCCTGGTTCTTGCCTCAAACTCTGCCTGAATGAGGTTATCTGGTAATCTTGGTAACCTCTCCCCGAACTGTTCCATGGCACAGTCCGGCTTGAGTTTACCTACCGTAAAAGTGGCCGGTAGGTTCTCCCACAAATCATCGAAAGCAGGGAAGAGAGGGGACGTAGGGTCCGATTCCCTTAGTTGTGGAAGGGGTTCATCCTTCATGCCCGCCTGCATTGTGATCTCTGCTATCTTCGTCGTAAAGGGGAGTGGTGCCTCCTCCTCTGTGGCAAAGATAGTAAACGGGCTCTTGTATGCTTGGAGTCTGGTATTAGTGCAGTCCCAGTCCTCCAAGCAATGCACCCATTCCCTCTGAGCCTGGTCCCGGCTATACAACACTGTTTCTCTTGGGATTTTTATCTTCCCTATTTAAGGCTGTCTCCGTCAGCCTCGCATATCCCATGAAAGGAGGCTGTAAGTCGGCTGGGTGGAACTCGAAGTCCTCGATCCTTCGAGTTCCACATTCCAGAATAGAGATCATGCCGTCCTTGAAGGGAGCATAAGCTGCTACCCTCCAAGGATTATTCATAGAGAAGGAAGGGAGGGTGTCATAGTCCGGCAGCTGGGCAAGACCAGCTCCTGCTACCGGGGGGTCGGCCTGAGGTGCCCGGTTCAGGCCTGCCAGGCGATTCTCCTGGTCGGACACTCGTTCAGTCAGGTTCTGGATGGATTGTCCCGACTGGTTAAGAGTAGTAGAGATTTGAGCAAACATCTGCTCAAATCTCGTACTGAGAGACCCGACCAAATCACCTACTTGCTGCATAACTCCTGCCGAAAATGCAGCAGGATCGAAGGTACCAGGTACCACGACCCCGGCAGGAGTCACCGGAGGAGTTCCGGCAGCAGCGGGAGAAGGTACAGACTCGACGGGAGCGCGGGCCTTCTCCTTAGAGGACTTGCCGGAGGCTTACGAGAAGTAGAAGACGACGTCTTTTTGGACGACGTCTTCTGAAGGGTCTTCTGCTCTCTGTGCCCCTTTACCTTGGGGGTCACAGATGCAGCAGGCGTACTAGCAGGGATCTCCGATCCCGTAAAGCCTTGAAAAGAGGAAGATGAAGGAACAGGTGAAGAAGATCCAGAGTCACCCAAGAGAAGCCCTTGGGGGCCCAACAAACCTACCTCAACTAATAAATCCTCTGCACCTACCGTCATTGGCTCTATATTCAAATCAATTGTGGCTACTTCTGCCACGATGTCTTGGCCTCCTCCCTCGATCAAGGCTTGTTCCACTTGCTGTTGAATGGAGGCAATCATCGGAGCTGCTGTGGCGGGGTCCACATACCCCGTCGACTTCCCGCCCGGGAAGATCTGGACAGCCAGCTTCTTGTCGAGTATATAGGGCTGTCCTTTGGCGGCGTTCTTCCCGAAGCCTCCCACCCAGGCCTTCAGGGTAGCCGACGCGACTTCCTTAACGGCAGCAGCCTGGAAAAGAGGGTCATTGTAGTCCTTACAACGAAGCCCCGAGGACGGATCATTAACAAAAGTGAATATGACCATAAGAAACTTAAAGTTAAGATATGTGACAGTATATATGTCATGAAAGGAACAAACCTGACACCGATATATACTTACTCCGTCCAAAAACTGGCTCACCAACTCGTAGCAAATGGTACAAGCCTCGTGATGCCAGACTAACAGCTCATTGTGGCGGGTAGCACACAGAGCGTGAGTCCTGCAGATCTCATGCCCGCAGGGGTCCTGGAGGACGGTGTTACATCCCGCCTCCTGACAGTTAGTAGCCTGTAAGTGGAAAGATACATAAGTATCAACGTTATACACTCACAGGGCTACTGTGATTCTCCGTTGCATGCCGGAGTAGTCTAAAATTATTGGGCATAATCCACCCCTGGACTCCATGTGGAAGAAGGTCTATGACCTAAGAAGCTGGTTGGGAACTCCGGTGTACACCGGAGAGGAGAGTATGATTCAACCAGATGTTTTTATACACCCATAATGAGTTTCGAGGAGTAGTATACCACGCCGGAGAACGGGAGAGGATGCCCTATACTTAGACTAGGAAAGTTACATTAATGTGGAGCGTGTAGCTCCGCCGTACAACCCCCCCCCCCCCCCCCCACCCCCCCCCCCCCCCCCCCCCCCCCCCAACAACTAAAGGAGCGCCCGGATAGCAAGCAAGCGCTCCGCCGGAAGACGAAGGGCGTACGTAAGATAGGGAAAGCTTCTAGGACCAACTGAAATCGCACCCACTCTGGTAGCTGGCAGAGCCAGCTAACCACCCCCCCCCCCCCCCCCCCCCCCACCCCCCCCCCCCCCCCCCCCCCCCCCCCCCCCCCCCCCCCCCCCCCCCCCAACAACCGAAGGTACACCCGGATAGTGAGCAGGTGCTTCATCCGCTGGTGGAGGGGTAAAACACATGTGAGGAGGGGGAGAAATCAGACCCAAGGCACGCCGGAGAAGACCCGAAGCGACCGGAGGGGGGGGGGGTGGCCAACCCCAACCCCCGACCACGTCGGAGCTCCCCCAGAGCCCGAGGATAAAACATGCGGTCCACCAGTGCTCCCAGCTGTCCCAAACTCCCGTGACCTCCTTAGCTAGGGGGAGGGGGGAGAAGTGCTCGGATGGTTGCCATAGCGACCGTAAGCGAGCCAGGACAGACCCCCCCCTCCCCCTCGGGAGGGAGGGAAGGGGACTGGGACTAGGGCGACCAGAGGCACCACGCGATCGCATGTGGACCAAGAGGTGATAATGCAACAAAACCGACTAGGCCAGCGACCACGTGAGCCTGAAGGACCACGGGGCGATAATGCAACAAAACTGCAGATTAAGATCTAATGCAACAAAACCGCCTAGGAACTGGTCGCCCTAGATGCTAACCCAACAAAAATATAACAAATAAATAAAAACTTTTACATCGTAAGAAAGAGAGAGAGAGGGAAAACATGAGTGAGAGAGAAAGAGATGTCCAGGAGGAGTAGGCTGGTTCCGAAGAAAGCAGCCAACTGCTCAAAAGCTAGCCTTAGCCGATACGTAGATGGAGGGCAATAGCCAGGATGCTGGACCAGGAAAATAATTAATCACTCTAGCGCCTACACACCTAGACAAAGAGACATGCATGCATGAACGAGATCTAAGGTATAGGCAATGAAATCCCTACAAACGATGTAAAAGATAATAGGAACTAGTGTAGCACGTGATAAAAAACCCATGAAAGGTAAAAACTATGGAAGATGTCTCAGTATAGAGGACCGGGAAATCTAACCAGACACGAGGCGAGCCGTTGGCCGCCATGCGCCAGACCAGGCGGCCGTATTTCGGACCTACAAAATGGTAAATAAGGGCCCCTGGCTTACAAAACTAAATCCAGACCTTTCGGGGTGCTTAACTTAGCCGCAGTGATAGCTGCGCGTTCCATGGTGGAGATAAATCCAAAGGAAATGGCACAAAACCCAGAGCAAAAGATGGCACGTGCTACCTAGTTCGGCTAACGAAAAAGGATGACCACCAGAGGCGCGGCAGTCGGCGTGGTGCGGGGCGTAGTAGTAGTAGTTGCCGTCCCTGCCTATGGATCGGCCCTCTCAGGAAGGGGATTTTGGTGTAGGAGAGTTCTAAATGGAAAGAGGTTCGTGGTAGTGGTCTCACTCGCCCCAGATACCATACCGACACCCTCTTTTTATTTAGGGTGAGCGAGTCAGTTATTCTGACATCTTCCTGATTTTATTTTTCTCTGGTATATGTTAGCTTCATTTACCTTAGAAATAATGAACTTAAGGATTATTTCACGCAGCGACACGAACTGAGCCCAGAAATGGCGAAATGAAAGAAACAGATGCTCCGTTGAACTAATGAAATGTGAACTTTTCACATACTTTAACTTGAAAGACACTTGTCTGGAATTTTCAGAAAAAATAAAACATGATCAACAATTGTTGAAGTCCGGCAAAAGCCAGAGCAAATATAACTTTATAAATAGAAGATTGTGTAAAGATATTATGGTCAAAGTATATTCAAACTTGTGGATACATTTAAACCTTAATTTTAAAAATATGGCTACATTTCTAATTATTGTCCTTTATTGAAATTTGTCAGAGTTGGCAACCCTAACATATATTGATAAAAAACATAAGTATAAAACGAGCTAACAGTTTTGTTAAGATGCTGATTGTTAAAATCTCTATTAAGAATATGAAAAACCTTTCAACAAATAACAGAATTGGAACTCAAACAAGAACAAGAGCTCTGAAAACTTGTGTGTGGTCCACCCTTATGTATGGATCAAAGAGCCGTGTAATATTACCACCAGGGAATTGACAGCTAAGTTGAATACAGAGATGTGGTTTTATAGAAGAATGCTGAGAATATCATGGACAGATAGTGACAAATGAGAAGGTGTTGGCAAGAATTGGAACACAGAGAGCCCTTGTTAGAGTAATAAGGAAGAGACAGATGGATTTTGTTGGACATACGTATATATAATAAGAAGTGAGAAGATAGAGCAAATGTCCCTTGCTGGAAGGAAAGAGGGGAGGAGAGGGAGAGGTAGACAAAGAGCAAATACTAGGACAGCTTGGTGGGAGACTTGGACGGAGATCACACTGTAAATCAACTAATACAAGCAGCTAGAGATTGAGAGGTGGAGGCAAATGACTGCCAACATCCAAGACGCGGCACTTCGGTGAGGTGAGTGATTATACGCTGTCCAGAAAAATCTATTGCATTGAAGAAAGTTTGGTGTGTTTCTTACTTTCTAATCAGCCTAGGCAAACCAAATAGCCTTTTTCATGACAGGTATGCCCAAGATGTAGTAGTCTTGCCTGAGCACAGTCATTTTGGTGCATTGACACTAATGAGGCCCTGCTTAACTATGATCTTACTCAAAAAATAACAGCTACATGCAGTCCCTGGGTTACGAAGGGGGTTCCGTTCTCGAGACGTGTTGTAACCCGAAAATTGTCGTAAGCAGGAACATCATCAAAAACCCTAAGAACACCTTACTTTTAATGCTTTGGGTGGATTTAAAACGATGTAAACTGCATTCTTATTGCATTTTTCATAAAAAAAAAGCTTCAAATATAGATTATTTTGCATTTTTGGCGTCAAATTTCTTGTGCCAGATCAACGTTGTAGGCGTCGTAATCCTGGAACATGTGTTGTAACCCCGGAAATAATTTCTGATGAATATTACTTGAAAAGCGCCTTAACCTCGGAATGTGGTAAGCCGAACCCGTTGTAACCCGGGGACTGCCTGTACATATGCAAATTCTTGAAAGTATAACAGATATCTACATATAAAGTTTCTTGAAATACCACCAGGTGATGCATAATTGAAAGATGCATCAGTCAAATGAGACAGTCCTATGTAAATGAGATTAGTATAGTATTTGTAAAAGTAACACAACATGACTTGAAAAAATAAATGAAGGGAAGCATATCACACTGGTTGGTGGCATGAAAACATTTGAAAATTCAGTACTCATTGATTATTAGGTCTTAAAAAGATAGATAGAAAAATACAAATAAAGGGAAGAATAACACTGGTTGGTGACATGAAGACATTTAAAAAAGTAGGTATTCATTTATTATTAGTAACTTGTAGTCTTGAAAAGATAGATAGAGGGCAGCACATTAGAATATGCATCGAAAAGCCATCCCAAATAGCATGGTATTGCAATGAAAAGTCATAATGATTATACTTTAATACTAGTACTACTTAATTTAGCTGAAGAAAGAAATGAACTATGCATTTAGTTGTTTCATCCAAATAGCATGTATTACAATTAAAAAAAAAGAAGTCCTAATGATGATACTACTTTGATACTTTAATTTAGCTGAAGAAGGGAATGTATGCATGTAGCTTTTTGACTTCCAAGTCTTAGGAAAGAAATATTTAGAATTATTTACTGAAGGGATAACAAATGAATATTACTGTGATGAATAAGTATAAGGCTGCATTTCTATGAAAATAAAGGCTATGGTAGGAAGGTATCATAAGATACTTAATGAAATAAGAAAAATATATGATAGCTGAAAAGTTATGTATGAGATGATCCAAACCAGTCTGCGAGTAGCCCATGAATCATTTGGTTTTGGGGGTATTCTTGTAGATTACCCTGTTGGACAAAAGGATATATGTCTCTCTCTCTCTCTCTCTCTCTCTCTCTCTCTCTCTCTCTCTCTCTCTCTCTCTCTCTCTCTCTCTCTCTCTCTCTGTGTGTGTGTGGTGTTGTTAGGAGAATAGTCTAGCGTAGACTATATTCATACAAATCTTGATTACTTTTAATTAAAACAAATGACTAAATTTCAGTTAACAAGAGTAGGCAGATAATTCTTTACACCATTATTTTATGAAGGTCTATGTTTATTCAACAATGTTAGGATACCTTATGAAAATTTTTCAAAGACTACAAGCACCATCACAGCAGCAGCAAAAATGAGAATAATCACAACAATAACCACAGTAAAACAGCTGAGTATAGATAGGCCTATTATCCAAATGTCATAAGCTGCCTAAACCAACAAAAAGATGTAGGACCTTATAGGTCTTCATAATTTTTTATGATCCTGTTGTTTCGAAAGTGGATAATGCCCTTAAAAAAATTCTCAGCAATTTATATCCAATATGCCTTGTATTACCTACCTATAAAGTGCAATAACTGCTAGTCATCCCTTCGAATGTGTGAATGATTCCAATGAAATAGTTTTTAAGACTATTAAAATGTAGCAAAATTTCCTGAAATCAATATGACATACCAGTCTGCATAACTCTTGAGAAAGTCTTTGAATTTAAATTTAGAATGGTGAAAACTTGACAATATCAGACGGCAATTACCATTGTCCATTGGTTCAAGTGTACCGATCCGAACGCAGTCAAAGTGCCTCAGTGGCGTGGTCGGTATAGTGTTGGTGTGCCACCTCGTTGGCCGCTAGTTCGATTCCCGGGCGCTCCACTGAGGGGTTAGAGAAGTGTATTTCTGGTGATAGGAGTTCACTCTCGACATGGTTCGGAAGTCATGTAAAGCTGTTGGTCCCGTTGCTGAATAACCACTGGTACCATGCAACGTAAAAACACCATACAAACCATTACAAACTAAAAACCGAACGCAGACATTCCCTGTGTTATCTGTATTCAGGTGAACCTCATTTATGAAATACAACATTGCAGCAACGTGGGACACCTCTGACTTTTTTCATATTTTCCTGTTTTTTTTTTTACCATTTTTAGGGAGATGTGTACTACTATTATGATTTTATTTTAGGGGGATAATATAAAGTTTCATTTTGATAATCAGCACAATGTATTTTAGTGGTAGAACAACCATTGCAAAATAAATGAAGATAAAAAGAACCACAGATTAACCAACTTTTTAAAACCATTTCCAACCAATCAGCCAGCTGGTCTTTGCTATAGTGCAATAATTTGCATGGCCTTGTAGGTCAGATAAGGTTTGGAGTTCCAGCAGGCCAAGTAAATGACCGGTTGCGCTAGGTTAAGGTTTATTACTGCATTTTACTTTATGATCTAGGGCACTCTATGCCAGTTTAGGTGGGGACATGTGGATGAGTGTTGCAGATGCCCAGATTGAAGACATTGAGTATTGGTTACTTTTGATTGATGGTAAATATATGATATATATTTCTCACATATGTGAACCATTTATTATTCTCAAAGATGTTACGCCTATGGCTCAACCGGGCCCCCAAAAACAAACCAACCAATATCAAAGAATTCTCAGATATAATTGGTTTTGGCCAAAATAACGCCTGTTAACACAGTGATAAGAGTATAAATGGACCCAAGGCTGTCTCTCCTACTCACAGCAATTACCTTGGTCTTTTCATTTGCCCTTCTCACATATAGATGTGGTAACAGTGCGCAAGTTGGCCATGTTTGCCACTACATATATTCTCGTGGTCTTTGAACAAAAACACCCACCACAGATTTCCATGGCCCTTTTGTCAGGGGGAAGTTGGTGTGTCATCAGCAGGTGCTATTTTGGCTAAGACTGATTATGAGAAAATTCTTGGATACATATTGGTTGATGTGCCTTAGGGAGCCATTGGCCAGAGCATAAGGCAAACTCCTTTGAATATTTACAGTGGCTACCAAAAGTAGGGTTTTGCTATGTGAAAATCTGTACAAAATTGGTCTGCAGTGCATAAATCTCAAGACAAACCATTGGAAAAATAAATGGTTCATGTTTACATTCCTGATCAACCACAAAACACTGACATTGGGTTACAGTTCACGCTGGCCTAACCTAGGATGCTGGATTGTACATAATTGAGGTACTTCAACATGTACCTCCAGGAAAACTTTCATCATTTGTTTGCAAAAGTACACATGTACATACATACTTACATACACTCTTCTTTTGTCCAAGTAAACAATTAATTTATTACTTTAATTGAAATCCATCTTTAGATAATGCTACTAGGAAGACGAGTGTCTTTACAGAAACCACAGAACCACTTTGATTAAGAATTTTCTTAGTCCATTTGAAATAGTTTCATAGAATAAAGGGAAAAGGCTCTTCAGTGATCATGTAAAAATACACTCAAGGAAGAAGATGAAGATAGAAAATAAAAACAAAAATATCATGATAAGGAAGGGTCCCTGTAGATGAGTAATAGATAGCGGCTGGTTATCTTGAACTTGTTCTGCTTCCTGAAATTAAAAAAAAATTATTGTAGGATACTTCTTTCATTTTATCAAAATTTTTTTGTACAGATTAGTTTGTTGCTTATCATTTGCTTGTTTGGTTTGGACAATAAGGGAATATTTGGTTTAGTCAATAAGGGAAAGTTGCTAGTAGATTTTACAAGAGATGGTCTTTCTGTCGGCAGGTCGTTGTCAGCCTTTTTTTTTATGGTTAATGAGACCTTTGCAACACTCAACTCTATAAACTCTTTGTGGTCAGCGTACTACTTGTGTATAAAATTATATCTGCAGATCTTTGCCACTGAGCAAAAAGTTTTGCCATTGCAAGTCTGTTGGGGCTTTGAAAATCACACTGAAGCCAAGCAATTAAATTTTAGAATCCCGCAGATCTTTGCTTAGATTTTGTTATTAATCCTCCTAAAATCATGTTTTGCTTACATTGTCATCAGAGCTCCAACTGTATAGTTCAAGATAATCGTAAACAGATGTGTATGAAGGAAGATTGCCAATTTGAAGATAACATTTTTTGGTAAAAGTTTTGCAGATTGTACACAACTGTTTTCACATTTGACATGTATACATCATTATTGAAGCATTTTAGATAACATCAGGGATAATGACCTTAACCATGATCTTTGTGCCAAAAAAATAGGTGATGTAGGGTGCAGTCATATCACAAATCTTTTGGATGCTTTTAGAGATGGTGTTTGGTGACTGGTAGAGACAGGTACTAGTATTTTGTAGGAAGCCCACTAAAATTTGGAAAAAATTGAAAGTTTTATTTAAGCTTATGGAGAGTACATTCTCTCCCTCTTTCTGAAAGAGGGAGAGAATGTACTCTCTGAAAGCTTAAATAAAACTTTCAATTTTGTCCAAATTTTAGTGGGCTTCCTACAACATATTAGAACACGGATAAAGTGTTTAACTTTGCTGTACTAGTATTGTTTTAGCAATACATACACATGAAATGCATGTTATCTTCATTATTTATCCTAAGACTATTATAAGGATCATTTTCACTTAAGTGATTTACCAAACAATTACAAAATTGTAAGCTTTCTTACCTGGCAGTCAAAAATTCAAATTATTTAGCGACGGCGGCGCTGCCATCGTCAGTGTAGGTGATAAGGGACCTGCCCACTTTTGGGAATACCCGGTACTGCCAAGCTAATTGCCGGCAATTTGTTTTCTGCTGGCCACGGAGGAAATTGGGGGTTCTTACAGTCGACTTTTCATTGCCTTTGTGATGTTTTTCTTTGTATTTGATGAAGTACAATTTGGTTGTTGTTTTTCTTTGTGAGATGCTTTTTAACTTTCAATCAGCTAAATAGAATAAAGTTTCAGCACGTCGGACACTTTCATCATGAGTTAGGCTTCACTGCAAAACAAGAATGGCTAAGCTTTGTCATGATCTGCACTCTAAGTCTGTGAAGTGTAGGGGCCAGGTATGTATGTAGCAGAGATGATGCAGCTAGGGTTATCTGTGAAGTCTTTCATCGAAAAGACTAATAGTGATATGCAAAGTCTTAGTGTAGTGCAGTCTGAAGGGGTGGCTGTTTGTCCCGACAAACAGGGAGAAGACATACCAGAGGTCCAAGGGAGACTTAGGGATTGCCCACAAGCAGACACTTCCTCTGTTGATCCTGTAGTACGCCAGCAGGAGTCGACTAAACGCCAGTGGAAAGGCGTTTTATTTGGTATCAGATTATTGATGGATTCAAGTGATTCTCCTCCTACAGGACGTTATTGGTGTACTTCTTCGGCTTCGCGACCTTTGAAGGGACATTAAGAGTACCAGGGAAGTGGATAATAGTCCATAACCCTCTTGCAGCATCTCTACATGGACTTAGCCTCATAGTCGTAAGGCGGCAACGGACTTCTCCAACTCGTTTGAAGAATGTTGTTTGTTGACTCTGTCGAAGTGTTTGATTGACCTGCATGCTACGAGTGCTGCTTTGACTTCCTGTATGAAGCATTTTTCGACAGGTGTGAAGCCTTCTGTGTCGAATGTGCCAACACTTATGACTCCAGTTGCTTCGACTTTGACACAAGATGACTCGAATTTGGCCCTGCTTCGTCGTCAGTTGGAAGAGCTAATGAGTTGGATGAAGGGGAACCAGCAACGACCTAAGAACGCGAAGCTCCTTCTTTCTCCTGTTTCATTGGATGATGAAGAGCAATACACTGACTCTATTTCAACTTCAGCTTATTCTAGTCTACTGCACTACTTTCCTGACACTTTCCCGAATTACTTTGTCGCAGCAACTCCCAGGTCTCATGCTTCGATTTTCTTGATGAGAAGGAAACATTTGGATCCCATTCTTTCAAAGATAGTGCTTTCTAAGGCTTCCAAGAGATCCTTTCGTAATGTTGAGGATTGGTTAGCAACTAAGAGAGAGTTAGCGAAAGTCATGTTCACCTTTACTCTGTCAAAACTCAGTAAGAAGAGGTACAGCTTCTACGTTACAGGAGAAGCTCCTTCTATAGGAGTATGTGCCTCTGCCCAGGGGGACTTCTCTGGTTTGATAGATGCTAACTGCAGGTCAGCCTTTTCAGAGTCTCCTAAAGTGGGCCACTTGGTCAAGAATATCTTTAAGGTCCTGGAGGTAATGAGTTTTCTTGATTGGACGATCGGAGCACTTGCTATGAAGATGGAAGACTGCCCAGCTCTTCTGGAGGACTTTGCTTCAGATTGGCTTGGTGTATTGTAGTGCACTGACAAGTCAATTCGGGATGGCTCTGACCAGCTTGCCTCTCTTTTCGCTTTTGGGACCTTGAAGAAAAGAGAACTTTGGTGTTCTTTTATCACTAGAGGAGTCATCTCATCTCAGAAGTCCGTGGTGCTGTTTTCTCCTCTCCACAAGAACCACCTTTTCTCTGAAGAGACAGAAAGATTCTCTCCGCTTCGGAAACGAAATTGACCAACGACCTGCTAGCACAGTCAACTAAACGTGCAAAGCCCACGTCTGTAATGTCTGCTAAGTCAGACTCACCTTTACAGCAGCAACCCTTTTGAAGAGGTGAATCCAGATCTCGTTCGAATTTACGAGCTCCGGCCAAGACTTTGACAAAGATCACTTCCAAATCAACTTCCAAGTGATCCAACAAACCTTCATGCTCTGGTGGGTGCCAGATTGAGCCTTTTTTGGGAGGAGTGGAGTCGCAGAGGGTCAGACTCTTGGGTGATCCAGGTTCTTTGTTTCAGTTACTTCATTCCTCTCAAAGGCCCTCTAGCTCTCTCTAATGTTCCCATTGCATTACCTGCCTACTCTCAGGCTCGGAGAGGTATTTAGCTCTTGCTGGAGAGGTAGAGGCTCTTATTCAGAGGGTGGCGATGGAAGAGGTGTTTGACAGATCGTCTCCTGGGTTCCACAACTGTCTATTCGTAGTTCCCAAGTCATCGGGGAGGCTGGAGGCCCATAATGGATGTAAGTTCTTTGAACTTGTTTGTGCAGAAAACCAAGTTCAAGTTCAACATGGAAACAACTCATTTGGTGCTAGCGTCTCTTCGCCAGGGGTATTGGATGGTCTCCCTGGAACTGCAGGAGGCATATTTCCACATACTAATTCACCAGGATTCCAGGAAATATCTTCCTTTTGTTTTCATGAGCAGGACTTTCCAGTTTCGAGCGCTTTGTTTTGGTCTCTCAATGGCACCTCAAGTGTTTACGCGAGTGCTGGCACCTCATGAAAGTGGCTACATCTTCTAGGCATCAAGGCGTCACTCTGTCTGGATGACTGGCTTCTCTGCTCCTCTCAGGAAAGCCAATTTTTATGTATGCAACTTACCAAGTAGTTACATAGCTATAGTTTCTTAAACCGTCGGCAGCTAGATTTTTGAAATTCGCGGTAGTGCTAGTTTGTTTTGGTCAGGTGATACCCCCTGCCCACTATCGGGGGAGTGAGGAACCAACACCATACAAAAATCAGTTGTTTCTGCCGGCTGGTACTGTTAACACAGTTTCAGTAGTCAGCGGAATTTTTGGAATTCTTTACTGTTGCTCATTGTTGCAGTTATTTGGTGAAGTACTCTGAATATTGGTAGCTTTTGTTTTCGGTGATTAGCTATTTAGGAATTGAAATAGTTTTAAGTCTTTTTGCACCGAAATTCACTAGTTTTGAATTGGTCTACATAATGTCAGACACTAGTTCATCTGGGATTAGGTATTACAGTAAAGGCTGCAATACTAGGATCGCTAAAGCGGGGAATGATCCACATTCAGTTTGCACAGGTTGTAGGGGACAGACTTGTACAACAGATCAAACTTGTGGGGAGTGTATTAATTGGGATCAAAGAAATTGGAAGCTCTTGACTAGTTACATGAACAAGTTGAGAGAGATAAAAAGAGAAAAGTGGCTTATAGAGCTAAAGCAAAAAGCTTAGTTAGTCAGGAATTGTCTAATGATAATTTGTCGCTTTCTGAACCTTCCCCTCCACCTGTCATTCCCAGTCCTAATCTTGGCTCTCTCACACCCGTACCCGATGCTGTGGCCAATTTAAAGGCTAGAGTTGATCAGAAATTTTTGATCATGCTCCAAGCAATAGAGAAATTAGGATCGTCCGTGAAAACCCTAATGGACAAGGTAAATGGTGAAGTGAGTGCAAGTGCAAATGTGGAGGAGGTGGCTGTTCGGCCCACTGATTCTCCTAGGCAAAGGTCCCTGTCAAACTCCCCAGAACCTGGAAGGAGGCATACTGGTAGCCCAAGGGAGGTCAGTGGGATCTGCCCACAAGCAGTTGACCCCTCAGGCGATTGTTGGCAAATCCCAGATCGCAACAGAGCGCCATTGGAAAGGCGTCTCTAAAGGAGTACCGCTGTCGTCTAGTGCTTCCAGCTCCGGGGAGTCCCCTCCCAGGCGCCAGTGGTGTTTCCATGACGAGTCCCGTCCATTGAAAAGGAGGGCTCGTAAGTTGTCTCCCTCTCCAGTCCCCTGTAAAAAGGCTAGCTCTTTCCGAAAAGAACAGCCTTCATGTAATTTTTGGGACTCCAGAGAGATTCTCTCAGGATACGGCAGGAGAGGGAAGTCGTAGTGAGAGGATTGCATCCTCTAAGTCTTAAGTTGTCGTCAAGAAAGTCTTCCTTTGGCAGACTTTCGGAGGTGAAGAGTACAGGGAAGAGTAGACTTCCGGAGATGTTTTCAGCACCGGTCCACACCTGTAATGCTGAAGGACAGGTAAGACTACATCAGTCTCTCCTGTAATTCACGAGACTCCTGGGAGACATGTTCAGCGTTCGGAGTATGAGAACCCACTGACTCCCGATCTCCCATTGGTGCCCGGAACTTCCGCGGCGACACTAGAGCAACCTTTGGCTCCCAAATGTCCATTGGCGCCCAGGAATACAGTTACGACCGAGCGTCCATTACCTCCCGAGCGTCCACTAGTGCCCGAGAATCCATGAGCACCCAAGCATTCAAGAGTGCCTGTTGCGCCCACCAGTGCCCGAGCGTCCGCTAGCACCTGAGTACCCACTAGCACCCGAGCATCCAGAGGTATACATGCAATCAATTTCAGCTTCGGGCTTACCAACAGGACTTCAGGTGATGGTTGCCCCCAACCCTTCTCTGTCAGCCATCCAGAATTAATTAGACAGCATTTTGGGCTTCATTCAATCTGCGGCTCCCCCTTTCCAACCTATAGATAGAGACTTTATCACCTATTTCTTCGGCCGAAGAAGAAGAGAAAGGAGAAGAGGAGGATAAAGTCTTCTCTCACTGCCCACAAAGCCTTGCTTTTTTACTTCGTAGAAAATTTTTCAGATGCATTCTCGCCAGTGACTCCCACATCTTCAGTGTCTTCTTACATGAGAGACAACCAGGAAGACTCCAGGAAATTACCAAAACTAGCACTGTCCTTTTTGGCTCGAAAAGCGTTGAAGAAAATTAACCTTTGGCTTGAGGATAAGAGGAATCAAGGCAAAGTTAACTTCTGCTTCCCTCCTCCTCGTCTTTCAATAGGAGACATTATGGAGGAGTAATTTTAGTTTATATTTGACAACATCTACAAAGGTTGTGTGTGAGAGAGAGAGAGAGAGAGAGAGAGAGAGAGAGAGAGAGAGAGAGAGAGATTGGTGGAAGAATGAATGGGAGTGGTTAGATGGCGGTCGGAAGCATGTCTGTTGTGGCACTCTGTAGGTAGTCAATGGAAGTCTGTTACGAGAGTTGTAAACAGTGAGGTGTCTGGTCAAGTCAGTGTTGGTTTTGGCAGCAGTTTTCCTTTGGTGTTTCGTTGTTTGTGTGTTATTTGATAGATTTTGGGGTTGTGAAGTTGTTGTGCGTGTGTGTGTCTGGTTGTGGTGAGGTTAAGAAGGTTGGTGGTGCATTTTCGGTGTCTGTTAGTGGTGGTTGGGGCAGGGTTGGTTTTGGCGGGTTGTTGTACTGCTGTAAGTCGTGTGGTTGTCGTGTTTTTTCAGGCGGTTGGTGTTCATCTGCATTTAGTCGTTGGGTTATTTAGTTTTTGTGGGGTTGTGGGTCCCGGGTGGTTGATTTGTGTTTGGTTGTCGGCGGTGGTTGTGTGTTGGCTAGCCTATAGCCTATATCCAGTGGACGACAGCACAGCCTAGTCCTAGGTATCAGAAGCCAGCGGTGAGTACCTGTTTGTGTTTTTGTTCTGTATGTAGGTATTGGGGCAATTGTCCTGCTGTGTTTTTTAGTGTTAAGTGGAAAGTGTGATTGAGGGTGGGTTTGATAGCCAGACAGGTTAAGTTTATGTGGGGAGGTTACTTGTTTTTGTGATCCCGCCACATTATTTTTTGGCGCCCGAACAGGGACTGCTGGTGTGGCAGCTGCAGGACAATTGGTCTAGGCTAGTGTTTGATTGGTGAGAAAGTTTGGGATGGAAGGATTGAGTGAGGTGGAGAGGCTGAAGGAGGAGTTAAGGTTGGAGAGGGAAGTAAGAGGACAATTGGAAGTGGATAATGAGAGGTTGAGGGTAGAGTGTGAGGAGCTGAAGAGCGAGTTGGAGGAAATGAGAGGAATGCTAAGGAGTGCAAAAGTGGAAATGAAAGAAGAAGTGAAAGGAGCGGAAGAGAGAATGGTTGAGAAAATGGATGAAAAATTCTTAGTGATGATGAATGCAGTGCAGGAGATGATGAAGGGGTTCATGGGAGAGGGAGCTGTAGGGGGTAGGCCTACTGGGTCTTGTGATAGGCCAGAAGTGATAAAGACAGTGGAAGAGCGAGGTGATGAAACTACGAGTGACGAAGGTGACTTGTTTGTGGTAGGTAAAGGGAAGAAGGGAAAGAGACAGGATAAGGATAAACCTGAGGACAAGAATAAGAAGGGGGCTGAGGAAAAGAAGACGATTAAGGGAAAGAAGGTTAGGAAGGATGACGGACAGGATGAGACTAGGACTGAATACATTGGGGAAAGGGCTGAGAGTGATTTGGATAGCGGTGAGTGGAAACAGGTGGGTAGAAAGAAGGGTAAGAAGAGCGTAATGAGGAGCATGGATGTTAGTATGGAAGTTGATTCACTGTATTCGGACGAGGTTAAGAGGGATCAGAATGGTGTTAGCGAAAGTGAGAGTGAGCGGGAAGTACGAAAGGCTGTATATATGAGAGAGATACCTAGATGTGCACAATACGAGGAATATGGTAGTAGGGACATAGGGGATTTTTTAAGGAATATGAGAGGTATTGTGAGGCAAAGTATGGGGATAATAAGAGAGTCTGGGCAAGAGAGTTGGGTGGCTTTTTGACGGGATTTTTGTTGAACATGTATGGGGTAATGATGAGTGTAGGGAATGTGCCGTATGAGAGTGTGAAAGCCAGGATTGTGGAACAGGCGAAGAGGATAAGGAGTAGTGTTAGATATAGGAGAAAACATGGTTTTGATGAGGTAAGAATGAATGTTGGTGAGTCGTTGTCGATGTATGTGTGCAGGTTGGAAACATTGGCCAGGAAAAAGTTTGGGGATGAAGGGATAAATGAGTGTAAAGAGTTAGTGAGGAAGTTGTTGGCGACTGTGCCTGAGAGTGTGTATGAGTTTGTAAATCTGAAACGTAAGGAGAAAATGCGATGGACGAATGAAAGGTTGTCGTGGAACGACATTTTGGAAATAGTAGAGGATTATGAGTTGGATAGGTGTATGAAAGAGAGTAGAAGTGTTAGTATTAGGACTGAAGTGGCTGATGTTATACCAGAGTTTAAGAGCTATAGGGAGGCAGTTTTGGAAGGGCCAAGGCGAATGGCAGAGCGAGTGGTTGATAGGAGCGTTAGAGCCAGTAACGTAAGTATGGTTAGCCCTAAGAGAGATCGGAGTGCAAGCGTTGGAAGATTAGGGTCGGTTAGTCGTGAACGAGAGCAGCAATGTTACAGATGTGGAAAGCTAGGGCACAGGAAGAATGAATGTCGGTGGGCGTTGGGAGCTTGCTTCGGGTGTGGGCAAACAGGGCATTTAGTGAGCGAGTGTAAGAAGGATAGGGATGTTAAGTGTTACAGGTGTGGGCAAGTAGGGCATATAGCAAGTGGATGTCGAGGTACTCGTGTGACTGAGGTTTGCGGTAATTGCGGGAAGAATGGGCATTATGCTAGGATGTGTAAGGAACAGCGGGCAAAATGTGTTGAATGTGGAATGGAAGGTCATGTGGCGAGTGTGTGTAGGCGAAAGAGGATGAGTCAGGTTGGGAGTTCGGGAAACTAGGTACAAAGGGGATTCAGTTGGGTGGGTCCTCTGGTGTGCGGTCAGTAAGAGTGATGCATGTGCGTGAAGGATTGTTGCATGACAAAGGGTTTGGAGGAAGAGCTCATGAATGTATGAGTGTAAAAGTGAGGTGCAAAGGGGTGTGTTTGGTTGCTTTGATTGATACTGGCTGCAGTGTCAGTGTTCTTTTTAAGAATGGATGTGACAAGTTGCGGAGTGAGTGTGAAATTAGGAAATGTAAAGGGGAGGTACGAGGAATAGGAAATTTGGGTATGCCTGTGGTGGGAATGTTGCGTGAAAATGTAGAAATCGAAGGGGTAGTGATGGATGAAGGTGACTTTTGTGTGATCGAGGGAAGGAGTGATAAGTATGATATGTTGTTAGGATACAGGTTCCTGAAGAAGTGTGGGATGGTGGTCCATCCGAGCAGGAATATGATTGAGTTGCATAGGAAGGGGAATAATCATGGAGAGTTGTACTTGGATGGGAATGGAGGAGTAAGCAGTAAAATATGGAAGGGAGTGGCGTTGGTTGCGAAAGAGAGTGTAAAAGTGCCGCGAGAAGTTGGAGAAGTTGTTAGTGTGAAAGTTGCGTGGCCCGATAGTCTTGGGATTGTCAAAGGTGACAAGTGTGCATATGTGGTTGAGGGTGTGGATGCGAACAAGTTGGTAAGAGCGAGTGTGCATGTGTACGATGGGATTTTGGATATGGAGAATCCTCGGGTTTTTGTGGCCTCATTGCCGAGTGTTAGGAAAAAGCGAGTGCGGGGTATACGTGAGGGTGATTGTGTGGGGTTGTTGTATACGTTGGTGGATGTGGATGACGAAAGATATGTTAGGGTGCGGCGGGTGATGACAGGTAGCATGAAAAAAAGTGATGAGTGGAAGTATGATGAGTTGAGAGAAAGAATTGAGGTGGATGAAAATGTTGGTGATGACGAGAGGGAGCGGTTGATGCAGATGTTGTGGGATAGGCGGGGTGCGTTGAGTCGGGGGTGACGAGGATTTCAGGGGATCTAAGCTTCCAGAATTCAAGATAGTTTTGAATGACGATACCCCCATATATCAGCATCCCCGACACTTTTCTGCGCCTATTGCCCGAGAGATTGAGGAACAGTGTGAGGAACTTGAGAGAGTGGGAGTGATCGAGAGGAGTGAGAGTGCTTGGAATAGCCCCATAGTCCCAGTACGCAAGACAGATGGGAGTTTGAGGATGTGTGTGGATTACAGGAAGGTGAATGAAGTGACTGTGAAGGAGCAATTCCCGATGAATGTGGTGTCTGATTGTGTATATAAGATGCATGGGATGAGAGTGTTCACAAAATTGGATTTGGTAAGGGGCTATTACCAGATGCCTCTTGAGGAAGGGAGCAGGCATGTTACGGCTTTTTCGAGTGGTAGCTGCCACTATCAATTCAAGAGGTTAAGCTTTGGATTGGCTAATGCGCCTGCTGCCTTCCAGAGGGCGATGAATGTAGTTTTGGCTGGTTTTGATAGAAGGAAGGTGACTGTGTTTATAGATGATGTTTTGATTGCAAGTGAAACTGTTGAGGAGAATGTGGAACTGCTTGAGAAGGTGTTAGAACGGTTGGAAGAGGTTGGAGTGAAAGTGAAGCTGGAGAAGTGTACGTGGTTGGCTGGGAAGTGGAATTTTCTTGGTCATAAGGTGAGTGCGAGTGGTGTAAGGAAGAGTGAAAAGTTTGTGGAAAAAGTAAAGGAGTTTCCACGTCCCCGGACCGTGCGGGAGTTAAAGGGTTTTTTGGGTTTGATTGAGTTCGGGAGGAAGTTCGTTAGGGATTGTTCGGGTATAGGGAAGCCGTTGACTGAATGGACCGGGAAGAAAAATTGTACTAAGCTGAGGTGGGATGAGCGAATGGTGGGAGCATTTGAGAGATTGAAAGAGGAGGCTGCTAGGGACGTCACCTTGGCTTTTCCGGACTACAGTGAGGATGCCAGTAAGCTTGAGTTGTATGCTGATGCTAGTAAGTTTAGTATGGGAGGATGCTTGGTGCAGATGCAAGAGGTGAATGGGGAGGGACAATTGAGAGTGATTGCGTATGTGAGTAAAGCTTTTAATAAAGCAGAGCTTAAGTATTCGGTGGTTGAGAAGGAGCTTGCAGCAATAAGGTTTTGTGTGAAAGCGTTGAAAGTGTTTTGTATGGGGTAAAATTTGTCATAAGGACAGATCATCGGCCGTTAGTTTATATGATCAAGAAGGAAAGTGTGAATGCTAGGATTGCGAGAACAATTGAGGATTTGAGTGAGTTTGATTTTAGCTTAGAATATGTGCCGGGGAGTAAAAATGTGATTGCTGATACGATGTCTAGGATGCATGGTAAGGACAGTGGTGTTGTGAAAAGTGACTGGGATCCGAATATGGTACCTGAGGGGTTGGTTGTAAAAGAGAGGTTTGAAGGGAATGACAGAATGTGTGAATTTTTGTTTTCAGCATTGAAAAACTTGGAAGGTAAGGGTCTGGTTGAAGAGGTACCCGGTAGTGTAAATGAGTTGCGAGTGAAGTTGATGAGTGATGTGCAGAAGGAAGTGGCATGTGCGGAGGAACAAGGTGGGCAGGGAGAAGTGTTGTATGAATTGTTGTCAGCAGTAGCTGAGTTGTTTGGAATAAAAGTGTTGTTGTATTTTGGATGGGACAGACCGGTTGAATATCGAGGAAGGGTGAGTACTGGTAATGAACGTGGGGTTTTGATGATTCAGTGCGGGGAACGTGGTTGTAATTGGTTGGTTACAAAAAGGGACTGTGAAGGGGATCTGAGTCAGAATTGTGGAAATGGGGAGTTAGCTGAGGATGAATGTGATGAGGAGGATTGTGATGTGGATAACCAGGTGGACGTGGTAGTGAATGTGTGTATGCATGGGACTCGAGGGAAAATGGTGACGTTTGTCCAAGTAAATGATAGTGAGTATTGTGGTTTGGTTGACACAGGGGCACAAGTTTCCTTGGTGAGTGGGTCAGTGGTGAGTGAACTTGAGAGATGTGATTGGGAAGTGAAAAGGCAGTCTACAAGTGTGAGAATACATGGGTTAGGACAAGGAAGTGTTTTAGTATGGGAAGAGGTATGGTTAAAGGTTAGGTTGGGAGATCTTGAGGTAATGCATAACTTTATAGTTATAGGAGAAAATGATATGCCATCTTTTTTTTTTAATAGGGATAGATTTTTTGAGGATCCACGATATAGACGTAGATGTAGGAAATGGAATTCTTAGAAAGGGGGGCAGGCAAGTAGCTAGGATTCAAGATGGTAATGTGTTTGTAGCAAACTTTGTGGGTATGATTGATATTGCTAGGAGTGAGAATGATCTGTTGAGTGAGGAAGAGATTGAGGAAATGCAAAATAAGTGCCTGGAGATAAGTGTGTTGCGACAATGTGTTTTGGGAGGAGTGCGTGTGGAAGACTGGCCATGTGAGTTGGATGTATATAAGAGGGTTGCTAAACGTTTTGTGGTGTGCAAAAACATAGTGTACTTTTTGCATCAGGAAGGGGTGTATGACAAGGAAGTGTATGTGCCAGTGTTTTCTGTTGAGTCAGCTGTGAGTATGTGTTTGTTGGTGCATGATCGGTTTGGGCATATGGGAAAAAATAAGTTGTGGGAATGCATGAGAGAGAGATTGTATGCTCCTGGGTTGAGTAAGATTTGTGTGGATGTGGCTGTCACGTGTGAAGACTGTCAGAGGGGAAAGTATCAGAGTGTGCATGCAAGTCCACCTGTGTTGCGATTGCAGATGAAAGAGCCGTTTGAAATGCTTGTGATTGATTGTGTTTCTTTGCCCAGGACTGCGAGAGGACACGTGGGGATGATTGTGATGGTGGATCACATGAGTAAATTTGCTTATGTGGTTCCCATCAAAGATAAGAGGAGTGAAACTGTTGCACGAATGGTGGGTCAAGTGATGTTGCCCATGTGTGTGTGTAAGCCGGCAAAAATGTTGAGTGATAATGGACCTGAGTTTGTGGATGGGAATTTGAAGAAATGTTGAAGAATGGGGTATTGTGCATGTGTATTCTACTCCGTATATGCCCAGTGCGAATGGGTTGGCTGAAAGGACTGTTAGGACGATGACTGAGATTTTGCGAATGATGAGTAAGAGCGACAAGGATTGGGATATGTATGTAGGACGTGCAGTTTGGGTATATAACGCCACACTGCAGAAGAGTAGGTATGTCTCCTTGTAAATATGTGTTGAATTTTGAAAGGATTGTCAGACCGCGGTTGGGTCTGTCAGAAGGTGATCGGGATTTGTGGAAGAAAGCGAGTGAAAAGTTTGAGAGTTTTAAGATTGGGGATAAGGTGTTGAAAGAGGTGGTTGAGATGGGAAGAATGAATGTGAATAAAGTAAGGAAGAAATTTGAAGGGCCTTTTGAGATTTTGGAAGTGGGACCGAGTGGATTGAGTTATGTTTTGGGGAAATTGCGAGTAGGTGGGGGACTGGATGAGGTTAGGGCACACCATAACCAGCTCCGTAAGTGGAGGGAAGTACCACACTATGTTCGGGAGAATGCGATGAGTGAGTGGTTGAGGGTGAATAAGTATGAGCCGACTGTTGGTGAACAAATTGGTCTGGGAGATCGACAGTTGGTGTTGGTTGAGTATGGAAGAAAACAGAAGAGTGTGGAGAGAGGAAGTGGAAGGGAAAAGCGTGAACGGCATGGTAAAGGGGTTGGTGGTAGGGTGCAAACGGTTGATAAAGCGTGTGCTACGGATGACTTTGGGGGAATGAATGATACTTGTAGTGTATGTGGGTTTGAGTTGACAGGGACAAGTAAGACTTCAGTGAGAAGGAAACTGAGTAGTGAGGAGGTAGTTGATAGGATGGATAAGTCTTTGCAGGAGTTTGACAGAAGTATGGATGAACTGAGTGGTTTGGTGGCCGAAATAGGGGAGATGTTGGAACCAGAGTTGGAAGACATCGGTGAAGTAGTGAATGGAATTTGGGAGGATGGTAGTAAGGGAGATAATGGGAGTTTGAAAGAAAGTGGTTTGGAAGAAGTGAATGGCGATGTAACTGAAAGAGTGTATGATGGTCCTCAAACAAGATCCAGGGGACCTGCATCTGAGCATCCTTGGGTGATGCGAAAGGCAATTTAGTGTGGATGTTGTGAGTGTAAGGAGATGTTGTCAAATGTAATGGGGGAGGTAATATGGAGGAGTAATTTTAGTTTATATTTGACAACATCTACAAAGGTTGTGTGGAAGAGAGAGAGAGACGAGAGAGAGAAGATTGTGGAAGAATGAATGGGAGTGGTTAGATGGCGGTCGGAAGCATGTCTGTTGTGGCACTCTGTAGGTAGTCAATGGAAGTCTGTTACGAGAGTTGTAAACAGTGAGGTGTCTGGTCAAGTCAGTGTTGGTTTTGGCAGCAGTTTTCCTTTGGTGTTTCGTTGTTTGTGTGTTATTTGATAGATTTTGGGGTTGTGAAGTTGTTGTGCGTGTGTGTGTCTGGTTGTGGTGAGGTTAAGAAGGTTGGTGGTGCATTTTCGGTGTCTGTTAGTGGTGGTTGGGGCAGGGTTGGTTTTGGCGGGTTGTTGTACTGCTGTAAGTCGTGTGGTTGTCGTGTTTTTTCAGGCGGTTGGTGTTCATCTGCATTTAGTCGTTGGGTTATTTAGTTTTTGTGGGGTTGTGGGTGTGTGGGTGGTTGATTTGTGTTTGGTTGTCGGCGGTGGTTGTGTGTTGGCTAGCCTATAGCCTATATCCAGTGGACGACAGCACAGCCTAGTCCTAGGTATCAGAAGCCAGCGGTGAGTACCTGTTTGTGTTTTTGTTCTGTATGTAGGTATTGGGGCAATTGTCCTGCTGTGTTTTTTAGTGTTAAGTGGAAAGTGTGATTGAGGGTGGGTTTGATAGCCAGACAGGTTAAGTTTATGTGGGGAGGTTACTTGTTTTTGTGATCCCGCCACAACATTTGTGTTACGAAACCAGAAAAACTCTCTCTTTGGGTGTGTCTGCCTCCGTCCAGGGAGGCTTCTCCGTGCTTATTGACTCGACGAGAAGCTCTGCTTTCAACTCGGCCAAGATCATGTTTACGGCGTCAGAATTAGACCACCTAATTAAGATTATCTGATTATCTTTAGGGTATTGGACAGTAGGAGCCTTGGGACGTAAATTCAAGAGTTATTCAATGTTGAATGATGAAGCTTTTACAGACATTTCAGGAGTGATCTCCTGTTTAGATAGGGGATTAGAAATGGTTCCGCAGAACTAGCCTCTCTCTTCATGTGAGGTATCCTAAAGAAGAGAGAACTATGGTGTTCTTTTACATCTAAGGGAGTATCTCGTATTCAAAAGTCTGTCTTGGATAAGAAGCACCTGTTTCCAGAAGAGACAGTAGTGCTAGTTGCCTCCAAATTGCAGAAGAAAGCAACACGGGATCTTCTCTCGCAATCCACTAAACGGACTAGAGAAAATATCCCTAGTGTACGCCCCTTGCCAGCCAGCCGTGGACAACCCTTTCGGGGCAGGGGATTCATAGATATTTCCCAAGATCAAGGGCCAGAGCACGTTTCACCCTTAAATCTATTAAAAAATCCTCAACCAACCCCTCGACCAAGAAGTAGTGTATCAGTCCTTCGTGCACCAGTAGGAGCGAGACTCCATCAATTTTGGGAAGAATGGGAAGCAAGAGGGGCGGAACCTTGGATGGTAAAGGTTTTAAGAGAAGGATACGATATTCTGTTCAAGAGAAAGCCACCGTTATCAGGCTCTCTGATAGCTTTGATAGCTTACTCAGAAAATTCAAAGAAGTTCATCAGCCTTTTGGAAGAGGTTTCATCCATCTGGCAAAAGAAAGCAATAGAGTTAGTAGAAGAGCCACTAACCCCAGATTTTTACAGTCGCCTGTTCATTGTCCCCAAGTCATCAGGGGGGTGGAGACCCGTATTGGACGTAAGCACTCTGAACCTTTATGTGCAGAAGACAAAGTTCAAGATGGAGACGAATCAGTCTGTTCTTTCATCAATCCGTCAAGGGGATTGGATGATCTCCATCGATATGGAGGACGCACATTTTCACATCCCAATACACCAAAACTCAAAGAGGTTTCTGCATTTTGTCTTAAGGGACAAAATATACCAGTTCAGAGCGCTGTGTTTCGGGCTTTTGACCACACCACAAGTGTTCACCCGGGTGCTAGCTCCCATTGCGAAATGTTTACATCTAGTCGGGATAAGGATATCCCTTTAGTACTTGGATGATTGGCTTCTCCGGTCAAAATCAAAGGAGAGGTGTATGGAGGACCTTCAGAAAACCCTGACTTTAGCTCAGGATCTAGGACTGTTAATAAACAGACGAAAGTTGCAGCTACTCCCAAGTCAGGAATTAGTCTTATTTGGGGATGAGGATCAACTCGGTAAGTTTTCGGGCTTTTCCATTCCCACAAAGAATCGAGTCATGCCTACAGAAGGTAGAGAAATTACTAGTTCTCCAGGAGTGCTCTGCAAAGGAATGGATGAGTCTTTTGGGCACACTATCCTCAATAGAACAGTTCGTGACACTAGGGAGACTGCATATGAGGAAACTACAGTTCTTCCTCAGGGCGAACTGGAACAGAAAGAAGTTTCTGGACTCTTTTATGTTCTGTATCACACAAGAAATAAAGGAGGACCTGCAATGGTGGAAGTTAAGAGAGACTTGCAGAAGGGAGATCCCTCCTCCCGCAGAGCCCCAACCTAGTTTTCCTTTCAGATGCATCAGGTCAAGGTTGGGGAGCGATTCTGGGGGGAAAAGGAAGTATATCAGGTATTTGGAATGCAGAACAAAAACAGTGGCATAGAAATTGGAAGGAACTAACTGCCATCCACTGGGGATTGCTGAAGTTTGCGGACGAAGTTTGCAACAAAGTACATATAGTGGCAATACATTCGGACAGCACGACAGCGCTCTCGTACATAAGGAAACAAGGAGGGACACACTCGTTTTCTCTTTGCGAGACAGCAAGGAGCCTGCTCTTATGGGCGAATTGGAATCATACCACATTAATTCTAAGGTTCGTTCAGGGAAAATTCAATGTACTCGCGGACGAACTGAGCTGCAGGAGGCAAGTACTTCACACAGAATGGATGATGAACCCAGTGGTATGCCTCGAATTGTGGGAACCCTGGGGGAAGCCTATGATAGATCTGTTTGCCGCAGCAAGAAACCAGTACCCTGGGTCCTTATTTAGCAGCGGGCACAGCATTGGGTAAGGGTGTGTAGGAAGTCATACCTTCCTAGCCTATCTCTTCACCTTGAACGAGGTTGTTGAGTTTTTAGGGGAGCCTGGAGGTACTATGGATGTACTAGGAGTACCCTTCAGTCAAGTGTTGAGTCGGGTATGAATATTATGGTTATGGTGAAGGTGATATGTTTTTACTCTGGTAACATTTGGTTATTTGGTACTGCGCCCTGGGCAGGGGCATCCTTTGGTTGACCATGCTAGCCACGGACATTCCTTAGCTGCATGAGTCCCACTGTTTAGAGGACGAGCCATGGCTATACCGCCACGTCCCTATGAGTTAAGACGAGCGACCTCCAGAGGCAGTAATCATCTGTTCAGCTCCCTTAACAGGTAAGGAACCAACAAGCATCTGCATGGATGCTAGCACTAAATATATATTTTGTATTAAATTTTAAAATTTATGAGCATATCCATGGATCCCACCACCTACAATGTGGGATGCAGCTATGTAACTACTTGGTAAGTTACATACATAAAAGTGACATTTTTATGATAAAATAAGGTTTTATGTATACTCACTAAGTAGTTACATGATCAAAGCCCGCCCTCCTCCCCTCACATGGATAATAGGGCATAAACAACTGCTTTTCTTACGGTGTTGGTTCCTCACTCCCCCGATAGTGGGCGGGGGTATCACCTGACCAAAACAAACTAGCGCTACCACGAATTTCAAAAATTCTAGCTGCCGACGGTTTTAGAAACTATAGCTATGTAACTAATTGGTAACTACAATACATAAAATCTTATTTTATCATAAAAATATCATTTTTTGGGCTTTTCTCTCCTCAGTTTAGTCTTGTCTCCAGGTAGTGCAAGAATTCCTGGACTGGAAGTCCTGCGCCACACTCCAGTGGGCGAGCCTGCTAGGCACATTAGCTTCAGTGGAACAGGTTGTCAGACTTGGGAGGCTACACATGTGACCCTTCAATTCTTCCTGAAGATGTCATGGTGCAGGAAGACCCAACCAGACTCAACAGTATTCGACATCACAGACGAAATCAAAGGGACCTAGCGTGGTGGCTGTCAAGACCTAGACTTTCAGAGGGCCTTTCTCTTTGTCTGCTCCACCCAACCCATCTGTTCTACTCAGATGCGTCTGACGTAGGTTGGGGAGCCCTGTTGGGAGAAAAGGAAACGTCAGGGAAGGAAGTGGTGAGAGTCTCAGTGATCTCTTCACATAAATGTGAATGGATTGTTAGCAGTTCATCTGGGGCTTCAAGCATTCATTCACCTCGTGTCGAGACGGGTTAACTCAGAACAATGCAGTACATTCCTATGTTGGAGATTTTCTGGCGAAGGACAAGAACCCATCGAATCCACGGTCTTGCTTTTTTGTGATAAAGAACCTAATTGACACAGTGGGACCAGAAGAGGAGTGTATGTTATGTCCTGTCAGAGCCATCAGATACTATGAATAGGAATGAGATTTTAAGAGGGAGTTCGAACTGTCTCTGGTGTTCAGTGAGAGATCCCTCCCATCCTCTCTCTAAAAATGTTATTTTGTTCTTCCTGAGAAGCCTGATTCTGGAAGCTTCCTCACAAGTCCAAGATGAAGCTCTTAACATACTGAAAGTGTAGGCTCATGAAATTCGTGCAGTAACGACTTCCTTAGGATTTAGATATGTCCAGCCTCCATCCTGCAAATGACGGTCTGGAGGTCGCAATTGGTGTTTTCTGCACGATATCTGATGGATATATAGAATCTGGTTTTGAGAATTGTAATAGGTTATGGCCGTTGTCGATAGCTGGCATGGTGTTGGGAGAAGAAGTATGGGGGACCTCTTTCCCTCTATGATCTCCTCGCTGTGTATTTTTTAAGGTTGCCGTGTTTTTGTACCTGGAGTACCAGTTTATTTATTTGGTTTTTTTTATTTTTAGTGTAGGTAATGGTTCTTTGGATTGGTTGTCTGGTCTTTGCCCAGGGCTAGGGAAAACTGTTTATTTTTGTTAACCATCAGTGAACCTCTGTGGTTACCAAATCTCACCATTAGTAGGGACAATCCTGGCCATTACTGCCACATCTACAGGTGATGAGAGTGCTGACCAGAGATAGTATCCACCTGCAGCTGTTATCTCACCTTGTAAGGTACTGCAAACACTATGTAATGTGAGCATATTATTGTTTTCTAAACCAATAACCTTTTTAAATAATGAAAACAATGAGCTGTCCATTTACCCATCTTTCTTGGAACATGAAATCAGCTTTGTAATTGTTTGGTAAGTCAAATATGTGAAAATGATATCTTTATGATACTGATGTTAAAAGGTTTCACATATTCTTAACAAACAATTACATAATCAAAGACCTCACTCCTCCCCACAGTTGGACATTGCAGCTCAACGAATTGGCAACAGTTAGCTTAGTAGTAGTACCGGGCATTCCCGAAAGTGGGCGGGTCCCTTACCACCTACACTTACCACCTACACTTATGATGGTATCACCGCTGCTGCCAAATAATTTGAATTTTCGACTGCCAGGTAAGAAAGCTTACAGCTTTGTAATTGTTAATTGTTTGGTGAATATATGTGAAACCTTATTTTATTATAAAAATATCATTTTCAATTGTTAAATTTATTTCCGATTGATTATTCAAGCTTAAAAATATTTGACCCCAAGTCAAATTCATATTTATATTATTACATAACTGCTTGTAAAAATGTAAATATAAATTTGAGTTAGGGCCAAATATTCTTAAGCTTAAATAATCAATCGGAAATAAATTTAACAATTGAAAATGATATTTTTATATTAAAATAAGGTTTCACATAATACTTAAACATGGATTGTACAGACATGTCATGTTATTCTTATTCAGTATAATATGTAAATTTTCATTGATTCTAAACTGATGGATGTGTTCAATCTCCAGTGCATAATGACAGGGAATATTCTGTATTTTCTACAAAACTGCTATGTATCTTATACCTTCGAATTTTTTCTAAGATTTTGCATGACATCATGGTTCCATTTCTGGATGAGGCCAACTTCTAAAAAGCGGAGAATCATTTGGTCAAACTTGTACTTCCACGCCTTGTGCTTCCTTAAGAATAAGACCAGGTTGTTCTTATAGATTACCTCCTTGACAAAGTACACTTTCTCAGTTATTCCCATCTGAGAATAAGAAAACTCAAGGAATGGTAAGAATTCCAGGTGAGTGAAGGAAGACTCCATTATCCTCTGTACACATTCCTCTTCCCCAAGGTATTCCTTGTCCATGGCCACTGGAACTAACTCGAGTTTTCTTCCAAGGGCAGATAGCAAAGGGTTGGAGCTTGTGATTAGGGCTTGACTCACAAAGTCACCGTAGTCCAGCATGCACAGTCTGAAAGTGTGAATGATTTATTAATTCCTTGAATAAGAGATGTGAAAAGCATTTTATACTTTCATATCTGATGAGCTCCTAACTTGAGAATTTCAAGACAAACATTTAGAGAGCAGGACTATTAAAAATTGTCTTTTTCGGTAAAACTTTTTTTTTTTTTTTTAAATCCAAAGTTAATGGATTGCTTTTATGAGCAAGAACTTGTGCAGGCACAAAGCCAACTTCATCTAGCAATGAAAGAAATGTAACAGTTATAGGATGAATTATATAGGTAATGATATCCTACATATGCTTACAGTTCCTAGTAAGTTTGAGCACATTTTGCCAGTGAGAAGGCTAAATAGTGGATTCCCAGTTATGGCTAATCTGTACCCTGGTATGCCTTCAAATATTTAATTTTATATAACAAACTTACCAAGAAATTATGAAGCTAACGATTGTGCTATTCTTGCACGCCATCCTAAATTAAAAAATTCTCAGACAAGTGACTTGCAATGTGGGAGTGACAGGCTCCACCCACTGCAATGGGAGCTAGTGAGTGACCGAAGCCAACGGCATCATTCTTATTTATGTAGCACATTGTCTTGCTTGCTCCTGAATTCATGTTTGCCAGTTTTTGCTCAAGTCAGTGATGTTTCCATTTTGTTTTTTCTTTTTTTTACTGTTGTCTTCAGCTTGGTTTGATTTGCTCCTTTTATGTCTTTCACAATTAGCTTTAGTGATTTAGTATGTCTGATTCTAGTGTTTCTAGCCTATGCTATTGTAGCGAAGACTTGCAACTATGCTCCCACCACTGGCTCCTGCACAACCAGCTCTCACTCTTGCTCTTACTTCTCTTGCTTCCTGCTCCCGCACCAGTGTCTACTATGGATTTGCAACACTCGGCGCCTTCTGCTTCAGGACAATACACCCATCAGCAACAGCAAACCCATACTTCTGAATCGGGCGACCCTTTTCTCGCACTGCTTAAGAATCAGCTTGCAAAGTTCCTGAGTTGTGGTATCATTAGAGCTCCTCCTTCAGGAGATTCCACCAAGATGCTGATGACCTTTCTCTGGTTTCTTCGGAGGATGAAGAGGATACGGATCAAGACTAAGCACAACGTTGGCTTACTAATTCCTGCTTCATTTTCTCCTGGAGAGTTATCCTGGGTTTTGCACACCAGTTACTCCTTCATCTGCCTCCTTGTTCCTCATGTCGAAGACTCAGCTTGAACTCTCTCCTGCCTAGGATGGTTCTTTCTACCTCTTCCAAGAAAGCCTTGAAAATTGTCAGAGTGGCTCTCAATTGAGAGAGAAGGGAAGGCAATGTTTGCACACCCTCCCTTTCATCTGATCAAGAGGACTAATAGGCCTTATGACACTGGAGAAGCCCCCTCCCTGGGAGTCGCTGCCTCCTCCCAAGGGGACTTCTCTAGCCTCATCGACTTCACGTCGCTTAGCCTTCGCCTCGGCCAGGGCTTTCTTCTCTTCTGTGGAGTTAGACCACTTCATAAAGAATCTGGACAGAATCTGGACAGTGGGAGCTCTTGTTAAGAAGACTGAGAAAATGCCACAGGATCAGTTGACTCCCTTTCTGCAGACCTGGAGGTGCTTTCATGTGCAGATAAAGCTGTTCGAGATCGTTCAGCAGAACTTGCGTCTCTGTTCGCCTTTGGGCTCCTGAAGAAGAAGGACCTTTGGTGTTTGTTTGCTTCAGGAGGGGTTACACCCTCACAAAAGTCAGCCTTGCTTTTTGTGCCTCTGGACCCCTCCCATCTCTTCCTGCAGGCCATGGTAGAGCAGATTGCCTCAAGATCTGCAGAAGAAATTTACCCACAATCTTTTGACGCTGTCTTCACGTCCCGTTCACCCAATGTCCATGAAGCACCTCAGGTTCATCTTCCAATGGAAGGTCTTTCAGTTTCGGTTCCTCTGCTTTGGCCTATCCAAGGCCCCTCGAAGTATTCTCTCAAATTCTCTCTCCTCTCATCAAATGGCTTCATGTAGTAGGCATCAACATCAGCCTATATTTGGATGATTGGATTCTTTGCTCTCCGTCAAAGGAACTGCATGAAGAACCTTCAGGCAGCACTTCAACTCTCCCAGGAATTGGGGATCCTTCTAAATCTCCAGAAGTCCCAGTTGGTTCCATCTCAGTAGATTCTTTATTTGGGGATGAGTCTCAACTCTCGGACTTCTCAGGCTTTTCTGTCCCCCAAGAGAGTTGCAAACTGTATTCAGTTGGTCAACAAGTACCTCTCTCACTTGTCGTGCTCAGCCCTACAGTGGATGAGTCGGGTAGTTCGCAGATCTGCGGACAGATCCGACAATTCCAGAACCATTACCCCAAATAACAAAATGGATAGAATAAAAGTTGTCCAGAATTCCAAAATATACCCAAAAAGTCAAGTCACTTATCTGACCAATTTACACCAAAATACCATCCACCGATATTTCCCGTGAAATGTAAATTTTTCTAAGTACCCACTTGATGTGAAGGCTGACACGGCGGTCGTAGCTCCTGTAGTTCTTAAGTTGGCCGCGGACAGGCGCTGTACATCGGCCCGCCCCCAACGAGGGAATTTTAAATCAAACCAATCCTGTATCAGGTTGACCCAGGTCATCCCCAAGGGACATGGATTAACTTCCTTCCAACCAATAAAACGTGTCCCTTGAATATGAATCAGACAATCATACCTGCAGTCACAAAATTTGCCCTTTCCGTTCTCCACCGCCGACATGGATAGAATGCACGCAGTATTATTTCCCAAAAGTGTTACAGCAGACGAGTCGATAAATATACGGATTTCCTACGCAACATAGACGAATTTATGAAGTGGTTGTACAGAGAAGGGTTACTTGGGGACTATTCGGGGTTGTGTAAAACGTGCAACATAGCGAACCGACAGTTCATGAAAGATGGGACCAGCAAGGCCATGGGCCAACTTATTTACATGTGGCGCTGTACAAACAGCAAGTGCGGTAAGAAGGTATCAGTTTGGAACGGGTCCTTTTTTGAAAAGTCGCGTTTGTCCCTAGAAACAATTATTATATTAATATTTTGTTTCACCAAGAAAACCCCACAGTGTGTTGTAACGGATTTGGTTATGCCTCTAGCACCTAACACCATGGTGGATTGGTATAATTTTTGTAGGGATATATGTTGCCAAATCCTGTGTGCTGATAATAAGAAAATCGGTGGTCCTGGTCATATTCTTGAGATCGACGAATCTAAATTTGGGAAACGGAAGTACAACCATGGCCGAAAGGTGGACGGATCTTGGGTGTTCGGTGGCATTGACCGACAGACACGTGAGACCTTTTTCAAGGTGGTTCCTGACCATTCTGCCAAAACTTTGATCCTGGTGTTGCTTGATAATGTACTTCCAGAAACCACAATCGCATCTGATTGCTGGAAGTCGTACAGCAAAGTCCGGGATCATTATTTTGCGCATAATATCGTGAACCACAGCATTAACTACGTTAGCCTGGACGACCCGAATGTACACACGAACACTATAGAATCGCAGTGGCATCTTCTTAAACGGAGCGCGCTACCGAGACACGGTCCGCAGAAAGAACTTTACGAAAGCTATTTTTCTACGTACTGTATCCAGAAGCGGTATCTACAAGATGTTCCGTGTCCATTTCGGGCGTTCCTAAAATTGATCAAACGTGTCTTATCCGCTCAAAAGTCGTCCGACATCCCCCATCTCAAATTTGATTTCCCGGTCCGAAACAATAAGACCAGGACCTTCTACCAGCGAGCCACGTGATCCCCCACCCGTTTCAAAGAGGCCGAGACTGATGCCTTCATGTACCCCTTCATGGTTGTCGGACAGCAGCGACTTTGAAATGTGAATAAGGTAAGTTGTATATTAATTTTAGCCTTAAAACTTGTGTTTCGGTTATTTCGAAGCCAGTACCGAAGAACATGTTCGAACAGATCTATCGGCCTGGCGGTGGGCACGTAGGAACATGCATGATGCCGCAATTTGTATGTAAACTAGTGTTTCGGTTAGTTTGAACCCAGTACCGAAGCACGTGTTCGAACAGATCTATCGGCCCGACGGTGGGCACGTAGGAACATACATGATGCCGCAATTTACGTATATGTAAACTAGTGTTTCGATTAGTTTGAAGCCAGTACCGAAGCACGTGTTCGAACAGTAAGGCCGTGGCGAATGAGGAAGGTGTTTAATGTTACAGTTATGGGGGGATTTAAAGCCTAGGCTAGTCGTGTTTTTTTGTATGTATTGTGGCTAATTCTCTGTAACCCCTGTGGCTAGCGCGTGCAGCGCAACATTACCTCTTGCCAGAACATGTCGTGCTTGCCAAGAATCTTTAAATATGCGGATAAGGCGCGAAGCACCGTTCCGCCACAGCCTTACTGTAACCCCTGTGGCTAGCGCGCGCAGCGCAACATTACCTCTTGCCAGAACATGTCGTGCTTTCCAAGAATCTTTAAATATGCGGATAAGGCGCGAAGCGCCGTTCCTCCATGGCCTTACTGACAGCACACATAAACATATTCACCATTAACAAATAATTTATTGGTAATTCTGGTTAGTCGTAGCCTAGGCTAGTCTGTTGTTTACATGTAAAGTACGTAGTGGTTCAAAGTTATTTATGCAAAGTAAGGGGTCCCATAGCATCTAATTTAATGTCGGTTAGTGGTAGCTTAGGCTAGACGTTTTACATGTAGGCTAGTGGTTCAAAAGTTCTGCAAAGTAAGGGGTCCTAGGCTAGCCTAGCCTACGTCAACCTTGAATGCAGAGTAAGGGGTCAAACTTTTGTATTCAGGGTAAAGGGTCTGGGTCTCAAAACCGGGAATGGAGAGTTTCGGGCGCCGTGAAAGTTCGAGGCCGCTTCCTCCCACCCCCACCCAAAAACCCCGGTTTCCCACTGGGTCCCCCTTTACTGTTTGATGTTTTTTGGCTTTATTTTCACTGGGTCAAGTACAAAAACGTTATTCTTAGCAATTTTTTTCCACGAAAATCGATTGTCCGCGGATCCGTAGTCCTTCCTCGAGTCTTCTTGGAATGCTGTTTTCAGTCGAGACCTTCGTTCCTATGGGCAGGTTGCATATTTGAAATCTCCTATTCTTCCTCAAAGCCAACTGGGACAAGACTCAACTGGATTCAGTGGTTTTTCCTATCATCCAGGAAAAAAAAGTCAAGTATGTCTTAGTTTAACCAGACCACTGAGCTGATCAACAGCTCTCCTAGGGCTGGCCTGAAGGATTAGATATTTTTACGTGGTAGGAACCAATTGGTCACCTAGCAACAGGACCTATAACTTATTGTGGGATCTGAGCCACATTGTATCGAGAAATGAATTCCTATCACCAGAAATAAATTCCTATAATTCCGCATTGGCTGGGCCGAGGATCGAACTTCAGACCACCGGATTGGTGGCCGAGTGTGAAAACCACTTGTCCAACGAGGAACTATCATCCAGGAGATAGAGTCCGATCTCAAGTGGTGGCTTCCAGAGAGAAGATTTTCACAGGGGAGATCCCTTCTTCCTCCCAATCCTGATTTAGATTTTTACTCTTGATGCCTCGAATCTAGGCTAGGGAGCACTCCTAGGGACTCTGGAGGTTTCTGGGACATGGTGTCCGGAAGACACGAAGCGCCATATCAATGTCAACGAGTTGAAGGCCATTCAAATAGGACTATGTCATTTGTCCTCATACATGTGCAACAAGACAGTGGTTGTGCATACAGACAACACCACGGCCCTGACGTATACCAAGAAACCCTTTGTCAGATGGCAAAAGAACTGCTTTTATGGGCTCATCAGAATCAAGTGACACTCGTCACCCACTTCATTTAGGGTAAATTAAATGCCCTGGCGGATGAGCTACTCAGACAACTGCATTTCAGGAGATACCACAAAGGGTTGTCCACGCTCTCTCTGACAGGCTTCAGACTGTCAGGAAACTTGTCAGAGTGAAGGGATTTTCAAGAGCAGCTGCAGAGGCTATTGCAAAGTGCAGACGCCAGTCTACTTGCAACATCTACCAGTTGAAGTTGGCAAACTTCCACAGAGGGTGCCTCAGAAATCACATCTTGTCTTCTGAGACCTCTGTCACCCAAAATGTGGATCTTCTCTGCTACTTAGGAATTCTAAGAACCTTTCATCTTCCACAATTAAAGGTTACCAGGCCATCCTTTCCTCTGTTTTTAAGCATCAAAATCTGGATCTTTCAACTAGTTAAGATCGTCATGACCTGAAGTCTTGATACATCCAAACAGAAGAAGTCGGCAGTGTTTTTTTGGAACTTGAATGCAGTCCTTAAGTGGCTTGTGGGCCCTCCCTTTGAGCCCCTCAAGTCCACTTCCCTCAAGAACCTTTAACGTAAAACGCTGTTTCCGGCAACCCTTGGCCACGGCTAAACAGGTGAGCAAGTAACACGCTATAGACAGAAGTCTGATTCTTCCAAGGCGATGCAGTCTGCTCTTTCACCCTGGGCTTCCTAGCCATGAACAAGGCTCCTAGTAAACCATGGCCTCTCTTTTCATATAAGGAACGTAATGGATGTTTTTGGCCTGGACGAGGAAGAAAGAGTCCTCTGCTCGATCAGAGCATTGAGGTACGTACTACCTGGATAGAATGGAGAAGATCAGGGGACCTTTGAGTAGCCTTTGGTGTTCTGTCAAGATCCCTCTCGTCTGCTTTCCAAGAATGCCCTATCATTCTTCATTAGAGAACTAATATTCAAAGTCCATTCCCGGATACAGGAGAACTCTTTCCCGTTGCTTAAAGTCAGAGCAATTGTCACCTCTCTCTCTTTCAAGCATAACTTGTCACTTTCTGCAATCCTTCAATCAGTATATTGGAGGTAGTATAATTCTATTTTTGTGTCACATTAGTGTTTGAAAGGAATAGAAAGGGCTTGAAAATTGCAGTACCCTTGGTCTGTTGGCTGCGGCTGGCATGGTTTTGGGTGAGGAAGCATAGGAAGGACACAACCCTTTCTCTCTCTTCTCCTTGTATGTAAGAATGTGGAAGTTTTGGGGAGCCCGGGGGATAAGTCCTTCTCTGGTCTTGTTGTTTTGGTACTACATCCAGGGCAGGAACTCTGTTGCAAGACTTCCACTGATATAGAGGCGACTCCCAGCCCACTGCCACACCACTACAGGATACAATGAGCACCACCAGAAGCAGCATCTCCTGCTGTACCTCTCTTATCAGGTAATCAGCAACAAACACTAAGTATTAGCCATTCATCTAGTTCAGCAATAACACTTCTTAGTGCGTTGAATTAATCTAGTCCATTCATCCCACCCCCTTGCAATGTGAGATTCAGTTTAGTAATTAAATGGTAAGTTATTTATATAAAAATATTTTCATAATAAAATGGTTTAAAAATATACTCACCAAGTAACTAAATCAGAGCCTGCCCTCCTCCCCTCTGTTTTTCATGGACTTTACGGCCATAAATAAGAATGACGCCATTGGCTTCAGTTGGTTGCTAGCTCGCGGGGCCTGTTACTTCCGCATTGCAATAGTTACTTGTTCACGAAATTTTTTTATATTTAGGATGTCATGCAAGCATAGCATATTCTTAGCTATGTAATTACTAGGTAAGTATATTTATAAAACTTCATATTTCTGGGCTCAACCTGTGCCGCTCCGTGAAATGCTCCTTATAGCATCATTTCTAAGGTATAAAACTGCTACATATACCAGAGAAAAAAGTTGCATGGAATGCCGGGCATATGCCTAGCTCGCTCACCCATATAGGGTGTCGGTATAGTAACTGGGGCGTGAAAAACCACTCTCAGAGGTCTCTTACCAATTAGTTATCTCCTCTCCCAACATCCCCCGTTACTATGAGGTGCCGTTCTACATCCCACTACTACCCGCCACCCCTCTACCACCCATGCGTACCTAAACATTCCTTTCAATAGCATCGTACGAAGTACTACTGTTTTTCGTTTGTTGATTTTTTGTGCTTGATTTTCATAATGTCGGACCTCCTAGAAGCTTCCACTACTAAGTTGAGTACTACTATTGGTTGTGCTATGCACTGAAGTTGCGTTCTCTTTATCATAGGTATTTCCTACGAGAATATGATCTTGATCAAGGATCGTAGATATCCGACCCAGTCGGCCATTTTGATGTCGCTACTTCACGGAGCTTTGTTTACATGTTGATTGACCATTAGTTCCTCATACTAATGGCAATCATTTTTTGTCCTAGACATATGGAAATAAATGCACTTTTAATATTTTGTATAATTTTTATACGATGTTTACGTGGGTTTTAGATATTTAGTGATTTGGCATACACTGGGCTACGGTCCGAGCATTACATGTTCGAGTCATATCCTACTTTAGGGAGTTTCCCTTGGTTTGACAACTTTTGAGCGTAATTTATCTTTGCATCTTAATCGGCAATCACCCGATTTTGTAGAGATATTATTAAGAGTGATATAGCCTACCTGACCATATCGGTATCTCACCCGATGTTGGAGACCTAGGCTATTCTCGCTCGGCTTAATTTTTGTCTAGCTTAATATTATGTTGTATTCGTTGTGTGCCATTATTACCTAATTATCTATTATTCACTTTAATTTTGGTCATTTAGTTTTGTAAGCTACATATCTCGTGGTTCAATTGGATCTTTATCATCGGTAGGGTTGTCCCACCTGACCGGTCATATGGTCCACTTCATCGCGACGAACCAGTTCGCTCTGCCGCTCCCGCCTAGTACCCCTTCGGGGAGATACCTTTTATCACACGATTCAGGTTACTTTTAGGCTTTAGTTATAGTCTATATCGGGAGCGACGGAATATGTAGCGATATGGTCATACCATGAGTTAGGACAGTGACGCTTTTCTAGCTGGTTTCGATTGGCTTCCGAACGCACCGGATAGAGCAACTTATGCGTACACTCAGTCTCCCCTTTCGGGTTTCCGCCGCATTATTTTGATTCCGTTACAACCGGAATAGTTCTACACACTAATATTTTAGTGTATTGATCAGATTCAGGTATCTCACCCTGTTCTGATATCGTAGATTACACACAAATAGAATTTTGTCGGTCGATCCCGGAAGAGGCGTACAGACGTAGCCTACAAAATCTTATATTCTATTGTTTACTATGCACGAAATTTCGGAGCAGGCGGACAGACTACGCAACCGATATCCGCCGCTCAACACCTTTTGGTACAGTATACGTCTACCTTGGTAGCGATACAATCATTGGAGAATATTTTTTCCTTAAGTGGATTTAGTTTCCCGGAGCAGGCGGATAAATACGAAGTTAGATCCGCCATAATTTTCAACAGAATAAAAAGATTCATAGACTAAATGACCGAGCTGTATATGTTAAGATTTAGTATACAGAAGTCTATTTTGACTATATATGTTATAATTTAAGATTACGATAAATAACCCTTGGCTTCCGGTAGTTTATATATACAAATTGAATACTTATGTATCAATTTACCTTACAGGTGGTGCGTTGTCAGATGACAGCTTGCGCAGCTGTCCTTCAGCAAAGGTGCGGACATGAGGTTTGCAGGTCCCATGCACCCTGCGCCGTACAGGTCGATGACCTCATCGTCTGGCATCCGGATGCGTGTGAGATCTGTTATGGGCTTTTTGCCGATATAACCTCGGACTCGGTGAGTACGCACTTAGATATTTCATTACTAATTATGAGATATGATGTTCAAGAAGTGAACAAATTATTCTCTTTAGTTTTAAGAAAGTGATAATCCTAATTAGTACTTATTTTTCAGACCCCACAGGCTGTCAAGAACACATCTCTTTCGACCCTCAAGATCTGGGTTGGCGGATTCGGCCGTAACGTTAAGGCTAAGAAACCTTATATTCTATCAGAGGAGTTATGCACCCTCCTCTACCCAAATGTCAAGATGTCAGCGGCAGTTCCCAAGGAAGTGGCTGCACCCATTATTGCCAAGATAAGGGAAGACACGCAGTCCTTGCCTGAAGATCTTGAGGGACTAGGGGAAGAAGTGTTAGAAGACGTGGCGGCCATCAGCCTTGACATAGAACCAATGGTTCTGGATGCCAGCGATCAAGGTAGGGAGGTAAGTGGGGCAAGTAGTGTGCGGTCTAAGATTCCTGTTCTTAGCCCTGCACCATCTTTAACATCTTCTCATGCTTTCTTTTCAAGGGTTTACTGCAAAGACCCTGGTTGGGGACAAACCAGGCTCAGTAATACCAAAAGTCAAACACTTGAGGAAGGCCTTATCTAAGCCAAGTAAACCATCTAGGTTACCGAGACTTACCAAGTCATTAAATGCATCTAAGTCTTCGGAGATTCCGGTAGCAGCTACTCCCCTACATCACGGGTCGAGATCAAGGAGCTCCAAATCTAAGGCTTCAGAACCTTCCTTTGATCCGGTTGCCTTCTCTAATCTTTTAATGGAGAAGATGGGAAGTATGGTCCAATCTCAGATTGGAACCATCTCGGATCGGTTGCAGTCTATGGACACTTTTGCTCAGAGACTGCAAAACCAGGAGAACATGTTAGAAAATCTCCTGAGAACCGGACTGCCACAACAACAACAGTTTGTGTTGCCAGACGCTTCCAGGCTCAGTAATACCAAAAGTCAAACACTTGAGGAAGGCCTTATCTAAGCCAAGTAAACCATCTAGGTTACCGAGACTTACCAAGTCATTAAATGCATCTAAGTCTTCGGAGATTCCGGTAGCAGCTACTCCCCTACATCACGGGTCGAGATCAAGGAGCTCCAAATCTAAGGCTTCAGAACCTTCCTTTGATCCGGTTGCCTTCTCTAATCTTTTAATGGAGAAGATGGGAAGTATGGTCCAATCTCAGATTGGAACCATCTCGGATCGGTTGCAGTCTATGGACACTTTTGCTCAGAGACTGCAAAACCAGGAGAACATGTTAGAAAATCTCCTGAGAACCGGACTGCCACAACAACAACAGTTTGTGTTGCCAGACGCTTCCAAACTTCCGGCTTTCGTAAAGAGCAATCCGTGGCGATTGGCTTTACATGCACCATTCGTGGATGGCATGTTAACCATAGAAGGATGTGGAACTCGGCCGGTAGAGGACTTTGAATTCTACCCGCCGGGATTGCAGTTTCCCTTCCCAGGATATGCTTGACTGACAGAGGAAGCGCTAGTAAGACTAGATAAGATTCCTAAGGAGACGATGATCTATCCTAAGGAACAGGCTCAGTCCGCATGGGTCCGGACATTGAACGAATGGGAGTGTGTGAACACAATGTTATCCCCCCATAAGAGTTCTTACACATTGTTTGTAGTAGAAGGTCAAACACCGACACCTTGTACTACAAAAGTAGTTGATCTGGCTCTTCAGGCGGCTATGGAGGACAAGCCCATGCCACAACTAAGAGAGACGGAGTTGACTTCTCTACTTTTTCCGGGAGATCGTGAATGCTGGGTTGACGCCCCAGCAACTTTCACCACAGGGAAACTGAACATTGACTGTGCCTCAACACAGTTCAGTGACAAACTTCCGAGACTCCCAGAATCCTTGGTCAGAATCGAGTATGAGGCACGTACTCGGTTAAGTAGATCAATCAACTCCGCTACAATGGCAGAAATGGCTTCGCTGGTATACCAAGACGAGTCATTGTTCAAGATCCTTACCAAGTCTCTCCTCCTCACACTTCAAAGTGATGCCTATGACTTTGCTGTAGCACGCCGTAATTGCAGAAAGCATGTGCTTTCAGAAGCTACAATAAGGCATGAGCCAAATAAACTGATTAAAGCCTCAATTTGGGGCCCAGACTTATTCCCGGAAGACATTGTTAACAGTGTCTTAGGTGAGGCTGCTAGGGTCAATCAAAGTCTCAAAGTTCGTTGGGGCCTGATGTCAAAACGGAAATATGAACAATCAGGAAATCAGACAAGAGGCAGGAAGAGGTTTAGGAACTTCCAATCATACCAGACTCCACAACCCCAAGCTGTCGTTCAGACGACGATTCCTGTACCTCAAGGGACTCAGCCGTCTACGTCTAAATCCCAACCCCAACAACAACAATACGTTTGGATGACTCAGCCTCTTCAACATCAAGCTCCTTCTCCGGCTTTTAACCCCTCCTTTGAGACACAAGGAGTGTTCCATGGGTACAATAGGTACACCAGAGGTAGTAGAGCCAGAGGTAACTTTCATAATAGAGGTGGAAGGACTTCAACAAGAGGCAGAGGATACAGGGGTAGACGAGGAAACAGACCCTCTTCAAACCATTGAGACATCTCAGGTAGGGGGAAGACTATACAAATTTCGGAGCTGGTGGAGGTTCAGCAAGTGGGCTTCCATCATAGTATCCAAGGGTCTGGGGTGGAGTTGGATAAAAGGACCCCCTCCACTAACCAGTTTTCATCAAGCTCCATCGGCAGAACTAGACCTATACACCAAAGATCTTTTGCAAAAGAATGCAATAAAAGAAGTAAGATCTTTGAAATTTCAAGGACGCTTGTTCAGCGTGCCAAAGAAAGACTCAGAACAAAGAAGGGTGATTCTAGATTTGTCACATCTGAATACTTACATTCGATGCGACAAGTTCCATATGTTGACTATCTCGCAGGTGCGGACCTTACTTCCCCGTGGGGCCGTCACCACCTCTATAGATCTTACAGACGCTTACTATCATGTTCCGATAGCAAGGCATTTTCGTCCCTTTCTAGGATTCAAACTAGGCAGAAGGGCATACTCATTCAAAGTGATGCCATTCGGACTCAGTATAGCGCCCAGGATATTTACGAAGCTGGCAGAGACAGTAGTCCAAGAGCTGAGAACTCAAGGAATACAGTTAGTGGCCTATCTAGACGATTGGCTTATATGGGCCAGCAATGTAGAGGATTGCGTAAAGGCGACAAACAAAGTCATAAAATTTTTGGAACACTTAGGTTTCAAAATAAACCTCAAGAAGTCCCGTCTTACTCCAGCAGCACGTTTCCAATGGTTAGGACTGCAATGGAACCTAATCACACACAGACTATCTCTTCCCTCAACAAAAAGGAAAGAAATAGCAAAGAAAACAAAAAATTTTCTCGAGGACAAATTAACGTCCAGGAGAAGACAAGAAAGAATTCTAGGCTCACTTCAGTTTGCATCAGTAACAGACACATTAATAAAGGCAAAACTGAAAGATATAAATCGGGTATGGCGATCCAAGGCGAACAAGAGGAAACGAGACAAAATATCTCTAATCCCACAAATACTAAAGAAAAGATTGCTCCCTTGGACCAAGGCCAAGAATCTGGCAAAATCGATTCCCCTACGATTTCCACCACCAGCGTTGGTAATACACACAGACGCCTCTCTAAGCGGTTGGGGAGGTTACTCCCAATACGAAAAAGTCCAAGGTTTGTGGTCAGTAACATTGCGTCAACTCCACATCAACATATTGGAAGCCATGGCAGTATTCTTAACTCTGAAGAAACTAGCCCCGGCAAAGAAGCAACACATCAGATTAATTCTGGACAACGAAGTAATCGTCCATTGCTTAAACAGAGGGGGATCCAAATCAAGTCACATAAATCATGTGATGATAGCAATCTTTACGATTGCAACAAGAAACCAATGGCACCTGTCAGCCTGACACCTGGCAGGAGTGAGAAATGTGGTAGCAGATGCACTTTCAAGGACAACTCCGCTGGAGTCGGAATGGTCATTGGACAAAGATTCATTCTATTGGATTTGTCAACAGATTCCGAACCTTCAGGTGGACCTATTCGCCACGGAATCCAACAACAAACTAAAATGTTATGTTGCTCCCAACCTGGACCCTCTGGCCTATGCCATGGACGCCATGTCCATAGATTGGAACACTTGGCAAAGAATTTATCTGTTCCCTCCAATAAACATGTTAATGAAAGTACTAGACAAACTCAGGACTTTCAAACGTCAGATAGCTCTGGTAGCCCCCAATTGGCCCAAGAGCAATTGGTTTCCTCTGATGGTAGAACTAGGACTCCTCCCTTGGCGGATCCCAGATCCCAAGTTGACACAGGTAGTACAAACTCGCAGTGTGTTAGCTTCCTCAAGAATTCGGAGTGCCCTAGCTTCCTCAAGAATTCGGAGTGCCCTAACTTTATGGACTTTATGAAATTTGCAGCACAAAGAGATGCTAACATTGATCCTCTAAATACCTTGTTTCTAGAGTCAGATAAAAGAGACTCAACCCTTCGTCAATATGATTCAGCTGTAAGAAAACTGGCAAAGTTCTTAAGAGATTCTAAGGTTAGAGCAATGACTCGGAACCTAGCAGTTACCTTTTTTAGGACCCTGTTTGAAACGGGATTAGCAGCTAATACAATTACAACAATTAAATCTGCCTTGAAGAAGATATTTCAGATTGGGTTTAATATTAATCTTACAGATTCATATTTTTCATCAATTCCAAAAGCTTGCGCCAGACTAAAACCAGTAACCCGCTCCCACACAGTTTCCTGGTTTTTAAATGATGTTCTTAAACTGGCCTCTGAAACCAACAATGATTCATGTTCATACATAACACTGTTTAGAAAAACTTTATTTTTGGTAAGTTTAGCATCTGGAGCCAGAATATCTGAGCTTTCAGCATTATCTAGAGAACCGAATCATATTGTTTTTCTCGCATCTGGGGAAGTACAAATCTTTCCAGACAAGAGATTTTTAGCAAAGAATGAGGATCCACAGAACCGATGGTCACCGTGGAGGATTGTCCCACTTCCACAGGATCCATCCTTATGTCCAGTTAACACTTTGAAAGCTTATCTGAACAGAACTTCTAATAAGTCTTCAGGCCCTTTATTTATTAGAGAAAATGGAGGAAACATTTCCTTAAAAGGAATTAGACAGCAGATTCTTTATTTTATCAAACAAGCTAATCGAGAATCAATTCCACATGCTCATGATATTCGAGCAGTAGCCACGTCAGTTAATTATTTTCACCATATGAATTTTGAAGATTTAAAAAAGTATACAGGTTGGAAATCACCATTAGTATTTAAACGCCATTACTTAAAATCTTGGAAGCCCTAAAATTTGCAACAGTGGCAGCAGGAAATGCAGTTCCTCCTGATATATCAAAACCATGTTAAGAAGTTAATTCATTAGTATTCCTTACCTTTCTTTCTCCCCTACCTGCCTCATTTATTGTCCCTGCCTTAGCCTTGTTACTCACCTGTAATTAAATTAGATTTGGTACTCACCTGTATTGTAATTAACCTGTTCTGGTACTCAACATTTAGTTTATTGGATGTAAATTGTATAGTATTAAGATATATTGTGATATCTTTTGATGGTTTCCAAGAAATTCTTGGACCCCTCCTTTTGAGTACCAGTATAGTATGTATATTTGTCTTGTATAAAGGTTACTAGTAGACACCTTTATTTTCTCTTGGAAATGTTTTTCCTGAATAAGTTTTTGATAACTGATTACTTTTATGTCAGTTTGTATTAGATTATATATTTTGATACGGTATTAAAGTTCCTTCTTTATATATCCTAGTTTTTATTCTATTCCTTTTCAGGTAACTAATTACAAGCTATTGGACCAATTCTCTGTTACTATTTCACGGAGCGACACAGGTTGAGCCCAGAAAAGGGATTTTGACAGAGGAAAAATCTATTTCTGGCGAGAGACCTGTGCCGCCCAGTGAACCCACCCTTGTTTTTCCTCACCCTAGACTGGTCCAAGCTTGGGATGCTATGAGGAATGTTTAGGTACGCATGGGTGGTAGAGGGGTGGCGGGCAGTAGTGGGATGTAGAACGGCACCTCGTAGTAACGGGGGATGTGGGAGTTGAGGAGATAACTAATTGGTAAGAGACCTCTGAGAGTGGTTTTTCACGCCCCAGTTACTATACCGACACCCTATATGGGTGAGCGAGCTAGGCATATGCCCGGCATTCCATGCAACTTTTTTCTCTGGTATATGTAGCAGTTTTATACCTTAGAAATGATGCTATAAGGAGCATTTCACTGGGCGGCACAGGTCTCTCGCCCAGAAATAGATTTTTCCTCTGTCAAAATCCCTTTATTATAAAATATATTTATATGCATATAAGTGATTTCCTTTGATAATCCTCCTGGATTACCCCATAGGATTTTCTCTTTTCATTCTCTTGAAGCATTTCTTTTTCATGTTGAGAAAAGGCATCCCAAGTGCACAGCAGCGCTTACATTAAGTTTAAGGAGAAATCATGAATAAATTGCACTGCAGTGAATGTATGTATATACGTACTGTACTGTGGCATAGCCCTTGCCAGTTCCTTTCTGTCTTTAAAATTTTTTGAGGTGTGTAAAGTATAGTTAGTAAGTGGAACAGTATTCACATTGTGGTTGTCAAGGAGTAACATCTTAGCCTCTTCATGAAGTGTTACGGGAGATTTATTTTGAACTTCATTTTCCCTCAAATTTAGCAGTAGTACGTAGTTGGTGGGTGTTCCTTTACAATTAGGAAATAAGAAACAGACATTTAAAAACTAGATTGCCAGCAAGATAATAAATTTTGGGGAGGTGACAAAATACATAACTCATTTTTGTATAAGAAACTTATCAAGTAATTACATATCTTAAAGTTTCTACCTAAGCCAGATTAAAAATTCAAAATTTACGGTAGTGCTAATAACTGTTTTGGTGTAGTTAACCATTCCTGCTCACTTTCCGGGCACTGGGAGGAACAACTAGGCAGAAAGCTTCAATTTGTTTGCTTCTGGATCCTGACAACATTGATGGTTTCCCTGCTGTGTGCTTCATAATTTTTTGGATGGGTTTTTACTTCTGTATGGTGAAGTAGTTCTCTGATTTTGTTGCAGCCTTTAAAGCTTTGATTTTGTTAGCTTTGGTTAGCTTTAGTATTAGCTTTTTTAAATATCTGACTAGCACTTCGAGTATTAGGTTTTGCACTTGGGGTTAAACTAGAGTATCTGAGTATTAGCACTACCGTAAATTTTGAATTTTTAATCTGCCGTAGGTAGAAACTTTAAGCTATGTAAATACTTGGTAAGTTTCTTATACAAAAATTAGTGACGTATTTTGTCACCTACTCAAAATTAAATGTATTAAGTGTAAGAGGCAGGATTGCCATAAGGGTAACACTTGTCTAGAATGTCAGGACTGGGACGAAAAAAGTGGAAAGTATTTAGTTCCCATTTGGAAAAACTTGATGAAGACAGGAAAAGGAAAGTGGCAGTTAGAGCTGAAAGTAAGACTAATTTAGAGCCTAGTCGAGGAACAAGCAATGTAGAACCTAGTTCTGTTTCTTCTCCTCACCTTCCTGTTTCTCTATCTGTAGTTCTCCTACACCTTTGCAATTAACTCCTATTCCAGGTTCCCATGCTTCCAATCCCAACCCCATTGCAGACCATGAATCGAGGTTCGATCAAAAGTTTGAGTTTTTGGCCTAGGTAGTGATGGAGTTGGGTTCCTCATTCAGTGCTTTTGTTGAAAAATCTAGTGTCAAGTGTTAGTGTTGCACCCAGTGTTAGTGTTGAGGAGGTAGCTATCCGTCCCATTGATGCTGATAGACCATGGTCCCTGTCTTGCTTCCCTACACGGGAGAGAAGACATAATGGAGGTTCGTCTTTACCTAAAATTGTCCTTTTCAGCTTTTTATTATTAGGTAAAAAATCCATCTTTACTGCCCTACTTGGTCAAAAGAGGGTGTAGGGAGGGTGAAGCAGCATGCAGAACGTGCTTTCCCATTATGTGAATTGGGACTTAAACATGAGAAACATAGCTAGTAATCATAATTGAGGGCAATTTTTGTATTTATATATTGCTAGAGATAGTATCTGAAAATATTAAGACAATGCTACACATTTTTCCTCACAGGTTGCCAGATCTGCATTTACCCTAAGGGGATGGTGAGAAGGAAAGCAGTTATGAAAAACCAATGAGCATTACAAGTGAAGAAAAAGGTGTAGGTTATGTGAAGAAAAACATTCCAAATTATGAATTGTATGATTTACTATTGTTACTTCATAAAGGAAAGAAAGAGCTAATAGTTACGTATTTAAATTTGACTGATTTATTTGCTCTCATACTATAACTTTGTCTGGTAATAACTAAATATTTTCAAAAGAAGCACAAACTCTACCTCTACTATGTGTCGGAAAAGAAAATGAGGAAATACCACAGAGGATTATAGCAGATCAAGATCAAAGAAAGGGTTTCTATAATCCATGAGTTTCCTATGAGAAACTGAAATACGTGTCTAACAGTGTAAGGTTATTGGATCCCAATTTTTGTCTGACTTTGTTGATTCACCCATAATTTTAGTTTGTTAATTTTAATTCCCGCCACTCGTTATTATAAGAAAAATTGCAGAGTACGTATGTACTTTACTCAGATATTTGAGGCTTTAGGTCAAATTTTCTTGATCTCCCGAGTTTTGCCCATATCTACAATGTGATATTTTAATCTAAGACTTGTAATTAGTTACTAGTAACAAGTCAAAGGTTGAATTTTTAATCCTGCGGTATAATGGCCCTGACTTTATTAGTTGTCGCAACATCCATCCACGTGCCAAAGGTATGGCTCTATACACTAGGTCTGGACAAGTTGTACATATGGTATTTTGGTTTGTTGATACATGTAGATGAGCTTATCATGATAAAGACCAAATGCAACACATGTACGTAGATGAAATCGTTCACATAAAACTTACCATGTATGCTAGCTGAGAGATATTACAATGATTCCTTAAACAGGAATCGTGAAGGAATTATTCGGCCTCATCTGTGGAGGCCCAAATCTAGGGCTGAGAACTAGAAGGGCCAATGTCATAAAACCATGTTTTCAGAAAAACGCATTGAAAATATTGCTTCCTTTATTAAAATTCAGGTAAGTACAGCAAACGAAAGCTTTTTTTTTTTTGGGGGGTGATTGCTTAACTTATAACATTGGGCATTATAGCACTGAAACAGAGATAAATTTCCAGTTTAGAGACGGTCTTGACTACAATCGGCCATTTTTTGACATTGGCCCTTTTAGTTCTTCAGCCCTAGAAATTGACATCTATCTTTGGTCAGGCTTGTTTTCCATTCCTCCACCACTAACAAATGATGGTACATTGGTTACTTGCTCCAAGAACAAGGCAGAACTACTTCATTGAGCTTTTGAAACTAAACAATCAGGTGAGGATGTGTCTCTTCCTGATAATTGTCATCTTGAACCTATTTTTATTAAACCTCCATTTTACTCTGGGGATGTCAGGAAAATTCTGGATATTCATGATAGCTGGGTTGGGAGAAGATCCTAATGATGTCTTCCCGATATTTTTTAGATAAGTTTTTCTAGTGTTTTGTCTCCCAAGATTGTGGATTCTATAGATTGTGAGGTCGGTATAGTACTATTTTTGTGAATGAGCGCAAGCTTAGCAATGCAGTGCTTGTTTAAAAGAGTGGCATACCTGCAAACTGCAGTAACTTTAGGCCAATTTCTATTCTCCGTGTGCTCCCCAAAGTTGCAGAAAAACTCACTTTTGGGCCACTTTATTAGAGTATGTGGAATCCAAAGGCTTGTTAGCTGATTGTCAATATGCATATAGAAAGTAGTTAGGTGCCTGCAGTGTACTCTTGGATTTGACAAGGCATATAGCAAGGGAACCTTGATAAGGGGTTGAGTGTAGAGTAATTAAAATACTATATAAACATCAGAATCTTAGAGTGGATGGATATGTTTTAGGATTACAGTACCTCAAGATTTCCTTACAGGTTGGGGTAGCTAGTTGCTGTCGATGGAATCTTTAGTGAATCAAGACCTATTGCATCTGGAGTTCCACAGGGCAGTGTTCTTGGACCTTGGCTGTTTTTAGTGTATACACATGATATGGTTGTTGGCCTGGAAAACAAGATTTTTCAATATGCTGATGATGCAACACTTCTGGATGAGAAGTGAAGCTACCCATAGTCTCAGTTGTGACATGAATCGAATTAGTGAATTTCCACCCCATCCTCACCATTAGGCAGATGGGACTCACTGAATGAATCTGAAGCTTTAACAAAGTGTAACTTTTGCCTCATGTCATGCTTCTGAGGAACATCTATTGAAAGTTTCAGCAAATGCCGCAAGAAAGTTAAGTATCCATCCATCTATGTATTGTTTGTAAGGCCTCATATTTTTATAACTGTGAAAAAATCAATGGTTTAGGTAATTTTTACTCCATTTTCTAGAGTACTGTTCTCTGGTGTGGATGTCTGTCTACCACAGATTTATCTCTTAAATAGTATGGTTCATTGGGGTAGGTTTCTGTTTCCTAATAGTACGTACTTAGTTATGACTTGGACCATCGACGGATTGTCTCATGTTTGTCACGTTTTCATAAGTTGTGCGAACAAATCAAAATAAATATTGCTCATAAAGTTCTTTTCATGTGGACTAACACATGAATGATTATTTTCGGTCATGGTACACCAGGCTAATTAGTATACTGATGGTTGAGGATAATGTAAGGTACCTAATATGATCAAGCTCTCAATCATCCACCACCCCCTGATCCCAACTCCTTGACGAGGTGGGGGGCTTAGGGATCCACTGCAGAGAGAGTATGCCCCTTTACGCCTACTCTCTCTGCTGTGGATCCAACTGAACATTGGGACCTTTAACTCCTTTACTCCTCCTCCTTATAAATTTTCCCCTTTCCCTTCTTCTTCTTTCGTTGACGACCCTGGCATGGTTTTGGACTATTGAATTGACAGCTCTTTTAACTTGATGGAGGGTGGAGTTGGATGGCATGCCTCTCCACCCGTAAAACTAGAGTACCTGACGTGGTTGAGCGAGGGGAAATTTTTAAGTCAAGCCATGCCCACAGTGCTGGGTCCGATCTCATGGGACTGACGACCCTTAAGGCACTGTGGGTATGGCGTATATCCAGGTGAGGGACCCAGGGCAGTTACCAGTGTGTGTAACGGCATTGCCCCTCCCCTGGTTGGGCCTCCTTGGTGAGAGGGACCTCATCCTGGATGAAATTTTTTTTAATACTATATATGGAGAAAAAAATTAACCTCACAACGACTTATGGCATGGCAATGGACTGTTCTCAGGATAAATCAAATAATGAAAATCAGAGTGGTATTAAGACATTATTACCATACAATAAACCCAAAAGAAATAGATATCGCCAGGACCCAACCTTGATTCACTTTGATTCTCTCTTTGGGGAGTCAAACTGGTCAAGGTATTTGAACTTAGAAGCTGACAAAGATATATCTTTTATTAAAATTAGAAAATTACCTATTGAATCGATGCCCATCGCAAGAGATGAGCATAAGACAAATTAAAAAAAGGGAATGGTTGGTTGAAACAACAACCAAAAACCAATCGGAAAACTATCAATGTATAAAAAATATAGATAACATAAATATAAAGGTTACAAGGCATGATACAATGAACAGTGTACAAGGCACAGTAGTAGTACCAAATCTTGAGGATGAAACATTAGATAGATTAATACTTTTAGATTCATTAAAGAAAAGGTACAATAATGTTGAAGACTGCGAAGTATATGAGGTCCCAAGCAGGAAAGACAAAAGTCAAACTATCAAAATAGCCAAGATAAAGTTCAGTGGCCAAACCTTACCCTTAAAAATTAAAATGCTAGGATTAAATAGGGAACTAAGACCTTATGTTCCTAAACCTATGCAATGCAAGAACTGTTGCAAATATGGTCATACAGCAATTAAGTGCAGGAATATTTATAGATGTGCCTTTTGCAGCTCGCAGGACCATAAAACACGCTGGGACTGTGGCCAACCCAAATGCGTCAATTGTGGATTAGAACATCATGCCAGATCTAAATTGTGTGCGTTCTATATCTACAATACAGAACTTAAATTGCTACAAGAACGAACTGGAATGACGATAAGAGAAGCAAAGTTAGAACTGAAAGTGAGAGGATTAAATGACCCAGCTAAGAAATTTAGGTATGCAGACACCTCAAAGTCAAGCAATACCAGAACTGAGACAAATGATAATAATAGAAATAAAGAAATACCACCACAAAAAATACAAGATGAAAAGAACTCTTCAAACATACATAATATTACGACTGTGGAAAATCGATTTAGCTCATTATCGGAAATTGAAATAGATAATGACATAGAGGAAAACAAAGAAGAATTAAAATCACAAGAATGTGAAAAAACAGATAATACTACTCGAAAGAGGCAACTGGATAAGACCCCACCTAATTCCACCAAACAAGTCTGTAAAAAGATAAATAATCCACCAATCTCGCCGAAAGCTAAAGTTCAGAAACAAAACACTAATATTCCACTGTCTCCCATAGTAACAATAGTACCTCTAGGAACCGAATCACAAAATTCAGATGAAATGGAAAACCAAAATACAGGTCACTACAGTGAAAACGAAGAAATTCAACCATCACCAATTATAGGCGCCACAGGAAAAAACAGGGAAAAACAACAAACTGAGAAACATGAAGATACATGCGGCTGCAGTAAATGCTTTATAGCAATGTGCCACAAAAATAAGACTATAACTAAAGACAGCCTAACCAACACCATAAGAAATTTCATGAGGAATAGGAGTAAGGAAAAAACAAACATAAAATCTCATGAAGAAGGTTGTATGTGTATTGAACACTTAGAATATTACAAAGAGAAAACACATCAGTGTTGTAGATAATATTCTAAAAAAAATCAAAATGGAAAAATCAAATCTAGATAGTAAAAAAGTAACAGTTAACGAAAGTAAGATTCAAACTACAACAAAAAATGAATCAAGACCTACAAAAATACAAATTAACTTATAAAAAATTTTAAGAAAATATCAGCTTTAATAATCTAGGGTAATTTGACCACTTATATTACACCATTCAATCGTTATATAATTCAATGGAATATAAAGGATTATTAACGAGAATGCACTTAGGGGAAGTCCAACGACTTATTAGCGAACATGAACCAATGATTATATGTATACAACACATAGGAAAACGTGTTCCAAAAATAGGTAAATATCTATTAGCTACAACATCACAGGAAAATGAAAATAATTTAGGAACAGCAATATATGTCCATAATAAAATTATATACGACAAAGTAGATATAGATTACACTGAATTGCAAATTTCAGCAATAACAGTGAAAATAGAAAATAATGTGTTTGATATAATTAACTTATACAATCAGCCTAATAAAAAGTATGATTTAAACAAATTACAGAAAATAATAAAAGAGTTTAAGAATCCAATATTAATTGTAGGAGATTTCAATGCGCATAACTCAATATGGGACTATAACAACATTACTCCAGATAAAGATGGAGCAAAAATAGAAAACTTAATGAACGCTAATAATCTTTGTTGTCTGAATGACAGCGAAGTAAATACATATTATTCCAGAACCCATGGAACATTTTCCACAGTAGATGTCACCCTTTGTTCAACAAATATAGTTGACAGACTAGATTGGATTATATGTGATGACTCCTACTCAAGTGACCATTTTCCCATAATAATATCCTTATTAAATAATGAACCAAAACCATATTCTCCACATTACAACATGCAAAAAGCAGATTGGGACATTTTTTACTTTCATACCGATAAAATACCGCCCTATGATTATTTGAGAAATCACAATGAGACGAACGATTTCATTGTGTCCTTCATTAAAAAGGCAGCAGACAAAGCTATTCCTCATTCAAAACCCCATAATAAAAAACTTAAGGTCCCCTGGTGGTCAGATGATCTAACTGAATTAGTACGAGAAAAACACACTCTAGCCAGAAGGTTAGATACTCTAAACAGAAGATTCAATAAAGTTAATAAATCAAAACCATTCACAGAAGAAAGTATATTAAAAATGACAATTTTACTATTAGAAATAGATGTATTAAAACCTTTATATAATAAAATATCAGCCAAATTTAGAAAAGAAGTAATAAAAGGTAAAATAATATCTTGGAGGTCCTATGTGTCAGAAATAACAAGCGAAACATCCATTCAAAAAGTATGGGAAAAATTCAGAAAAATAAATGGAACAAACATTAGACCACCCAGACAAGCTATATTAGATAATGGAAATAAAATTTTAGATCCCTTTGAAATAAGTAACATACTTGGGGCAAGTTTTGCCAAAATAAGTAGTGACGAAAATCTAGACAAACATTTTAAAAAAGTAAAAAACAAAGCAGAGTCTATTATACTTAATTTTGAGACAAAGGAAGATATATATTATAATAAAAAGTTCAATATGGAAGAGTTAGAATATGCTCTCTTGAACAGTAATAAATCTGCCCCTGGAGGAGATGATGTTTGCTTTGAGATGATTTGCCACCTAGCACCTTTAGCAAAATCATACTTATTAAAATTTTACAATCATTTATGGCTCCAAAACTTGTTTCCAGACAAATGGCGAAATGCAATAATAATTCCTATACCTAAACCAGGAAAAGATGCTAGTAATGTGAATAATTATAGACCTATCTCATTAACAAGTTGTATATGCAAGTTATTGGAGAAAATGGTAAATGCACGACTTACATGGCACATTCGTGAAAATAAAATTTTAAGTCCTACACAGTTTGGTTCACAGCGTAATAGGTCTACATTAGATTCTCTGTGTAGTTTGGAAGACCATATACGTAGAGGATTTGAAAGAAAACAAATTACAATAGCTGTCTTTTTTGACATTCAAAAGGCATACGACACTACATGGAGGTATGCAATATTAAAATCTTTACATAATAATAACATCCGCGGCCATCTTCCTAAATTTATTAAAAATTTTATGACTGACCGCACTTTTCAGGTGAGAACAGATAATGTTTTTTCCAAAATATTTCCACTTGAAAATGGAGTACCACAAGGTAGCGTCCTTAGTGGTACTTTGTTCACATTGGCAATTAACAACATCAGTAACATGCTACCGGTTGGAATTAAGAGTAATTTGTATATGGGATGATTTTGCAATATATTACACAGCATCACGCATAAAACATGCAGAAAGAATGATTAATAAAACTATAATAAAAATAGATGAATGGGCCTCATCAGTAGGATTTAGATTTTCCATAGAAAAAAACCCAAGCGGTCATTTTTTATAAAAGTAAAATTTGGAAAAAAGGTGAAGAAGCAGAATTAAAAATTAGAAAACCATAATATACCAATTAGCCAAACTGCAAAATTTTTAGGTTTGATATTTGATGCACACCTCAACTGGAAAGCCCATATAACTTACATAAAATCGAAATGCAAAAGAGCATTAAACCTAATTAAAAAACTTTCTCACACAAATTGGGGAGCTGATAGACATACTCTTACTATACTTTATAAAGCAACAGTGCTATCAATTATTGATTATGGAAGTGAAATATATGGGTCAGCTTCAGAAGCAGCACTGAAAATAAAATATTAGACCCAATTCACAACGAAGGCCTAAGAATATGCACAGGAGCATTTAGATCCTCTCCAGTCTCCTCTGTACAAGTTGAATGTGGCGAACTGCCACTATCCCTCCATAGAGAATTCATAACCTTGAAAAGTGCATTAAGAATCAAAGCAAGTGATTCACCAACTAAAAGTCTATTTGAGTTAAGGGATGTCTTTATAAACAATCATTCACCACCTTTCCCAATTAGAGCTAATAGACTGTTAGAGTCATTAAATATAAATATACAAGTACCTCCAATAGTAAAGTTACCACCCCATTGGACTATGATTAAAGTAAAGACTTGCACTCACTTGAAATATTTATCAAAAAGTTCCGTATATACCCCAGAACACCATAAACAAAAAACCATAGAACATATAAGACAAAAAAGTTCACATTATGCAATATATACCGACGGGTCCAAATCGCAACATGGCGTAGGATATGCAGCTATATCGCAGAACAAAACATATCAATTTTCTTTACCCAATCATGCCTCAGTCTTCACAGCAGAGTTGTGTGCAATTAAAGTAGCTATCAAAATTATAAAGCAAACTTCAATTAATAATTTTGTGATTTTTAGTGACTCGAGAAGTGCCATAGAAGCTCTTCAGAATTACAATCCAAAAAATAATATTGTACAGCAAATTCAATTTGAACTCCACAAATTATATAAAAATGGCAAAAATATTGAAATATGTTGGATCCCTGCTCATGTGGGGATAAGAGGAAATGAAGAGGCTGATAAAGCAGCTAAAGAAGCAGTCCAAATGATAAAAGCAAATGTAAACATCCCCACCAGTGATTATATAAGATATATAAAAACAATAATTGTAAATAAATGGCAAAACGTATGGGCTGAAGAGCCTGAAAATAATAAATTAAAACAAATAAAACAGGATGTTAACAAATGGAGTTCAGCATATCAAAGAGAGAGACATGCTCAAGTAATCCTGACACGCCTCCGTATAGGCCACACTCGTCTGACACACGGGCACTTGATGAGCAACCCACGCGACCTGCTCCAGAGTGTTCAGAGTGCAAGGAGTTGGTAACAGTCAGACATGTCTTGTGCGAGTGTCCAAAGTATGACCAGCAGAGACTGTCAACTTTTGGTTTTTGGAAATAAAACAATAAAAGAAATTTTGACAGAATCTTTTACATTTTCAGTAGTTCCAATTTTGACTTTTCTGAGGAACTGCAATTTAATTGATAAAATATAAGTTTTTTTTTAGTGAATTTTAAAACAAAATTTCAAAAATTTAAAACTTAATTCCGAATTTTAATATATCGTTTTAGTATGTATGTAAGGGAACATGAGTAAATGTATTTATTGTGTGTGTGTTCTAGTATGAAAGCGTTTGCCTTTGTGCATTTTTTTTTATTTATCCTGAATGACCAATTTGGTCCCAGTTCTGGCCTAAGGGCTAGACCTGGCATTTTATCTAATCCTTCGGGCCAGCCCTAGGAGAGCTGAAAATCAGCTCAGTGGTCTGGTAAAACTACTTTTATAATAATAATAATCAATCATCCACCAACATATTGAGCCTTGTGAGACCATCTTGTCTCTTGCGGAGTTGTCCATGAGTTATCTCATTTTAACTTTAATTAGTGAAACTGATTGTCAAGGACCTGACAGGTCCTGATTTCCAGTGGATTCCTAATTTTCCTCAGTATAGAGATGTAAATGATCTTACCATCCTCTGCAGAGAGCTTAAATTACTACACTGACCTGCTGATTAAAGCTAAGGGTTAGATACATGAAAGCCCGTGGTATTGCCAGTGCTCAGGTGCCTAACAAATTTCTTGTGATTTTCTGTCCTTATTCTTATGGAAGCCTTTCATAAATTTTGCTTACTTGGGGAGTAAGCCTGCCAACTACATACTTTGTTGTTGTCCTTGATATTGTTCTTGTTGGGGGGGGTAAGAAAGGCTAAATAGGGTCTGAAAAAAAGGTGTTTTGCACTGAGTAGAAGGTACAAGAATTTTAGGATAGGATATTTATGATTTATTTATTAGAATGAAAATGTAAAATATAAATAATGTCCATGATAAAGAGTACAGAAAAATTTATTTTTAACAAAATATAACAAAAAAATTACCTATGTATTTTCGTTGGTGAAAGAAACAATGGGATAATTTTCCGTAGCTTTTAGCACGTTTAATGTATTGAATTTAAAGGATACATTTCTGTTGAATTATTTTGTGTTTCCACTTATAAATGAGAATATTTGAAAATGTTTAATTTATGTTCTTTTTATTTGATCCTTAGTTAGTATGAGTAGTACTAATTATGAGTACTAATTATGAAGACCGCTTCATGTTAAGTTAGGAATATAATGTTTGCAACTTAATGTGGCCTCACATTAGGACTTTTTTTCTCCAGCTTCGAGCTGTTGCTGGCGAAAATGAAAAACCTGGAGCTTTTAGCTCAAGATTTTAGCTTCCCGGCAGAACGGGAAGCAGCCAGCATGAACTGCGAGCCACAGCGTAGTGTAAACAAACAAGATGGCTGCTGCTGATAGGACGTACTCTCAGACCTTTGGCTTCTCTTCTCCTGAGCCACTCTCGAACCCACAAACGTTTTTTGTTACTCTTGCATTCACATAAGTTTCCAAGAAATACACCACTGCAGCACATCTTGCAACAGTCCAACAATTTCTGGGTGCCATAATGATATCAGCTGATCAGTTTTGTTTAATTTTTCCTATGGCTCCTCGAAACCACGAGTTCCTAGTGTGACGATACAACACTTTTGCTTGCGAGCATCGGCTGGATGCTTGCCAAAACCGCGAGCAAGAAATGACTAGTGTGATACCAGCTTTATGCGTCGGGGAAATCTTGCACTCATCCTGAGTAAGGTAGAGGTTGCATCACGCTTTGTTTCTTTGTATGTTTCAATAGTGTTTCATGTACATTTTGTATTTTTTAGTTACTTGTTTAATGCTTTGAAACAGTACTTTATGCATATCAGGAAGGCATATCACAACCTCTGCTCTCCTAGGTGGTCTAATTTCTTAAAACCTATTTGTATGAATAGCGACACGATAATGTTTAAAGAAACAAAAGCTATGTTTTTTAAAAGATCAGCTACTTACCTGTAAGGACTCTGTGCTAGCTCTTTCAGTGTGGTTAGCTTGCGTGGATATACAGGTACAGTGAAGAAAGAGATGAGGTTACAGGCATAGATGATGCCAGTGACATAGGCGCTGAACCACCAAGGCGCCAGGAAAATCCGGAGAATAATTGTTTTGGGTCTATATTCAACACTTTGATTCACAAGGTTCTTGAAAAAGAGAGAGAAGTAGTTGAAGTTGTGACTACTGTAATTAAATTTCTTGAAATTCTAAGAAACATCACCCAAGATCCAACTAAATATCATACATAGCTCTACTTTAATCCTTTGTATTCTTTAATAGTAGTCATTAGGAAATTTCTTACAGATCAAATGCAGAAGATGGTAATGCTTGGGTATTTGAAAAATAGTTGTGTTTGGAAAATGCTCTTTTTTTTGAAAATGATGTTGATCCGAAATTCCTTGAGGACTTTTACTATATGGTGAAGCCATACCCTTGTTTTGACTAGTAATGAAATGGAATGAAGTCTTGGAGCATTTAAAGAATAAATAGATGTAGACGTTATGCGGAATGTATTAAGGAAAATAATCTTGGGGAATTAATGTTAGATTGTTGAGCTAACTTAATGAATCTTGAGACATTGATTGTTTAGAGTTTTTGTGTACTGGAATGCTTTAAGTAAATTCTTTTAAGCTCTCTGCTTTCTGCTGCTTCTGGTCACCTATTGTAATATACTGTACTGGCTTGTAAGGAGATGTAGTACTGTACAGTAATATGCAAGTTATAACCTTTTTGCTGTATCCTTTGTGACCAACTGCTGCTTAAGAGGTGAAGGGTTTTTCTGTCAATTTGTCTGTTAGCAAGGTGATGTGAAAACTAAAAGGTTGGTTTTGATGAATATTGGCGAGAGCATTCATTTAGGAGTCTCTTCCAGTCAGTGGGTGCTGACAAAACTTTGAAACTTTTTTTTCTTTATAAAATCTTGATCTATTGATCATTGAGATGATATTACCTAATAAATGTTTCACCTAAATTTTGTCACACTTTTTTCTCAAGATATTTTAGTATGGAAAACATTACGTACAATGAATTAATGGTTTGTTCATGAGACTTACCTGTCAGATATATATATAGCTGTATTCTCCGAAGTCTGACAAAATTTCAAAACTTACGACACACGCAGTGGGAGGCCAGGTGGTAGCGGCGGGTATCAGGAACCATTCCCATTTTCTATTCAGATTTTCTCTGTTGCCGGTACTGTCAACACCTGTTTTCAGTCCCTCCGTCGTTGGATTTTGTAAACTTTTGTTGCCACTTAAGTATTCTGATTGTCTTTTGGTTTTTTTACTTGGATTTGTGGCTAGGCACACACTATTGTGAACTGTTTTGGATTTGGCTTTGGTTTTTCTTGAATAAGATGTCTGGTTCTAGTTCTGCTAGTTTCAGAGTATGTTGTGTGGAAGTGTAAGGTGAGGCTACTGAAGGCTTCGGTAGATCCCCACACTGTATGCACAAGCTGTAGGGGACATGTTTGTTTGGTAAATGATCGTTGTAAGGAGTGTGAGAGTTTGTCTGATTCTGGCTGGATGACGTATGATTCCTATGTGCGCAAGTTAGAGCGTGACAGGATCAGGAGGTCTTCCTCTAGGAGCGTGTCAGGCAGTAGACGTCAGGGTAGTAATTTTTCACCTGCTAACCCTCCTGTAGACTTTGCTACCCCTAACCCTGTGGTGTTGCCTTCGGGCCCTGAGATTGTGTCTGCGGAGGGTAATGCCCTGTCCGTGATCATGGAATCCATCCGTAACCTGGGATCCAAAGTGCTCGCTCTACAAAGTGGTGTGGTGAAGTGCAGTGATAGTATTAGTGCCCCTAGTGTTGTGGAGGGGGCGTCAGATCAGCCCTATAATGCCTCTAGGCCTGGACCTCTGTCGGACTCCCAGGACTCAGGGAGTGGGCAAGTCGAAAGCCGAAAGAGGGTTACGGGGGCTCCCCACCGATCTGGTGTCCCTTCAGCAGGTCTTGTTGACGCTTCCCAGGCTGCCAAGGATCGTGCTCGTGCACGAATCCTTAAGGATTGCTTCTCGTCCTCCGAAGCGTCCTCCCTGTGCAAGGGGTGGAGCTCTCGGAAGGACTCTCGCCCTCTTAAGAGAAGCTTCAGATGCTTTTCAGTCGTCTCCGGAGAGTTTTGACGCTTTCCCACCGCAGAAGAGGACCAGGACGTCATCAGAGGATGACGCTGTTGAGCGCCCCAGTCGCTCCAGGGATAGCTTTTCCTGTGAGAAGGAAGAAGGCGTCCCCTCGCCCCTTGTCTTCCCACAGGCTCAGCCCTTCCCCTGAGAAGGAGTCTTCTCCTACGAAGAAGATGCTCCTTGTTATGCAGCAGCAGTTGGCTTCGTTTATTGCCGAGAGAGAGGCAGAGCCGTGTCGACGCAGGAAGGACTCGAGGCTGCCTATCAAGAGGTCCAAGCAGTCCCCCTCTCCTTCTCCTTGTTCGTCTCCTTCTCCTGCTTCGTCGCCCTCTAGATTTCGTTCGGCACCCCAGTGCTTGTCTAGAGGGTGCGATGAGCGTCTCCCCAGACTTTCTTCTGTCGAGAGGGAGGAAGACCGTAAGGCTCATCACACAGGGATCGTCTAGCTTCTAGACAAGACGCTCCTCTCGCTCCCCTTCGTGACGCTCTGCATGCTGCTAGGCATGACGCTCCTCAGGCTGCTCGCCTTGACACTTCTCAGGCTGCGGCTGCTCGTCAGGATGCTCGTCAGGACGCTCGTCAGGACGCTCGCCAGGACGCTCTTCAGGACGCTCGTCAGGACGCCTCCTTCGCAGATCTTCCAGACGCTTCAGAGGCTGTTGTAAAAGACGCCCAGCTTTGTGCGGCGAGTTCTTCTTCGCAGCAGAGGTCCCTCTTGAGAGTTGGGCCTAAAGGTCTTAGACCTCTTAGTACTTCTGTAGATTCGTCTGTTGCTCCCGTGGAAGAGGGAGAGTTAGGGAGTTCGTCGGAGGCCGCGGATGAAGAGCAGCCTTCTACGTCGTCTTCATCCTCAGACTACCAGGTCTTGGCCAGCCTTCTGAGAGACTTGTTTGGAGACAAGTTCCAACCCTCGGCCCCTCGCTCTCCTCCTTCGCAGTTAGCCTCATCGAAGACGAGTAGAACGCCGGGATTTGGGAAAATGAAGACTTCGCTTTCTATGAAGAGAGCCTTCAAGAAGGTCCACGACTGGATGGATTTGAGGAAGGCCCTAGGCAAGACTTCTTTTGCCCTGCCTCCGTCGAGACTGAGCGGAAAAGCAGGGATTTGGTATGAAACGGGAGAGGACATTGGGTTGAGAGTTCCTTCCTCTTCCCAGGGAGACTTTGCCAGCCTAGTAGACGCTCCAAGGAGGTCTCTCCTTTCCTCGGCGAAGGTGTCGTGGACTCCTTCTGAATTGGACCATCATCTGAAAGGACTTTTTTGGACGATGGAAGTATTCAACTTTCTGGACTGGTGTTTGGGAGTCCTGGATTTGCAGTCGCGGAGTCCTGACTCGATTAGTCTGGGGGAGCTGTCCAGCGTTTTTGCGTGCATGGACAAGGCTGTCAGGGATGGTTCGGAGGAACTGGCTGCCCACTTTTGTACAGGGCTCTTGAAGAAGAGAGCTTTGTATTGTAACTTATGAGCGAAGTCTGTTTCTCCCTCACAGAGGGCAGAGTTGCTGTTCGCTCCTCTGGCGTGCCATCTTTTCCCCCAGTACATGATCAAGGATCTCACCGTCAGCCTGCAGGAGAAGGCTATTCAAGACCTCCTGACCCAGTTTTCCAGACGTCCAGCAGTCCCTTCGGCTACTACGCTTGGGCAGGCTTCCAGGAAGCAGAAGCCCTTTCGCAGAGGAGCTTCCTCGAGATCGTCTCCTGGAGGAAGAGGTCTTCCCAGAGGCAGAGCCCCTTCCAAGCTCAGGGGTAAGAAATGATGCGTCAGTCCTTCAGACACCAGTCGGAGCCAGGCTTCTTTCCTTTGCAAAAGCCTGGAGAGCGAGAGGGACGGACAGCTGGTCCCTCAAAGTCATCGAAAAGGGATACAAGATCCCATTCCTCAAACCTCCTCCGCTGTGCACTACGCCCAGGGATCTGTCACCCTCCTACCATCAAGAGAAGCAGCAGATTCTTTTCGATCTGCTCGAGCAAATGCTCGAAAAGAGGGCTGTGGAACAGGTCCTAGATCTGGAATCCCCAGGTTTCTACAACAGGTTGTTCCTGGTGCCGAAGCAGTCAGGAGGATGGAGACCAGTCCTGGACGTCAGCAGGCTGAACCATTTTGTAGAAAAACTAAAATTCAAGATGGAGACGCCTCAGTTGGTTCTAGGAGCCTTAAGACCAGGCGACTGGATGGTGTCGTTAGACCTTCAGGACGCCTATTTTCACGTCCCCATCCATCCTCAGTCAAAGAAGTACCTGAGGTTTGTCCTGAGGGGGCAAGTCTTTCAGTTCAAGGCTCTTTGCTTCGGGCTAAGCACAGCCCCGATGGTTTTCACGGTTCTAATGAGGAATGTGACGAGATAGCTTCACCTTTCAAGTATAAGAATCTCTCTGTACTTAGACGATTGGCTCATTCGAGCCTCGTCAGTGTCGGGGTGTCTGGAGGACCTTTATACGACGCTAGAATTGTCAAAGTCCCTAGGACTTCTGGTGAACTTCGAAAAGTCCCATCTGATCCCAACGCAGTCCATCGTGTATCTGGGGATTCGGATGGATTCAGTGGCTTTTCGGGCTTTTCCGTCCCAGGAATGTCAGCAGCAAGGCTTAGACAAAGTTTCAGCCTTCCTGGGGAAGGAAACATGCTCGGTGAGGGAATGGATGAGTCTGCTGGGGACCATTTCCTCGCTGGAGAAGTTTGTTTCCCTGGGGAGACTGCATCTCAGACCTCTCCAGTTTTTCCCGGCGGAGAACTGGGAGGACAAGGAAGATCTAGATGCGATCTTGAGGATCTCGAATCCAGTAAAAACTCACTTAAGGTGGTGGCTCGATCCCGCAAAGCTGTCAGAGGGCTTTTCGCTCAAGCTTCGGAGCCCCGACCTAGTGTTGTTTTCCGACGCGTCCACCTCTGGATGGGGAGCAACACTAGGGGGTGAAGAAGTGTCAGGCACCTGGAGAGGGGAACAGGTGTCCTGGCACATAAATCTCAAAGAATTGGCGGCGATTCATTTGGCTCTCCAGTTCTTCGAAGAAAAAGTTGCAAACCGTGTAGTCCAGATCAACTCGGACAATACCACAGCTCTGGCTTACCTCAAGAAGCAAGGAGGAACACACTCTTGGTCCCTGTTCAGCCTAGCAAGAGAGATCCTGTTGTGGGCCCAAGCACGAGAGGTAACGATTATTACGAGGTTCGTGGCAGGAGTCGAGAACGTCCGTGCAGATCTTCTCAGTCGGCAGGAACAACTGCTTCCGACTGAATGGACTCTTCATCAAGAGGTATGCCAGGAGCTATGGAGGCTTTGGGGACGTCCTCTAGTAGACCTTTTCGCAATATCGAGGACGAAGAGACTTCCTCTATACTGCTCCCCTGTACTCGATCCAGGAGCAGTAGCAGTAGACGCCCTTCTTTGGGATAGGACAGGGATGGATGTTTATGCCTTTCCCCCGTTCAAGATCTTGGGAGAAGTCATAAGAAAGTTTGCAGTGTCGGAAGGGACGAGGATGACGTTGATCGCCCCGCTTTGGCCTGCGAAGGAATGGTTCACAGAGGTCATGTCCTTCCTAGTAGACTTCCCGAGGACGCTACCTGTAAGAGTCGATCTACTCAGACAGCCCCACTTCGAGAGGTACCACAAAAACCTCCCTGCTCTGAGTCGGATTGCGTTCAGACTATCGAGAAGTTGGCCAGAGCAAGAGGTTTTTCAAGACCAGTGGCAAGAGCTATTGCCAATGCAAGGAGAGCTTCCTCTCTTGCAGTGTACCAATCGAAGTGAGCCGCTTTCAGGAGTTGGTGTAGGAAGAAGGACATTTCCTCTACCACGACCTCTGTGAACCAAATAGCCGACTTCCTCCTTTATTTAAGAAATGATGAAAAGCTGGCAGTTCCAACAATAAAAGGTTACAGAAGTATGTTGTCAGCGGTCTTTAGACACAGAGGTCTGGACCTGGCTAACAACAAAGACCTTCACGATCTCTTAAGGTCTTTTGAAACCTCGAAGGTGGCTCAGCCTAAGCTGCCTTCCTGGAACTTGGACGTGGTCTTGAAGTTCCTGTCGTCCAGTCCGTTCGAACCTCTTCAGTCTGCATCTCTGAAGGATGTTACCAGGAAGGCTGTTTTCCTAACTGCTCTGGCAACAGCGAAGAGAGTTAGCGAAATTCAAGCCATCAGCAAGCATGTAGATTTTAAAGGGCATAACGCCGTTTGTTCCTTGAGCCCGACGTTCTTAGCCAAGAACGAAAACCCGTCTAACCCTTGGCCCAGGAGCTTTGAGATCAAGGGTATGGCTGAAATTGTTGGACAAGAGCCATAGAGAGTCCTGTGCCCTGTCAGGGCTCTCAAATTTTATTTGCATAAGACAAAGGAGTGTCGAGGTCCTTCGAGCAATTTGTGGTGTTCTGTAAGAAGGCCAGACTTACCTATGTCTAAGAATGCTCTGGCGTTCTTCTTGAGAGACACCATCAAGGAGGCTCATCCTGTAAGGACAGTGACCTTAAACTGTTTAAAGTGAATGCTCACGAGGTGAGGGCTATCGCAACCTCTGTGGCATTTCAGAGGAATATGGCACTCAGTGATATCCTGGGCGCCACCTTTTGGCGAAGCAACTTGGTGTTCGCTTCACACTACCTACAAGATGTGAAGACAACATATGAGAACTGCTGTTCGCTTGGACCATACGTTTCCGCGGATACAATCTTGGGGGCAGGAAGTAGCACTCATCCTATCCTCTAGAAAATGCTTAGGAGAGTTTTTAATGTTTTGTATTTTTATGGTTGTTGGGTCGCTGCCAGAGGTGGACTTCCCATTCTTTAGCCTAGGTTATGTGGGATTAACTTATGATAGGCTTGGTCAGGTGGTGGTTTTTGCTTCGTTGCCCTCATAGTATGGTCAATATGGTCTAGTCGCATTGTGGTCACGCCCCCGTTGACAGATCATCTAGAACTCACCAGCTAACAGGTCACTACCTCGCTGGAGAGACTAGTAAAGCAGAAGCAGACTTGGGTGACAGTAATCACGAAGTCAGCTATGCTAACAGGTAAGGAACCAAGGTGTTAATCATCTACATGTAATTTGTTTCATAAATCCTATTCTGTCTCTTCCCACCGCCAATGGTGGGATTCAGCTATATATATATCTGACAGGTAAGTCTCATGAACAAAATGATATTGTTATGATACAATAAAGTTTGTTCATACTTACCTGGCAGATATATATATTCATAGTGCCCACCCACCTCCTCTCAGGAGACAGTGACACTAGAAAATCTGAATAGAAAATGGGAATGGTTCCTGATACCCGCCTCCCAGCGGCGGGAATGGGTACTAACCACCTGGCCTCCCACTGCGTGTGTCGTAAGTTTTGAAATTCTGTCTGACTTCAGAGAATACAGCTATATATATATCTGCCAGGTAAGTATGAACAAACTTTATTGTATCATAACAATATCATATTTCAGTATAATGTTCTACTGGGGTGGGTCGGAATCCATTCCCAGGTTGAAGTCTAAATGATTTTAAAAAATGTATTTTCTTTTTGGTGCAGTGACATGGATTATATTTTGATAAATAATATTGTCATGGCTAGGATTAGAGTCTGTATTTAGACTATTTGTGGGAGCCATGATGGGAAAGTCAGCCATTCAGTAATGTTTAGACCTGAGAAGCATTAATATGATTTATCATTTTAATATTTATGGACAGAATTATAGAAAGGATTACCATGAGGATTCAATGGGTGGGCTGATGGTTGGGTAGGGCTCCAGGCTTTATGGTCGCATATTAAGAGCTAGTGTTGGATGTATTTTTTTTTTTTTTTTTTTTTTTTTTGTACAAGGGCAGCGTTGGTGCTATCTATTTATCTATTTTGGTCTAAGTGTGATGTGGACATTTGTGGGTCAATCCTGCTGATGTAATTAGTGAGGACGTGAACTGTATGAGAAGTTTATAATCTATTTTTTATGTTTTCTGATGATTTTTCTCATTCAGTTTGTTCCCAAATGAATACAAACCTTCGGTCTTTACATTGGTGAAGTTCTCCTGTTCAGCAGGAAACCAGTTAAGAAAAAATTCAGTGCAATACGATCAAGGTATGGTGGAGTGATACATAGTGTCGTCCAATGGGGCCAGCAAGTGGGAGGATCCTAATTTCACTTGCTCCAGAGAATCCTGTGATGCATTAGTTTTCTCTTAACCAACTTTTAGTGCAGATGTATGCTGCTCATTTCCTATCAAAAGCTGTTTTTTTTTTCTCTTCGTAACATTTTGTTTGCAATTGGTCTTATTTTTAATTTTGAATGGTGTGTTTGTTCAGACACATTATACAAACCCTTGGTCCTTTACATAAGGAATTACTATTCAGCGCCAGCTGGACCGGTTGTAAGATTTACTAACAAGGTAGTTCGGCAGTAACTGCTTGTGTGATGGTCGGGAGTCCCACCCGCCTGGAGGTAAACATACCACTTTGCTTTCGGCCACCGTCGGGTGAAGGTGTGTGCTTGCCTCTCTGCCTGCCTCTGTCATGAGATTACCAAAGCTGTTACCTCATTTCAACCTGTTTGTACTAGAATACAGTTGTACCTCAACATACGAAAATCCCAGCTTACGAAAAATTCAAGTTACAAAAGCAAATACAAAGATTTTTTGGCTCTACATACGAAAATAATTCAGGTTACAAAAGGTTGTTGCTGTAAAATCCCGAGATTCGCCCGTACCGCCGAGAACAATTTTAAAACTCGCGCTGCCAACTGAGTAGACTCACCACCATCCTCCCATTCTCCCATTGGTTCCTGATGCTAGTCACCGCCATAAGATCCTGCTCTCCTGTTGGTCAGCATCTCTCCCATCGTGCTCTACATAAAGGCGTTCTTCTTCGGCCACTGCTTCGCACCAGCGTTATCGTACGCACGCAGAATTCATTCGATAGGCACCATCCTTAAGCAGAAGGAAGCAATCATAGCAGCTACACCTTTCAAGGGCGTTACTGTTTTGTCCAACGAGGAGCCACGTGCACGATGAGATGGAGAGGCTGCTTCTTGTATGGATAAAAGACAAAGAAATCGCTGGCGATATGATAACCAGGACGGCAATCTGCCACAAGGCCAGCGCTATTATCGGCGATTTGATTGCCCAGGCCGAAGACGATGCAGAAGAAGGGACATCGACGCCAACCCCAGACTTCAAGGCTTCTCAGGGGTGGTTTGAAAAATTCCGGAAACACACTGGCATCCATTCGGTTGTGCGGGTTGGAGAGGCGGCCAGCTCGGACACGAAAGCGGCCGAAGCCTTTATTAAGACGTTCGACGAGATGGCGATCAACGAAGGCTACAGTTCTCAGCAAGTCTTCAACTGTGATGTGACTGGCCTTTATTGGAAAAAAATGCCTCGTCGGACATATATCACGGAGGAAGAGAAGAAGCTACCTGGGCATAAGCCTATGAAAGACAGGCTTACGCTCGCACTTTGTTTGAACGCCAGTAGGGATTGCAAGGTGAGCCCTTACTTGTGTATCATTCGGAGACTCCTTGAGCCTTCAAGGCCCACAAAGTGTTAAAGGAGAAGCTTCCAGTGATATGGAGGGCTAATGCAAAAGCCTGGGTAATGAGACTTTTGTTCACAGAGTGGGTAAATCTGTTTTCATACAATCAACTTACCTGTCAGATATATACATAGCTAAGACTCCGTCGTCCCCGACAGAAATTCAAATTTTGCGCCACTCACTACAGGTAGGTCAGGTGATCTACCGGCCTGCCTTGGGCGGCAGGACGAGGAACCATTCCCGTTTTCTATCATATTTTCTCTGTCGCCGGTGGTATGAACATTGTTGTTACTACCTCCTGACATAGATTCTTATTTCAACCTTTTGATCATCGTTTCTCGGCTTTTTGGTGACGTATCTGGATCGTGGTTTTTGGCATTCGCTACTGTGGACTGAATTTGGACTTGCTTTTTTATTTTTCTCAGTATGTCTGACTCAAATGTGAGTGTGAGAATGTGTGTGAATGTAGGCTGCAAGGTAAGGATACCGAAGGCTTCGGTTGATCCTCACACTGTATGTCGTAAATGTAGGGGGTTTGAATGTTCTTCTACTAATACCTGTCATGAATGTGAGGGGTTGAATGCAGAAGAATGGAAGACTCTAACTTCTTATTTGAGGAAGTTAGAGAGGGATAGGGTTAGACGTTTGAAGAGTGTGAGTACAAGGCCTATTGAGCCTTTTATTGACCCTATATCTAACCTTGATGATTTTGATTCTCCCTCTGTGTCGAATTCACAAGCTTTACTTTCAGAATCGGCCTCTGAAATCGCCGATCTGAAGGCTACTACTATCTCTAAGATGAAGTCCAAAATGGCGGTCTTACAAGGTAAGGATAGTGAAAGTGAAGTGTTCAGTGAAGTGAGTGCTCCCAGTGTTGTGGAGGGGGCGTTTGATCGTCTCTGCAACGCTCCCAGGCCTAGACCGCTTCCAAGCTCGAATGCCCAGAGGAGAAGGAAAGTCGAAAGCTTTAAGGAGGTCGTGGGGAATCCCCAACGGTCAGACGTCCCTTCAGCAGGCTCTGTTTCACTTCAGGCTGCTCAGGACCGCTTTAGAAAAAGCGTCCTGCGAGAGTGTTTCTCTTCCTCTCCCTCTCCTTCACCTAAACGAGTGTGGAAGGATTCAGACCTTTCCAGGCCACTGAAAAGGCATTATAGAGAACCTGATTTGAATTCAAGCCCGGAGCGCTTCTCAGATGAAGCTCACTCTTCTATCAAAAAGGTGAAGGTTGCGTCAACGTCTCCCTACATGGACGTAGCGGACCGCTCGCCTTCGAATTCTCCTTCTCCTCCCATTGAAGAAGACGTGGGAGAAGCTTCAAGGAAAATTCTTCTTGCTGTACAAGAACAGCTAGCCTCATTGTTGGGAGTTTTGGCTAGAGATCCTCCTCGTAAGAAGGACGTTTCTCTTCCGATCAAGAAGTCTCGTCCTCTCTCTCTTGCCAAACGCAAGGCGTCTTTCAGACATGAAGCTTCGTCTTCCAAACATGCTGAAGAAGTTTTGCTGTCTAGATCGAGATCTAGAGAGACATATACCAGACACGAAGTGCAAGACATGACGCCAGCTAGACGTGAGGCGTCTTCCAGGCGCGAGGCGTCATACAGAGCGTCATCTAAGCGCGAGGCGCCAGCCAGGACGCCAGTTGAGTGCGAGATGTCTTCCAGGCGCGAGGCGTCATCCAGACGTGAGGAGTCAGCCAAGCTCGATGCGTCAGCCAGGACGCTCGGCGGACGAGAGGCGTCATCCAAGCGCGAGGCATCATCCTTTTATGAGGAGAAGCCTAGGCGTGTGGCGCCAGCCAAGCGGGAAGCTTCTCTCAAAGTTCAAACTTTGAAGAGGAGAGATTGTCATTCCCTTAGTCCCTCTCCTATCAGGAGTTTGTCTCCCCCAGAGGAAAGACGTCCTGATTTGTCGACGGAGTCTCCTCTAGACCCCGAGTTGGAGGAGAACTCAGAAGACGAGAATCGTGGAAGAGAAGGACTGTCAAGCTACAAAGTCTTGACAGCCCTGCTTCTTGAAGAATACGGAGACGCTTTATCCCCTGCCGCTCCTCCTTCTCCGCGCTCTCTGTTTTCGAGCGCAAAGGCGAAGAAGTCTTCGTCTTTTCTAAGAATGAAACCCACCATTTCTATGAAGAGGGCTCTTCAGTCTTTGAATTCGTGGATGGATTCGAAGAAGGAGCTGGTCAGGACGGTCTTCTGCATGCCCCCAGCGAGACTCGCTGGAAAACGGGGCATTTGGTATCAGACGGGAGAGAATATGGGCCTTTCTCTTCCGTCTTCGGCTGAAGCGGACTTTTCGACTTTAGTCGATGCGGCGAGAAGACAAGGATTGAACTCTGCCCGTGTGACTTGGGGCATTTCAGAACTGGATCATCTCCTCAAGGGACTCTTCCATGTATTGGAAGTTTTCAACTTCTTAGATTGGTCCCTTGGGGTGATGTCCAAGAAGGCTCATGATTCAGAAGGACTCGATCCAGAAGTTCTCCTGTGTATACTGTTGTGTATCGACAAGGCGGTACAAGATGGCTCTTTAGAAATCTCTTTATTTGGAGCGGGACTTCTTAAGAAGAGGACAGTCTTCAGTGCTTTTTTGACTAAAGCTGTCTCCCACTCTCAAAGAGCAGCACTGTTGTACTCTCCCTTATCGGACTTTTTGTTTCCTTCTCAGTTAGTGAAAGACATTTTCTGATCATTAACTGAGAAGGCGACTCAAGACCTTACCCAGTCATCAAGGAAGAAGAGACCTGCGACTGCGGTGGAAAAGAAAGGACCGAGTACGTCGGTTCAGCCCTTTCGAGGAGGCCCTACCTCCAGAGCACCCTCAAGAAGGAAGGCTCCGGAGAAGAGAGGTAGGTCTGCCTTCCGTCCCTTTAAAAAGGGTAAATGATGCTTCTCTCCTCCAAACACCAGTAGGTGCCAGGGTCTTAGAATTTGCGGAAACCTGGGCACGTATAGGCATGGACGCCTCATCTTTGTCCATGATAAGGAAAGGATACCTTATACCTTTCCACGACAGTCCTCCCCTAACGTCAACTCCGCGGGAACTGTCAGCCAAATACAGGGATCCTGTACTGAGGGATACTCTTCGACTAATGGTGGATCAGATGTGGGACAAGAGAGCGATAGAACTAGTACTGGATCAAAACTCCCCGGGGTTTTACAATCGCCTTTTTCTGGTTGCAAAGGCCTTGGGGGGCTGGAGACCAGTACTGGACGTCAGCTCTCTGAACAAATTTGTTGAGAAGGAGAAGTTCTCCATGGAGACTTCGGCCTCAGTCCTTTCAGCTTTACGCCAAGGAGATTGAATGGTGTCTCTGGATCTCCAGGACGCCTATTTCCACATACCGATTCACCCTTCGTCGAAGAAGTACCTCCGTTTTATGGCGGAGGGAAGGATATTTCAGTTCAGGCCCTTGTGTTTCGGCCTGTCCACAGCTCCTCAGGTCTTCACAAGCCTGATGAAGAATGTGGCAAGGTTTTTTCACCTAAAAGGGGTAAATATCTCTCTGTATCTGGACGACTGGCTCATCAGGGCCAGATCAGAGAGACAGTGTTTGGAGGACCTTATTCTGACCATGAACTTGATCAAGTCGTTGAGATTACTCGTGAACCTCGAGAAGTTGCAGCTGACCCCCAGACAGAACTTAGTCTATCTGGGGATTCAGATGGATTCTCGGGGTTTTTGAGTATTTCCTTCGCAAGAAAGACTCGCGAGAGGCTTGGAGAAAGTCTCTCTCTTCTTAAGGAAAGAACGAACGTCGGCGAGGGAATGGTTAAGCCTTCTGGGAACCCTTTCCTCGCTCGAACAGTTCTTTCCTCTAGGAAGACTTCATATTCGTCCACTTCAATTCTTTCTCAAGAGGTCTTGGAGTTGGAAGACAGGAAATCTAGCAGACGCCTTTCCCATTCCAGTGGAGATGAAGCCGCACTTGGAATGGTGGTTGCCCCCATTGAAGGAGAACAAGGGAATCTCCCTGAAGGTTCAGAACCCAAACCTAGTGTTATACTCCGACGCATCGGAGAAAGGTTGGGGAACAACTTTAGGCCCCAGAGAGGTGTCAGGCATCTGGGAAGCAGCGCAGGTGTCCTGGCACATAAACTGCAAGGAGCTCTTTGCCGTACATCTGGCTTTAAAGAGACTAGAACCTTTGGTATCGAACCAAGTTGTTCAAGTAAATATGGACAATACCACAGCGTTGGCCTACATTCGGAAACAAGGAGGGACCCACTCCTTGTTCCTTTACGAACTGGCAAGAGACCTACTGCTTTGGACTTCCCAGAGGAATATCTCCCTGCTTACGAGATTTATTCAGGGAGTAAGAAACGTAAGGACTGACAGGCTCAGCAGGAGGAACCAGGTCCTTCGGTGGTAGAAGATCCCAGAGCTCTGATGGTAGACGCCTTCCTACTAGACTGGTCTCACGTAGACGTCTACGCTTTTCCTCCGTTCAAGATCCTGGGACTAGTTCTGAAGAAATTTGTGGCTTCAGAAGGAACACCGATGACCCTGATAGCCCCCTTTTGGCCAGCACAAGACTGGTTCACAGAGGTGGTGGAGTGGACAGTAGATTTTCCCAGATCCCTCCCAAGAAGGACGGATCTTCTCAAACAACCACACTTCCAGAGGTATCATCAAAACCTCCCCGCTCTCGCTCTGACTGCCTTTCAACTATCGAAAGACTTGTCAGAGTGAGAGGGTTCTCTTGCAAAGTTGCAAGCGCGATTGCAAGAGCCCGCAGAGCTTCCACTAGACGAGTATATCAGTCTAAGTGGGAAGTTTTTAGAAGGTGGTCTAAGTCTAAGAGGTCTACTACCTCTGTGACGGAAATCGCTGATTTCTTATTATTCTTGAGGGAAGATTCGCATCTATCGGTACCCACAATAAAGGGTTACAGAAGTATGCTTTCGGCAGTCTTCAGGACTAGATCTAACAGAGCGAATAAGGATCTCCATGATCTCATAAGATCCTTTGAGACTACGAAGTCGTCGGGGCCAGCTCCTCCTAGCTGGAACCTTGATGTAGTTTTAAAATTCCTTTCCTCTGATAAGTTTGAACCTCCTCATCTGGCATCTTTTCGAGACCTGACTAGAAAATGTTTGTTCCTATTAGCTTTAGCCACAGCAAAAAGAGTTAGTGAACTGCATGCTCTAGAGGATAAAGTAGGATTTAAAGGGGACTCAGCCATTTGCTCGTTTAAAGCTTTATTTCTGGCTAGAAACGAGAATCCCTCGAATCCCTGGCCTAGGACCTTCGAGGTTAAAGGTTTATCGAGTCTCGTCGGGAGAGAGGCAGAAAGATCTGTGTCCTGTAAGAGCTCTGAAATTCTATCTTCAGAGAAAACAACAGATGGGGGGCTCGACACAAGGTCTTTGGTGCGCGGTAAAAGACCCCACAAGACTGATGTAAAAGAATGCTCTAGCGTTCTTTGTTAGAAACGTCATTACAGATGCGCATAAGATCTGTCCTGATGACGCTTTTCGACTTCTAAAGGTGAAAGCTCATGAAGTGAGAGCAGTAGCGACATCTCTCTCTTTTCATAAAAATATGTTGCTAAAGAACATCTTGGAAGCGACATTTTGGAGATGCAACTCAGTATTTGCATCTCACTACTTGAGAGATGTTTGTGTGACCTATGAGAATTGTTTTTCTATAGGTCCTTTCGTGTCAGCGGATACGATACTGGGTACAGGAGCTAACACCAATCTTTAATTTATACTTACAGTCTATTAGATATGTTCTAAACTTTCTGCTGACAAAGTGCAGACGTCGCACTGGCGGCCAGTCACTATTGTTCAGTAAGGAACTCTTGTGATATCTTATTAGATTAGTACGTATCATTTTTTTTTGGAAATTATGTGTGTGTGCGTTATGTGTTTTTGAGTTATGGTTGTTGTGAAGAGTTTGAGGATAACTTGGAACAATTTTTAATACTAACACGGTGGTTAGGATCAGGTGGTCGGGATTGGTTGTGTGCTCCTTCATAAGGTGTATTGTCATATAAGTGGATCAGCACCCATTGACAAAGTCCATTCAGGCTCTGCCGAGTAAGCGGATAAGACCCCATCGGCAGACCCACAAGAACTCATGGCCATAGATCATATATCTCGCTAAAGTTTCTTGAGGTGATGCAGACTCCTGGGCAGCACCCACGAAGTCTACCACCTATCAGGTAGGAACCAAGGTTTATTTATACCTACAACATATGTTGTTTACCTGTCTATTCCATAAGTAGCTGTCTCTTACCCTCCACCAAAGGGTGCCAATCAATATATCTAACAGGTAAGTTGATTGTATGAAAATATATTGTTATGATACAATAAAGTTTCATACATACTTACCTGGCAGATATATACGATTAATGGCCCACCCAGCCTCCCCGCAGGAGACAGGTGGAAGAGAGAAAATATGATAGAAAACGGGAATGGTTCCTAGTCCTGCCGCCCAGGGCAGGCCGGTAGATCACCTGACCTACCTGTAGCGAGTGGCGCGAAATTTGAATTTCTGTCGGGGACGACGGAGTCTTAGCTATGTGTATATCTGCCAGGTAAGTATGTATGAAACTTTATTGTATCATAACAATATGTTTCGGCCCGACTGTGAAGAAATTCTTGGAAGAGAAGCGCCTCCCTCTGAAATGTCTGCTGGTGTTGGACAATGCCCCTGCTCACCCTCCTGGCCTTGAGGAAGATATCCTAGCGGAGTATTCTTTCATCAAGGTTCTTTATCTTCCGCCTAACACCACCCCTCTCCTCCAGCCCGTGGACCAGCAAGTGATATCGAACTTCAAGAAGCTGTATACGAAACATCTTTTCAAGAGATGTTTCGACATCGCCGATACCACAAACCTCACCTTGTGTGAATTTTGGAAGGAGCATTTCGACATCATCATATGCATCCGACTCATTGATCAAGCTTGGCAGGAGGTTTTGAGGCGAACCTTGAATTCTTCGTGGAGGAAATTCTGGCCTGATGCCGTATCGGCCTGAGACTTTGAGGGATTTGACATGGACGAAGCTGGTGCAGATTCAGAAACAGTTGACGATCCTGAAACTGTTTCGCAACCAGATCTTGACGAGATCGTTGCACTCGGCAAGTCCATGGGGCTGGTCGTCGACGAGGACGACATCAATGACCTTTTCGAGGAGCACCAAGAGGAGCTTACGACGGATGACCTGAAGGAGTTGGAGGCCATGCAACATAACGTTGTTCAAGAAGAGTTCTCTAGCAGCGGCGAGGAGAAGGAGGACGACCCTATGACAACGGCAGAAATCAAGGATGCTCTAGCTGCTTTTCATAAGGTGCAATCATTTGTAGAAAAGAGACATCCCGAAATGGCTTACACAGGTCATATGCTTGCGCAGTTTGATGACGTTTGCCTGAGTCGTTTCAGGAACATTGTCAAAAGCAGGCAGAAGCAATCTTCCTTGGATAGTTATTTTTTAAAGAGGCCTTTAGTAGGAGTAAGCAAACAGGAAGATCCAAGTGATGCTATGAAAAAACAGAAAGTTGAAAGTGGTGGAGAAATTGAAATTTTGCAAAAAAAAAAAAAAAATTAATTAATTAATTAATTAATTTTAAGTTTTTTGTAAAGTTAAGTGTTAACATTTTATGCCATTTGTTAATGTGTTTCGTAAAGTTTAATGTTAATGTTTACTGACATTTTTTAATGTGTTTCGTAAAGTTAAGTGTTCAAGTTTTCTGCCATTTGTCCTCCTCCTCTGTCACCACTTTCGGAGATGGCCTCACTCGAAAGGTGAGGTTCCACATTTTACTGCAAACGTACGTATGTACGTACAGTATTTCTTGTATACCATGTACACTAATACACTTTATTTACAGGTACTAGGTGGTACATATTAATAGTACGTATTAAGTTAGGCATTGAATGGTCCAAATTGTTGTATTTCATTGTTTATTGGTCAAAGGTATTGAATGGTCCAAGTTGTTGTATTTCATTGTTCATTGGTCAATTTAGCTTTATTATAAAATTTACTGGGGTGTTTTTGTACGGCTTGGAACGAATTAGGGAATTTACATGTAAAATGTGGTTCAAGATACGAAAAACTCAGGTTACAAAGGCTACCTCAGAACGGATTAATTTCGTATGTCAAGGTACCACTGTACTATAGTGTGGAAGTGAATGTAAGTACAGGCAGTCCCCAGGTTATGCCGGGTGTTCCGTTCTTGAGACGCGTCGTAAGCCGGAACATCATAAAAAATCCTAAGAAAACCTTACTTTTAATGCTTTGGGTGGATTGAAGACTAAGTAAACTGCATTCTTACAGCATTTTTCATCAAAAAACCTTCAAATATTGATTATTTTGCATTTTTGGTGTCATATTTCATCTGCTAGATCAGTGTTGTAGGGGTTGTAACCCTGGAAATAATTTCTGATGAATATAATTGAAAAGCGCCTCAACCTCGGAATGTCGTAACCCAAACCCTTCGTTTCCCGGGGACTGCCTGTACTTTGTATTTATTTGTTTGCATTACAGTGTTCCCCCCATATTCGCGGGGGATGCGTACCAGACCCCCCCGTCGGGAATAGTTAGAATCCGCGAATGTTTGGAACCCCTATAAAAGCACTAAAAACAGCCTATATCGTTAGTTAAAACTTAAGAAAAACCACTAAAAATGTTCATACTTGGTTTTTTAATAGTTTTATCACAAAAAGTGCATTTTATGATGAAATTGATCACAAAAACCAGGAATTTGTGGATATTTCTCATAGAAAAATACCGCGAATGCGCGAATTTTCCGCGAATAATGCAGGGAAGCGTTCCCGAGAGAAATCCGCGAATGTGTGAGTCCGCGAATCCGGAGAACGCGAATACGGGGGGTCCACTGTATTTTGTGGAAGTGCATCGCTGATAGACATGCAGTCCCACGAATTGGAGAAGCCCCCCCTTGCCCCCCATCCAACCGGAGAGTGTGCCCTGGAGTGGGAGGCCGTAAGTGTGGGGCTTTTAGGTTCAACGAGATCGTGGACCCTCATCCCTTATGTTCGAGATGCCGAGGGCGCGAATGCTCTCGCTTTCTTTCTTGTATTGTTTGTGTCTCTTGGTCAGAAGAGCAGTTGGAGTTGTACGAGAAGAGGAAGAAGCCGCGTAAGGCTGCCAAGGTGTTGTCGGAAAGCTCTCCCTCGACACATTTGGTGACCGACACGTAATCATCTTTCCTTCCTCCTCGTCAACTCTCACGGATGGCTCTCTCCCCTTCGGGGGTCGTGTCCCCCTCCGCCTCTTTGCTTGATTTGTTGAGCGCAGAGGGAGGAGGGCGACACCCCGACCTTGAGTTTTACTCGGGGTGGGGTCCTCTGTCCGTTCAGGGTGGGATCCTTCCCCCTCCGAGCGAACAGGAACCCCCCCACCCCCCCCCCCCCCCCCCATTAACCCGACTGTTGCTTCTCCAGGTGTGTCTTCCACTGCGGATGGAGGTCTCCAGTAGGTGTGGCAATCTTTGAGCCTTCCAGGCACTCCGAGTATCCAGGGTCTGATTCATCATCTGGCTGCAGCCCCGGTCATTCACGGGGTGGAGACGAGGACAACCACAACCGTGTCGACACCAGGTTATGCCGCTCCACCTGGTGTACACCCAGCACGTGACTACGGTCACCCCTTTGGCCGTGGTACAAGCCTCACTGCCGTACGTGCCCCAGAGGGAGATAGTACCTCCTCCGCCTGGGATTGCTGTCCTTGCCCCGATCCTGACTTCGAGTGCCTGAAGAGCTCTCCCCTGGACTTTTCTCCTGTAGCTGTCGCTGTACCTGCTACCTCTGTTCCTGCCCGTGGAAGTGCTGCTGCTCCCGCAGGTCCCTCCGAACAGGTGGGTGGAGTTGGGCTGTGTTGCCACCGCAACTGCTGCAGCTCCATCCTGGGTGGAGGATCTGTCTGCTGTCCTGAAGAAGCTGGCGAAGTAGTCCAGGAAGAAGAGGAAGGTGTCATAATCTTCTCTGTCATCGTCCAAGACCCCCCAGCCGAGGAAGAAGGTGGCCTTGCCCCCCCCCCCCCCCCCCCCCCCCCCCCCCCCCCCCCCCCCCCCCCCCACCCCCCCCCCAAAGAAGTCTAGCTCAGAGACTTCTAAGGGTCTGTCCCGCTCTGGCAGGACAGGTGGGTCTTACGGTGGTCCTCCCATTCCTCTGGGAATGGGGCCTGTTCTGCCTCCGGACCGGGAACCATCTTGGCCGCTCGCTCGCTTGCGTCACCAAGTGTACGATCACCGGTAGCCAGGAACTAGACGTCTGAGCATACTCACCATCAGGAAAGGTTGGCAAGAGTCGCTTAGGTGACTCTCGCCAGACCGGTGATCGCTCTTGCAGCGATCCCCTAGTTCCCAGGTTTGACGTGACAGTCCCACTAGACTGTTCATGTGTTGAGGCTGGGAAGAGGTCCCCCTGGTCACCAGGACCAGACTCGGCTGCTTCTGGTACCGTGGTGCGTCTTGAGGAGGGTGCTCGCTGGTCACAGGCATGGGATCCACAATCCTTCCCAGTTCCTCTCACAGAGGAAGTAAGGGAAGACCTGGCCTGGTGGCTAGACGACAGGAACCTCTTAATAAGAGTGCCCCCTGCGCACTCCCCCTCCGGAGATGCTTCTGTTCTCAGACACATCGACCAAAGGTTGGGGCGCTCACCTGGAAGAGTTGCTGGTTGCAGGAGTGTGGAGCCATCACAATAGGCACCTTCACATCAACTTCCTGGAACTCAAGGCTGGGTTCCTCGCACTCCAAGAGTTATGGGAACGACTTATAGGACACTCAGTGGTGTTGATGAGCAACAACACCACGGTAGTGGCATACGTCAACAAACTGGGGCCTAGTGTCCCTCCTGTTGCACCAGTTGATGATGCAGGTGCAAGAGTGGGCCGTAGCTCACTTGGTAGAACTGTCAGCCAGATACATCCCAGGTAAGAGGAATGTAGTGGCAGACAAGCTCTGCCACCAGAATCAGGTGATTGGGACCGAATGGTCTCTACATCGAGACGTGGCATGGCGGAAAGGCTCTTCGACCTGTGGGGGCGTCCAGTAATGGATCTGTTCGCCACCCAGCACTACAGAAAACTTCAGGTTTTCTTCTCAGTTGTGCCGGACCCATGGGCAGCCGCAGAGGATGCATTCTAACACCCGTGGGACAACCTCTTATTCTACACCTTTCCCCCATTCTGCCTGATTCGCAAGGTGATCAGCAGAGTGCTGATCACCAGCAATCTTCGGATGATTCTGGTGGCACCCAAATGGCCTCAGGCCATTTGGTATCTGGACCTGCTGGCTCTTCTCTCGGAGGCACCACGAGAGATTCCCCCATGGCACAACCTCCTTTGCCAACCGCACGTAGAACAGTACCACCAGGCAGTTCATTCCCTGTGTCTGTCTTCACGGTTGGCAGTTATCCACCATTGCCAAGCAGCAACAGAGATGGCTGGTTACCTCAGACAGTCTTCTGCAGCAGCATACCGGGGAAAGTGGTCCGTCTTCTGTGGTTGGTGTCGTAGATGGGGTCTCTCTCCACTCAGAGCCACTCTTCAGCAGGTAGTAGATTTCCTCATCTTTCTTTGCCGAGAGAAGCTTCTCTCTGTCTCCGCATTCAAAGGCTACAGGGCCTCCCTGGCCCTAGTCCTTTAGCTGTGAGGAGTCTATATTTCCTCCACCATGGAAATATCTCACCTAATGAGGAGCTTCGAGAGGTCTTGCTCACCCAGGGAACTCCAGCCCCCAAGGTGGGATGTGACTTTTGCCTCAAGGAGCTTGACTCGCAGACCCTATGAGCCGCTCTGGGAGTCGTCAGACAGGGATCTGACCCTCAAGACTGTCTTTCTGCTGGCCCTGGCATCAGCGAAGAGAGTAGGAGAACTTCATGGTCATTCCTTCGATGTTAAACACTCGAGGGGATGTGGATCGGTTACGCTTGATTTTGTCCCAGATTTTGTAGCGAAGACTCAGAACCCTTCGGTCCCTGACGCTAGGTTCGAGTCTTTCACGATCCCCTCCCTGGAAGACTTAACCGATAATGACATGGATGAGACGCTGCTTTGTCCTGAGGGTGCTACAGCGCTATCTGAAGAAAATTTGACACTTCAGGCCTGAGTGTCAACGCCTCTTCATTAGCACCAGGATGACCAAGAAGAAGTGTCCAAGAACACTGTTTCTTTCTGCTTCATTAGGTAATCCAGAAAGTGTATGACTACGACAGGAGTGCGGACACCGGTACCTTTCACCCGAGAGCCCACAAAGTCAGAGGCATTAGTCTAACCCTTGCATTCCGCAAGAAATTGTCTGTGGCACAGGTACTGAAGGCGGGGGTATGGGCCAACCAGACCATCTTCACCTTCTACCTTCGGGATATTGCCCACAGGTCCTTGGACACTTTCCTTGATCAACAAGTTGTGTAGCTTACCCAGCTCCTTTACAGGACAAGGTAGCATCTCATCCTTGTGAGACTGCATGAATGGATAGTGAATGAGAGTATGACTGGCTTCTCTTCCTCCTCTTTTTCTTCCCTCTCCCAGCGGGCAGAGGGTAGCGGCCGTCATGACGCTGGACAGGACAATGATGCAGGTAAGCTATGTAACTGAGCTCCATTCTACCCCTTTCATTAGGAATAGAAGTGTTTATCCACCCCTTCCCTAGCAAGGGGGGAAGCGGACATCAGTAAGAGACCAACCCAATACAGTGGTACCTCGAGATACGAAATTAATCCGTTCCAAGGCGGCCTTCGTATCATGGTTTTTTCGTATCTTGAACCGCATTTTACATGTAAAATGGCTAATCCCTCCAAAAACACCCCAGTAAATTTCATAATAAAGCTAAATTGACATATAAACAATGAAATACTACAACAATTTGGACCATTCAATACCTAACTCAATACGTACTGCTAATATGTACTACATAGTACCTGTATATAAAGTGTATTAGTGTACATGGTATACAAGAAATACTGTATGTACATACGTACGTATGTAGTAAAATGTGGAAGCTTACCTTTCAAGTGAGGCCATCTCCAAAAGTGGCGACAGAGGAGGACAAACGGCAGATACGTACACTTAACTTCACGAAACACAAAAAAAATGTCAGGAAAACAAACTAAACTTTACGAAACACATTAACAAAACTGTAACACTAAACTTTACAAAAAACTGTATTTTTTTTTTTTTTTTTTTTTTTTTTTTTTTTTTTTTTTTTTTTTTTTAATATCACTTGGTTCTTCCTGTTTGCTTACTCCTACTAAAGGCCTCTTAAATATAACTATCCAAGGAAGATTGCTTCTGCCTGCTTTTGACAATGTTCCTGAAACGACTCAGGCAAATGTCATCGAACTGTGCAAGCATACGACCTGTGTAAGCCTTTTCTTGGTGTGTCTTTTCTACAAATGATTGCACCTTATGAAAAGCAGCTAGAGCATATTTAATTTCTACCGTTGTCATAGAGTCGTCCTCCTCCTCCTCGTCGCTGCTAGAGAACTCTTCTTGAACGACGTTATGTTGCATGGCCTCTAACTCCTTCAGGTCATCCGTCGTAAGCTCCTCTTGGTGCTCCTTGAGAAGGTCATTGATGTTGTCCTCGTCGACGACCAGCCCCATGGACTTGCCAAGTGCAACGATCTCGTCAAGATCTGGTTGCGAAACAGTTTCATGATCGTCAACTGTCCCTGAATCTGCAGCACCAGCTTCGCCCACGTCGAATCCCTCGAAGTCTCGGGCGGATACGGCATCAGGCCAGAGTTTCCTCCACAAAGAATTCAAGGTTCGCCTCGAAACCTCTTGCCAAGCTTAGTCGATGAGTTGGATGCATATTACAACATTAAAATGCTCCTTCCAAAATTGACGCAAGGTGAGGTTTGTGGTATCGGTGATGTTGAAACATCTCTTGAAAAGATGTTTCGTAAACAGCTTCTTGAAGTTTGACATCACTTGCTGGTCCATTGGCTGGAGGAGAGGGGTGGTGTTAGGAGGCGGAAGATATAGAACCTTGATAAACGAATACTTCGCTAGGATATCTTCCTTGAGGCCAGGAGGGTGAGCAGGGGCATTGTCCAACACCAGCAGACATTTCAGAGGGAGGCGCTTCTCTTCCAAGAATTTCTTCACTGTCGGGTCGAAACACAGATTGACCCACTCGGTGAACAAAAGTCTCGTTACCCAGGCTTTCGCATTAGCCCTCCACATCACTGGAAGCTTCTCCTTAAGCACTTTGTGGGCCATGAAGGCTCGAGGAGTCTCCGAATGATACACAAGTAGGGGCTTCACCTTGCAATCCCCACTGGTGTTCGAACGAAGTGCGAGCATAAGCCTGTCTTTCATAGGCTTATGCCTGGGTAGCTTCTTCTCTTCCTCCGTGATGTACGTCCGACAAGGCATTTTTTCCCAAAAAAGGCCAGTCTCATCACAGTTGAGGACTTGCTGAGAACTTTAGCCTACGTTGATCGTCATCTCATCGAACGTCTTAATAAAGGCTTCGGCCGCTTTCGTGTCCGAGCTGGCCGCCTCCCCATGCCGCACCACCGAATGGATATCAGTCCATTTACGGAATTTTCCCTTCTCCTTCGTCGTCTTCGGCCTGGGCAATCAAATCGACAAAAATAGTGCTGGCCTTGTGGCAGATTGCCGTCTTGGTTATCGTATCGCCAGCGATTTCTTTGTCTTTTATCCAGACAAGAAGCAGCCTTTCCATTTCATCGTGCACGTGGCTCCTCTTGCTGGACAAAATAGTAACGTCCTTGGAAGGTGTAGCTGCTTTGATGACATCCTTCTGCTGAAGGATGGTGCCTATTGTCGACAGATTTCGGCCGTATTCCTCACTCAATTGCACATACCAGCTTCATACTTTTTAATTATCTCCATCTTCATCTCCAAAGAAAGCATTCTCTTCTTTCCGTGAACTTCACTTTCTTGGGACCCATGACTACATATATACTGTACGTAATTATGTTATTTAGTATACGTATGTAGTAAAGTTCTCACACAACCCGATAAAGTATACTACAACAAAATCGCTAATGAATTTACGTTAATAAACGAAATCGTATAGAACAAACTAATTCCGCGTGCTTACGATACCGATGATGCCACGAAGTGGCCGAAAGAGCATGCCGCTATGTAGATGCATCATGGGATCATGGAAGAGATGCTGACCAGTAGGAGAGAAGGATCTCATGGCGGTGACTAGCATCAGGAACCAATGGGAGAGCGGGAGGATGGTGGCGAGTCTACTCAGTTGGCGGTGCGCGAGTTTTAAAATTGTTATTGGTGGTCTGGGCGAATCTCGGACTTTACAGCAACAACCTTTCGTATCTTGAACAATTTTCGTATGTAAAGCCCGAAGCTTTCGTATCTCAAGGTACCACTGTACTTTATATTTGGCTCTTACATAGGACCTAGTTCTTGCTTGCTATTCATAAGAGGTTCGCTTGCCTCCCTCTTATGAATTGGTCCAGAGGTCTGACCACTGATCTTGCAGTACACACTCCGATCAGTTTGACAGAGGCTAGGTTCCCCCTTTGCTCTTATGACTAGGGAGGGAACCCAGGTTGGGCGAACACCAGTCTGTTCACAAGACTCAGATTCCTCCCACCAATAAGTGAGTCTTCCTTATGTAAAGGACCGAGGGTTTGTATAACGTGTCGGAACAAATCACAATTTTTGAAAGTAAATTGTATTTTTCCTAACCATACAAACCTGAGGTCCTTTACATATAGTCCCACCTCATGCCACCCTTCACTCTGTTCCTGGGGCTAAAGCAAAGTGATATGTTTACCTCCAGTCGGGCGGGACTCCCAACCATCGGACAAGCAGTTACTGCCGAACTACCTTGTTAGTAAATCTTACAACTGATCCAGCTGGCGCTGAATAGTAATTCCTTATGTAAAGGACCTCAGTTTTGTATATTTAGGAAAAATACAATTTACTTTAAAAAATTGTGATAGTGTGCCTTTTTGTGTATATGTTTGCTTCATCATCATGCAAACTCATGATTTACCTAAGCCTTGTGCTAAGAAGCAGTGGCAGTGTCCTAGTATAGCCAACAACCCTACTTCCTTTACCTAGATTCTTTTGAAACTGATTCTCATGTAACTTGTAGCAGGTGTAGACTTCACATTTTGCAATGTAAGTAACCTCTGTTTAGAATGCCATGATTGGTCACTTGAGCAATGGAGGCATTTCGAGCCAAAGAAGTACAAAAGGAAAGACGTTACACCTTCACGTTTTTCTGTTGTCTCCTTGATCAATGTTTCTGAAGGGGGGTTCAGGAGATCGTAGAGTTGATTTTCTTCCTGCATCTGAGTGGGTAGGGACAGCCCTCTTCTGAGTTTCAGTTTGTGACTTGATTCTAGGTTCGGATGCAAGTGGCTGTAGTACTCTACTTGGTCAACCTTAGGCCTTCCTGGAGAACCTCGGTTGGGGGACTACTTTTTCATCTCATGGCATTGCATCTTGCCACTTCAGCTACCAGAAACATTTCATCTGCTGTGTCGATGACACCAACAACAACAACCAAGAACCACAACACCACAACCCAATGCAACAACACCCAAGGACCACAACCCCACAACTCAACAACACAACACCCAAGGACCACAACTCAACAACACAACAACAAACAAGGAACATAACCACAATTCAACAACACAGCAAACAACAACAAAAACCACTGCACAACCAACCACCAACACAAAAAACAACAACACAAGAAAGGCAACACACACACCCACTAACAACACCAAGAAATCACGACAACAAAGACAACAGCATTGGCACAACAACTCTAAGCAAACAACACTAACTTAACGACAAACAAAAACACAACTCAGCTGACTATCAAGGCCTTCAACCAACTACTCCCGACACTACTGACTGTCACAGGCTCTAACCCAAGACTGATTAAAAAACACAGAAACAGAACTCCAACAGCTAACAGCACCAGCAGACAACTCAGAACTCACCAACAGCCAATCCAATCGCTAACCATCTAACCACCAATAACCCTCTCTCATGGAACTGCATAACTCCTCCATATTTCCTCCCCCGTTACATTTGACAACGTCTCCTTACACTCACAACACCCACACTAAATAGCCTTCCGCAACACCCATGGATGCTCGGACGCAGGCCCCCTGGATCTTGTTTGAGGGCCCTCATACACACTCAGTTACACCGCCATCAACTTCTCCTAGACCACTTCCAGTCAGACCACCATTACCACCTCCCTCACTACCATCCTCCCAAATCCCATTCACTATCTCATCTACCCCCTCTAACTCTTGTCCGAATATCTCTCGTAACTCTGCTACCAAATCATTTACCTCATTGACACTCCTGCCAAACTCCCGAAGAGACTCATTCATACTGCCAACTGCATCCTTACCACCTGATTCCCTTCTTGGTGAAATTTCACTAAATCCTGACAGTTCAAACCCACACACGCTATGTGTATCATTCCTCCTCTCAAAGTCATCTGTATTATACACCTTATCCACCATTTTTACCCTAACATTAACCCCGTTATCATGCAGTTCACATTCCTCCCTTTCATTCCCTTTCCTTATTCTTCCGCTTTCTTCCATATTCAACCAACACCAACTGCCAATCTTCCTGACCCATTTGCTCACTGACACTCAGCTCACATTTATTCACCCTTAACCACTCACTCATCGCATTCTCCCAAACATACTGTCGCATACTAGAGGACCCACCCAATTGAATCCCTTAACACCTAGTTTCCCGAATTCCCAACCTGACTCGTCCTCTTTCGCCTACACACACTCGCCACGTGACCTTCCATTCCATATTCAACACATTTCGCACGCTGATCTTTACACATCCTAGCATAATGCCTGTTCTTCCCGCAGTTGCCGCAAATCATGTTCATATGGGTACCCCGACATCCACTAGCTATGTGCCCTACCTGTCCACACCTATAACACTTAATATCCCTATCTTTCTTACACTCGCTCATTAAATGCCCTGTTTGCCCACACCCGAAGCACGCTTTTAACACCCACCGACATTCATTCTTCCTGTGTCCTGGCTTACCACATCTATAACACTGCTGGTCTTGCTCACAACTAACGGACCCTACTCTTCCAACACTCGCACTCCTATCTCTTTTAGGGCTAACTACACTCATGTTACTTACCCTAACGCTCTTATCTACCACTTGCTCTGCTATTTGCCTTGGCCCTTCCAAAACTGCCTCCCTATAGCTTTTAAACTCTGGTACAACCTCAGCTACTTCATACACCTATCTAACTTTTAATCCTCTGATACAACCTCAGCTACTTCAGTCCTAACACTAACACTTCTACTCTCTTTCATACACCTTTCTAACTCGTAATCCTCTACTATTTCTGAGATATCGTTCCATGTTAACCTTTCATTCGTCCATCACATTTTCTCCTTACGTTTCAGATTTATAAATTCATATACACTCTCTGGTACAGTCGCCAAACAACTCGCACTAACTCCTTACACTCATTTATCCCTTCGTCCCCAAACTTTTTCCCGGCTAATGTTTCTAACCTTCAGACACATTGACGACGGCTCACCAACATTCATTCTTGCCTCTTCAAAATCTTGCTTTCTCCTATATCTAACACTACTCTTTATCCTCTTTGCCTGTTCTACAATCCTGGCTTTCACACTTTCATATGGCACATTCCCTACACTCATCATTACCCCATACATATTCAACAAAATCCCCATCAAAAAGCTACCTAACTCTCTTGCCCAGACACTCTTGTTATCCCCATACTTAGCCTCACAATACCTCTCATATTCTTTAAAAAAGTCCCATATGTCCCTACTACCTTATTCCTCGTTTTCTGCACATCGGGGTATCTCTCGCATATACACGGCCTTTCATACTACCTGCTCACTCTCACTCTCGCTTTCGCTACTTCCATTCTGACTCTTCTTTCCCCCTTCCAAATACAGCGAACCCACTTCCATACTCACATCCGTACTCTTCTTACCCTTCTTCTTTCTACCTGCCTGTTTCCACTCAACACTATCCAAATCACTCTCAGCCCTTTCCCCAACATATTCAACCCTAGTCTCATCCTGTCCATCACCCTTATCAGCTTTCTTTCCGTAGTCTTCTTTTTTTTCTCAGCCCCCTTCTTATTCTTGTCCTCAGGTTTGTCCTTATTTTGTGTCTTCCCCTTTTTTCCCTTAC
>NC_087219.1:52143802-52146893 GCF_015104395.2 Macrobrachium nipponense | reverse complement strand
AAGATTACAATATAATTAGTAGTAACGTAATTACAATGTCAAGTACCAGAGTCAACAACGCCCAGGTTTTAAGTCTTATCCAAATAACAGGAACAAATTTTAACTGAGAAACCTAAAAGTGATACTACCAAGAGTACACAAGGTAATACAACTCAGCAAGCTAATGTGAAATCCTCATCCAGTTTTTCAAGAGAGTTACAGAAACATAATGTTGTCTGTTTCAAGTGTGGAAGAGTAGGACACTACAGTCAAGAGTGTTACCTGAATCAACAGCAGTCAAAGCCAGTTGGTCAAGTTGTGAAAGGTGACCAGGTGAAACAAACTACGAAGAGAAGTGTGGGAAAGAATCAGACTCCAGACAAGAATGAAACTAAACAAGCTGAATGTTTAGCAACCAGTGGAAATGTTACCTCAACCAGTGAGTGGCTTAGCAGTGTGGAGGCTAAATTTTATGCCATATATCTATGAGGGTATGCTGTCAACTCAAGAAGGAAGTATGCAGGTATCAGTCAAGATATTACGTGATACGGGGAGTAAACATAGTGTGGTAGTACGTGGTTCTCACCCTCAGTTGGAGAAGAGTCTCACAGGAGATTCAGTTATTTTGAAGGGTATAGGAGGAGAGGAAGTAACTCCTATATGCCGCTTACACCTGCCATGTGAATTGGTGACAGGGAATGTTGATTTTGCTGTAAAGGACTCACTGGCTGTGGAAGGTGTACATGTTCTGTTGGGGAATGAAGTTGGTGGTGTGCCATTTATTCCTTGTCCTGTAGTGACAGACAAACCATTGAGGATTAGTCCTACAGAAGAGTTGGAGAAGAATAACCCCCACCTGTTTCCTAGTTGTGTAAATACCAGAAGTATGAAGAGGACTACGACTGCAAGTGAAGAAACTGAGGATTTACACACCCAAGAAGGATCAAGTGAAGGATCTTTGTGCTTAGAAGAATTATTCCAGGGAAGTGAAGTTTCCCATAGCGCTGACCAAGAAGAGATTTCCCAAGAAGATGAAGAAGACGACGACGACGAAGAAGAAGAACCTGATGTTCCTGAAGAGACTCCGAGTAGTCAAAGTGTTACTGAAGACAGTAGTGAAACTACAGTAGCTGAGTTAGCAGATATTGAGAATTCAACCCTAGAAGTTGGTCAAGTGACAAGAGAGAAGCTGATGGACTTGCAGAAAAAGGATGCATCGTTAACTGATTTGTTCTTCAGAGTTGTTGATCGAGAAGAGATGCAACAAACTCCAACCTGTTACTATCTGAAGGAAGGTTTGGTGATGAGGATGTATAGACCTACAGATATACCAGGAGATGCTGTATGGGGCGAATATCATCAAATTTTTATTCCATATCCATTGAGAAAGCAAGTGGGTGCAGTAGCTCATGAGTCTGGACATATGGAATCAGGAAGACTGAGAAGATCATGAAATATTTTTTTTTTTTTCTGGCCTGGACTTCACAAAGATGTTAGCAGGTTCAGTCGTGAGTGTCATACCTGCCAGATAGCTGGGAAACTGAATGAAACCATCAAGAAAGCCCCCCTACAACCTATAGAAGTTAGAGGAGAACCCTTTAGCAAAGTGATTATAGACATGGTTGGACCGCTGCCGAAGACAAAGAAGGGAAATGAGTATTTGTTAACTTTAATGTGTCTCGTGACAAGATATCCAGAAGCAATCCCTGTTAGAAACACATCTGCCAAGATAGTTGCTGAAAAACCTTGTGGAGTTTTTTTCTAAACAAAGTTTGGTATACCAGAAATAGTACAAAGTGACAGAGGAACAAACTTTACTTCAAAGTTATTCCAGGATGTGATGAATTTGTTAGGAGTGAAACAACAGTTATCCATTGCCTATCATCCAGAGATTCAAGGTGTCTTGGAAAGGCTCCACCAGACATTGAAAAGTATGCTGACAAAGTATTGTTCTGAGTCAGGGAGAGAATGGGATGTTGGTTTACCATTAATGCTGTTTGAAGTTAGGAGTGCTTATCAAGAAAGTATGGGATGTTCACCTAATGAAATGATTTTTGGAAAAGAAGTGAGAGGACCGTTGAAGATTCTTGCAGAAAATTGGGAAGAAAATCAAGAGGAAAGCAAGGAGAGTATGTGAAGAACTTAAGGAAAAGGTTGAAAGATATTAGAAAATTCTCTTTAGAAAATCTGAAAGGGAGTCAAGAGAAAATGAAAAGGAGATTTGAGGCTAAGATTAAGCTAAGAAGTTTTAGTGTTGGTCAACAAGCGTTAGTGTTCTTACCTGTCAAGAGATTTCCCCTCACTAATAAATTTAAGGGTCTTAAAAGATAATTCAGAAGTTAAGTGATAGAACTTATGTGACTGAAACACCAGAAAGAAGAAGACAAAGGAGGATACATGTGAACCTCTTGAAACCTTATTTCTCAGAAATTAAAACTGAAACTGTGTCAGTAACCCAACCAACTGTATCTACAGAAGATGATGATGGCTACGAATTGGGAGCTGCAAGCAAGATGAATAATTCTTCAATTTTGGAAAATTTGGAGGATAAACTGAAACATCTGAGTGTTGAACAAGGTGAAGACTTAAGTGAACTAATTAGAAGTTTTCCAGAAATTTTTTCAGATGTGCCTAGGCGTACTGATCTGACCAAGCATGAAATCAAGATTCAAGAAGATGGAAAACCTTTCAAGCAAAGAGCCTATTGCTTATCACCGTATCATCGAGATGTTTTGAAGAAAGAAGTTAAGTATTTGCTGCAACATGGATTAGCAGAACCCAGTTCAAGTCACTTCAGTTCTCCATGTGTGTTAGTGAAGAAACCAGATGGTTCATTTAGGATGAGTCCTGATTATAGGAAACTGAATTCTATCAGTGTGGCTGATAATTATCCTTTGCCTCTTATAGATCAGTTACGTGATAATATTGGGCAAGCCAAGTTTGTTTCCAAGATAGACTTGTTAAAAGGATATTATCAAATTCCCTTAGATGAGAATGCCAAGTTGCTGTCAGTTTTTATTACTCCATTTGGACTATATCAGTATACTGTTCTGCCGTTTGGTCTGATGAATGCACCGGCAACATTTCAACGAGTGATGGATCAACTGCTAGG
>NC_087219.1:52081302-52138802 GCF_015104395.2 Macrobrachium nipponense | reverse complement strand
TAATTTATTAGGAGCGTTTTACGATTTTGTGTTTCTGTTTTATGTGAGTTTTGTGTAACAGTACATAAGTCTGTCGACTTGTAACTTTATTTTATACTTTGTGAAAATTCATCTAAAGATGATCTAGAGTATATAATATAATTTTTTAAGAGTTGATATATACTATATATATATAATAGATGTATATATATATAGGAAAAAACTATATTAATTTAGTATAAAGAGATAAAAATTATATAATTTTTTTAAGAGTTCTAATATATCTATAGATATATATTATATATATATATATATATATATATATATATATAGGAAAAAAATTTTAAATATATATATATTAAATATATATATGATTTTTATTTAATATATATATATATTGGAAAAAATTTAAAGTTTTTATTAAGCTTTCGGAGAGTAATTTCCCTCCCTCCCTCTTTCAGAAAGAGAAATAAAAATTATAAAAAAACTGAAAAACAACGGTTCAAGGTAAAAGAAATAACATACAAGCATATGATGTATCAGAATAACTGCCCTAACGGTGGTTTGCCAATCTTGTTTAACAAACTTTGTTACACTAACAATATCTTTTTGTTTGTCATAATTGTATAACAGAAAAGGTCCAGTTTAAAATTACTCTTATATATGATTCATAGCGTCAACATTTTGAGTAGGGTGGTAGGGGAAAAGGGCCCAAATCCGCTCATCTCCGAACGTGAGTCCTTTTGATGGACGGGTCATCCGAGATAAGAGTTTTCCTTACGCGAGGTATATCTACGTATGGGGACATAATAAGGTGATATGAGTTTATCTTCTTACATGAGGCATCTTTTAGTTAGTATTATCTACTTACATGAGTTGTTTTTATTTTTTTAAGAGTCCGACCATGACATCACCATATCTACATATATAAAACGTTTTCACTTGTAACGCAGCTCATGTACGTGCATAAGGTAAAATTATCGTGCCATTTGACACCGGTATATACTCCGCTTTCTCTCTCTCTCTAATCCAGTGAGCACGACCCTTAAGCCCTGCTTCATGTTTCGTACAGGAAGTATTTTTTATTTTTTACTAGCGCCTGCCTTAGTAACCTTGTCCACCTTAAGGCCCCGGTTAGCCCCCAATTACGTTAAATATCCTATATGAGATTTTTTCACTTACCATTGACATTGTAACGTAGCTCATATACGTAGATAAGGTATAAGGAGTCCCTACCTTCATCCGTATTCAAACGTGATACCCCCCGAAAAAGTTTCAGATTCGAGAACCTTATTTGAAGTACAATATTTGCTGACTACTTTTTACACCCTTTCTCTCCACACCTGTGTGTTCTATGTAATAAATAAATCTATTACGATATGACTATTCAGTGTATATAAAAGTGTATTCGTTTGTAATGTCTTTTCTAAGTAAATAAAATATTTGCTACCCTTATTTTACGCATTCTTTCTCTTCGTATGAATAGTGTCATCATCGGAACCTTTTGAGATGCAAGCAACTCCTTTCTCCGCAGAAGCAATAGATCTAATCGCAAATCCGTTCCAAATTATCATAGCAGGGTAGTACAGTATCAACTCTGGAAAGAGTGTGATTTGCCAGAAAATAATTGAAAAGTATGAAGAGAAATTCTATAATATAGTAATCAACTGTGGGGTGAATGAACATCCATTACAGAAGTACTCGTCTATAAGGAACAAGATCAGTGTTAGTAAAGAATTATTAAACCCCTTTGAATATATAGACCCCTTTGAATATATAGATCGAGGGACGATTGACATGGGACTGTTACACATTCTCGATGACTGCTTTCTAGAAGCGAGTGATAATAAACACGTCACAGAGGCGTTTACTGCTGGACGACATTCGTCAATCTCCGTCGTGTTCATAACACAGAATGTATTCCATTCAGTAGAAGTATCAGTCTCAACTGCTCCCATTACATTCTAGTGAAGAATAGACATAGTTTAAAATGAAATTTTGGTCCGTCAGTTATTTGGACGTCAGAAGGATGGCGAATTTTCTTAGATATATAAGTCGTCGTTTTTCGTATCCAGTAGCACGGTTATCTACTGGTTGACCTCGCAGATAGCTTACAGCTCAGGACTAATATGATGATGGGTGAAACCGAATATCAAGTTTTTCTGAAAAGAGGTGATTAAGAAGCAGCTGCAGGTATTGAAGAAGATATACGAAAATGTTGAATACCCCGGCAGTTTTAGCGGTATAAATACATTATTCAGAGATGTGAGGAAGGTTGAGAAGAATATAACTAGAGATTATGTCAAAAAAGTCCTACAGAGTCAACCCTCTTATACTTGACATAAAGTCACTCTAAAGAAATTTCCTGGAAGAAAGGTCATATCTCCGAAATCTCGTGTCGTCCGTACTAGGGAATTAGAAATGTCTTTAAAAGACACGTTAGGGCTGTTACTTAGATATTTAGGAATAGTCGCCTTAGATGATGTAGGAAGTTTTATATTACTGTTAAGTAGAAATAAAGCTTTAGTCTTTATATCTAACACTTTAGAGTCATCTTCGGCTATTAATAATATAGGTCTCTGGGTATGTTTCAACGTGGAAAAGTAATCCAGAAATTTGATGATCTTCTTTGGCAGTTACTGTATCGAGCCTGAATTTTATCTGTAAAGATTTTTCAGATTTCTGCGTAATCATTCTGAATATACCGTTTTACGAAGTTAAAAGACAGATACAACCAGATATTTCGTATAAAAGCGGACTTGGTGTTCCGTTTTCGGAATAACAAGGAATATACTATCGGGAATGAAAGAGGTTTTATCAGTACACCATTTACACAGGAGCGATCAGTGGGTGTGACGAGATACTATTTCAAATATTCCAAAAAGACGAAATGTTGATTGAAAGTCGAGTAGTAGTAAGAAGAGTCATAACTAATAACGAATGTTTAAAGCAGAGGGGATAGACGCTCCGAGGATAGATGACAGTGACACACACTGTACCCTAGTCTTCCCGTTTTGACCGGGTTAACTGTCAGCTCTGGCGTGAAGGGTAAAATACACCTGGATTACTCTATGCGCACATATCAGCATTGTTCCCATACTCATATGTCCTTTGCGAATCTTCTTCTAATAGTATATCATTCCGGAATTGATACACTTCAAATTTCTGTTCCAGCGTGATGGTTATCGACCGTGCTGTAACATCAACCAAGTCGGAGAAGGCTGCATGCAATAAGTTCGGAAGCTACTTTCGGGAAAAGGAGGAGAGGGAGAGAAATAAATGCTGGTGACGGGTAGTAACCTACTCGAAACCGAAAATCAATCTTATCAAAGGCATGGGTATGTGACTACAAACCACCTGACTGTGAGTCACTATACTGGGTAAAAAGCACATCATAAACTTTATCAAAGTCAGGGATGACGTACGTACTGCGAGCCGGGAAAACATCGGGAAACAGAGGGAAAGAAGGAAATTTGAGATGCTGATTGTCACGAGACATTGTTGGGCACGAAGCGTAGCTGGAGAGAGAGAGAGAGAGAGAGAGAGAGAGAGAGAGAGAGAGAGAGAGAGAGAGAGAGAGAGAGAGAGAGAGGAGTATGGTATGGTGCATGTTTACGTATGAGGAAATAAGTAAAAGAGGGTTGTGGAAGAATGGATAATAAGTAGAGTAATATAATGAAGTATGAGGAGAGGAGAAATAAATATATGATGTGTAGTGATAGAAAAGTATGGAAAAAAATAATAAGTGGTTGGATGGAAAGAAAAGGGGAAAGTGGAAAAGAGAGAGAGAGAGAGAGAGAGAGAGAGAGAGAGAGAGAGAGAGAGAGAGAGAGAGAGAGAGAGAGAGAGAGAGAATATGTACCGGTGGCAAGTGGATATTTATACGTGTGGGGAAATAAATAAAAGAGGATTGGGGAAGAATGGATAATAAGTATATAAAGAATCGTGAATAATTCTAACGGTAAAAAGTCTATAGTAATCACGATAATTATACCTTATGTACGTAGATGAGCTACGTTACAATGTTAACGGTAAGTGAAAAAATCTCATATAGGATATTTACGTATGGGGGGACAGTGATAAGGTAGTGCGCTAGTACTTCCTGTACGAACATGAAGCAGGGTCAGGTCATGCTCACTGGATTAGAGAGAGAGAGAGAGAGAAAGCGGAGTATATACCGGTGTCAAACGTACATGAGCTACGTTACAAGTGAAAACATTTTATATATGTAGATAATATGGTGACGTCATGGTCGGACTCTTAAAAAAATAAAAACACCTCATGTAAGTCGTACAATAGCCGTAAACTGAGAGAGGAATTTAATCAATATGTGAATGCAACACAAATTCAGTTGCAGTACTTTTAGACTATGCACATAACGTATGTAGACGAGAAAATGAAAAAGTGAAAAACGATCCAAAGATTAAAGCAGATATAATTTTCATGAATAGCCCTTGGTTTAAATATAGTTCACAAGAAAAAGTGCAAAATTGGTCGTCGTTCCAGTTATCCAGTGATCAGAAGTGCGTTCTTGGTTATGGATTGTCTTTCGCCATGCCCCCTACACACGAATGTTTACTTGAGCTACTGACCAATTTCGCTAAGTTCGAGAAGGAGAATGTAAACATTCATACAGATACGTCAACAATAAAGGGATTTGTTCTAGGAAGAGTCATGGAAAGTATAAGTATTAACAAAGGACTCCCAAAGAGGTTAATGAACGCCTTAGAAGACCTCAAGAAAAATAAGGAAATAATAATAACAAAAGCCGACGAGGGAGGAAACATTGTCATACTCCATCGTGAACAATATGAAAGCAAAATGAATCAACTTTTAAGTGATGGAAACACCTACAAGGCCCTAATCTCCGACCCATTGAAAAGATGGCAGCAGGATTTTAACAAAAAACTCAAATCTCTTCTAGGGAAAGGCTTTCCGGACCTGTTTAAGAAATTTCAGTCTTACCTCCCGACACCTCCTTCGATGTTAATAAAACATATATAGGTGAAACGATTGATTTTGACAGAAGAAAAAGACAACATCGTGACTCATTAAGGAAAGGTGATGAAAACAACGCCCTGTTTCAACATAGACAAAGTAAAAATCATATGGTTAATCTGGACAAAATGAAAAACATAAAGGTTGTTAATAACAATGAAAAAAAAAAAACTTTTAGAATCTATTTTAATCCAAAATGTTGACGCTGTGAATATATATGAGTAATTTTAAACTGGACATTTTCTGTAATGCAATTATGACAAAGCCTGTAGTTAGTGTAACAAAGTTGTTAAACAAGATTGGCAAACCACCGTAGGGCAGTTATTCTGATACAACCATATTCTTGTATGTTATTTTATATTTTCATTTCTCTTTCTGAAAGAGGGAGAGAATGTACTCTCCGAAAGCTTAAATAAAAAACTTTTAATTTTTTCCAAATTTTAGCGGGCTTCATACAACATATTAGAACACAGATACAGTGTTTAACTTTGATATATATATATATATATATATATATATATATATATATATATATATATATACATATATATATATATATATATATATATATATATATATATATATATATATATATGTGTGTGTGTGAGAGAGAGAGAGAGAGAGAGAGAGAGAGAGAGAGAGAGAGAGAGAGAGAGAGAGAGAGAGAGAGAGAGAGAGAATCTGGGCAAACTGGCAATTCAACTCGACACTATTTCCGTACCTCCCTCTTTCACAAAAACAGCATTCAAGGAAAAAGACAAGGAAAATCTCTGGAATAGAAATGAGCTGTCAGTCAGGTCTTTCAACTGTAAACGAATTTCGTCCCTTTAGATGACAAACCTCCGAAGACTGTGGCTGGCGGTAACGTTGCCACTGACGTTTCATGCGTTTTGATGTGCGTTGGCATTTCGAGTCCAGCACACTGTCAATCAAAACGAGAATAATAAAATAAGACGCGATTAAATGAATGATAACTCTTGAGAGACGCGCGAGGTCCCGGGAGAGCTTGAAGGAGAGACGATTATCATTATTCATTTGGCTTAAAAGATACAGGTGTGGAAACTTATGGACGTCATGACATGGGACGATGACTGAGGCATATCTCACACACGATTGGACCAACGACAGTAATGACCTTTACAGTAATTGCAGTGACGATACATTTCGATAAAGGCAGTCACGCACAAAGAGGCTACTTCAATAAGACTCGAATCCTATCTTGCAAAGCGGATTCATGAAAGACTAACTACCGTTAACTAAAGACGGTAGACCAACATTTGCAGTTTCACGAACGGTTTAGAACTATAGATAAAAACAAAGATGTGCAATTTCTTGGACCGTTTCATATAATGAAGCCTTTTCTAATTCACTTGTATGGTTGATTTGACAGGCGTACCTAAAGGAATGAATCCCTACACACACACACACACACACTCCATCTCGTTTCCTTCGTGTGCAAAATACAGAAATGGTTTGGTGAACTGAGCGTTTTATACTTTCCTAGCAACCTTCTCATGTGAAACATATGAATGTAAAAAATCTTCAAAATATATTGTCCTTCAAACGGTGTTTAATATAACACACCTGGGCCATGATACATGCACCTGTGTGAAATGCGTGTATGGTTTCATCTAAAAAATTTAAACTAATCCCAGCAAACATACGACTTCTTAGCTTAGGGAAGGAATCACTGTCCACCAAACTTCTCGATAATGGTGTGTTGTTTTTTAAGCAGGAAATGAAAGCAATACGACAACCATTTAGCATGTGGCCTCTAATTGGAATTTTTCGAAAAATGTCATCTATAAAACATCAAACTATGATCTCACGTAAGTGCGATGAGTTTACCTTCACTGCCCAGTTCCCTACAGTTAAACTTGAAAAGTGAACGTGTGTGTAATATTTACATATATATATATATATATATATATATATATATATATATATATATATAAATATATATATATATATATATATATATATATATATATATATATATATATATATATATATATATATATTTATATATATAATCAGGCGTTTTAGGGCATGTGGAACGACGCAAATTAGAAAGAACAGGATAGGAAATAAATAAATTTTTGAGACCTGAAGTCTCATCATCAGGGCGTTAATATATTAAATATACTATATATATATAGATATATATATATATATATATATATATATATACAATTTTATGTATATAAGAGCCATTATCCCCAGTTCCTTCTATCCATTTACTATGTTTTTATGATTATTCAGTACAGATTATGGTTGACGCAATCTTTCACACAAGGATCAGGTTAGGTTCATAAAGGTGTTTAAGACTAAGCGACGCAAACTAACCCCGTGACCAAACTAATTTACCCGGTATATAGTCATTATATAATAGGCAGAACGAAGAACAGGGCAAACCAAGTATACTACAGACACCTTACAAACAACAATCGAGGCACCAAATTGACGAATGAACATCTCGGATCCGTTTGCACATTTTGCACCATCCAAAAGCCATCCGAAGTTCGCAAAATATAATATTTTAGAGCAGAAATACTCTGATTTCAGGTTGTAGAATTAAATATAGAATTTAGGCCAAAGGCCAAGCACTTTGACCTATGAGGTCATTCAGCGCTGAAACGGAAATTGACAGTACAAGGTCTGAAAGGTGTAACAGGAGGAAAACCTCAAAGCAGTTGAGGGTGGAAAGTATGATGGAAGAAAGAGAATATGAAAGGAGGTACAGTAACAGGAACGAAATTAGTTGCAGCTAGAGGCCGAAGGCACGCTGTAAAGAGCCTTAAGTAATACTCAAAGTGCACCTACGGGGTTAGACTTATACCCGAATTGTCTAGTCCCCGTAGGGGGGTAATGCCGTCAGTGCACCGCATGCGACGCAATGTAGGCATTACTTAAGGTTCTTTGCAGCGTCCCTTCGGCCCCTAGCTGCAACTACTTTAACTCCTTTTCCTGTACCTCCTTTCATATGATCTTTATTTCATCTTACTTTCCACACTTTCCTAACAATTGATTTATAGCGCAACTGCGAGGCTTTCATACGTCAATTATCATGATTTATCTCAATCAGGATTAACACACAAGCAACTGCCGTAATAATTCCGGTAACATTCACCCGGCATCCATTACCACTAACAAAAACATTAGAGTTATTGCAGAGAGAGAGAGAGGAGAGAGAGAGAGCGTTCAGTGTCCCCATCAATATGCACATGACCGGCTATCAATTCTTTATATTATAAAGCCTCGCTTTCCATCAATTTCTCTTAAAGCCGTCAGTCTTTTTGTCAAGCAACGACAGGGAACTCCCTGACGGTCTGTCAGTTTATCCTGTTATTATAATATTTATATTATGTCCTTCTCTAATTATGGTCTGGTATCTAATTGTTCACTTTAAGGTTACTCTGAAAACAAGTTGTCTTGCTTCATTATGACTGCTATCCACTCACATCTTAAATTGAAATTTTGATCCCTTTTCAGCCGCAGAAAGACCGGACCAGTTTCTTTTAGGCTTCCGACAGATCAGAGAATTATTACCACTTTTTTTTATTACTGATACCTGCAATTGCTAAAGAATTTTGTTTTAGATGATGACGCAGTCTGTGGTGAAAGTTCAGCATTCACTACATAATTATAGAGCATGTGCAAAATAACATTTACGAATAAGATATATTTATCTTCTATGATAAAAGTGGGTCTAAGACGTCAAATTCTCATAATTCAAGAAGTTGACTTAGACGTCAAATGGAGTTTGATATATGCTTTCTTCTTCCACATATCAAAAATTAAATTACGAAAAATTAAAAAAAACCAGTTTGCCAGTCTATTCCCTACCATTATGGGAATACCGAAGACTAATCGGTCTCACATTCTGGCATCACTGCTGAAGTATTCACAATGAACCTACAAGTGCTCTGAAAGATTCTTAATCGGTGTCATTGCTGGCTTTGACGTACCATGAAATCCCATAACGAAAAACTATTGATCACTGAGAGTAGGAGGAGCTTATGACGGAGTAACAGCTCTGTCCACTGGACGGTGTCGTACTTCAACTTATCCCAATTGGTTTCCTCCATCCCTGCAACACAGAGGGCGTCTCCCGGTGCAGTCTTCTCGTGAAAGGTAAAATAATTTCATCCGTTCCCCTAACTGGAGGCTTAGAAAAATGCTACAGTTCTAGAGTGACTTCATTTTAATTTGATTTATAAACTTCTTGGCTATTTTATGACTGACGGGTACAGACTGCCCGGTTACGCCTAAGTTAATTTTTTTTTCAGGATATTAAATGAATTTTGTTGATTTTATAAGTTTAATAATCAGATGCAATGGTTCCATGTTAACAAACAGTTCAGCTCTTTTATAGCTGGTTATAAGTCCACAAAATACTCTTACCATTACTTTGAATTTCAAGGACCCGTAACTAGTTTGGTATGGTGCCGTTCACATCGACTCATTCTGGCAATTTGCTGACTGCTTCTCAGCCATGGAGTGAGTCGAGCACCCAACACCCTTACTTATTTTTGAATGGTTTTTAAGATTTTTATTTTCCTTTTCTGGCCTCCTTCCTTATATTTTTCTACCGGGAGTCAGGCATGACCGTGCTTTTTTAATTCTGCTAGAAGGTTTCCTCAAAGATAGGATCTACTACTGCCCAAGCGATGTTCACTTGGTGTTAAAAATAAACAAGTAAAAACTGCAACGAAGCTTCTTCGATGCTATCGAGTCTTCTGTGCAACGTATAATGCTGTATAAAACTGCTGTATAAAACTCTAAGCTACGGCTCAATGGTGGCCTGTGCTATTGGTACCTATAGCCGTACCAGACACACACTCATTGGTAACTTCTACCTTAAATAAAATAAAAACTACTGAGGCTAGAGAGCTGCAATTTGGTATGTTTGATGATTAGAGGATGAATGATTAACGTACCAATTTGAAGTCCTCTAGCCTCGGTAGTTTTTAAGACCTGATGATGAATGGAATAAGTGCGGAAGGACAGACAAAATCATCTCGATAATTTTCTTTTACAGAAAACATAAACATACTAACTGTTGCGTATTACTATGGAATTACTTAGAATAGCCTTACTTACATAATTTTTTAAAGACCTTTTTCATACTAAGTAGATTTTGAATGTTCTGAAAATAACCCAGTCTGGCGTGAGTATCAAAATGGATCGTGTCAAGATTAGCCAACACACTATTTTTCGAGGCAACATTATACCACTGATATATAGTGTAATATATATATATATATACATATATATATATATATATAATATATATATATATATATGTATGTATGTATGTATGTGTGTGTGTATACACACATACATACGTACATAAAAATCAAAGTGGTATAATACTGTCTTGAAAAATAGTGGGTTGGCTAAACTTGCCATGATCCATCAAACATAGCCAAAAATGCTGGATAGATTACAATACAATTTTGTTCGGTTTGTTTCTCTTGGTTAGGATTGGTACCGAATGTTTTTTGTACACCTCACGCACAGTTTACCAGAGGACCGTGTGACCAGAAATGATGGAGATAAGATTCACGGAGCGATAAAGATCTGAATTTGGGGCATCTTTTTGGCGGGGTAGGGGAGGTCAGTGGTCTGTACGCGGTTATAATAGCTTCAGCCATTCTTGGGATTGCGAATTGTATTAATTATCATTATTTTGGCTAGAGACCCTCTTATAGGCAAATACTATTAAAAGAAAATGGCAGAATTAAGCGAGTTGATTTTATATATTGGTTCTTCTCTTTTTTTTTTTTTTATCATCCGCTTCCCTGGCTCAGCGGTGCTTCAGAGTAACTGGTCAATATTCATAAAGGGAATTTATATGAGAAAAAAAAATTAAATGCTGCAAGTGATCTTTGATTACAACAGGATTTTGGTGTCATTCAGGTGTATTACAGAATCTCGGTCCAGGTCAAGCAGGGGTCGTTATCAGCCATGAGTCAGAAAAGCGGATGATAAGAAAAATAGAGAAAGACAATATATAAAATCAACTTGCTTAATTCTGCCATTTTCTAACATTATTATTACTACGTAAAAAAAAGGGCAAAAAATTGAGACTAGAAATACGGGCAAATAAAGTAATCGTCCACAATGGGTAAAAATACATTTAATTACCAGTATGCTCAAAATCGTTTAAGTCCATATTATTTTTTGAGCTATTTACTGTGGCAAATTACTTTCATCAGGTTATACTGAATGCATTTTTCGCGTTGTAAACTATGATCACTCTTGAGATGATACTCTGTAATTTCATCAAAATATTTCTTGTAACTAATTTGCAGATGAAAGGTGGGAAGACTCATCAAATATCACAACGGTATTATCAAAAGCAATATGTATACACTAAGTTCCCTTTCTTTCTTTCACACTGCATGACTCCATCGGTACTTGGTCAGTTTTCTGTCAGGAATCAAGCATCAATTCACACATACATACATATACACCTAGACAGGGTATCCACAAAGTCTCTATAATTTAAACCAAATATATTACAAAAGAAAGTAAACAAATATGTGGAAATTATTACAAAAATAAGGTTTAGATATTGAAGTTATGTGTGTGTGTCTTAATACACCTCTAAATAGGCACTATTAGTTGCAAGAAGCACATCAAGACTTGACTCGATTTCTTGCCCTGTTCCCTGTAGCACAGCCTCATCAATGATGGCAATGGCATCAAGCGATCTTTTGCTTGAGATCAGTGATGTCACATATCTCTCTGTTCGATACACGATATCTTTTACATTAGGCCTTATGAAGAATATCTGGTGAACGAGATAGCAAGGGAATTGGGCCGTCCCTTCCAATCCACTAGGACTTCTTTATAAGGCCTAATGTTAAAGATATCCTGTATCGAACAGATATGTGACGTCGCTGACCTAAAGCAAAAGATCGCCTGATGCCATTGCCATCATTGATGAAGCTATGCTACAGGGAACAGGGCAAGAAATCGAGTCAAGTCTTGATGTGCTTCGTGCAACTAATAGTGCCCATTTAGAGGTGTATTAAGCAAGGAAAAAAAACACACACACACTTCAATATCTACTCCTTATTTTGTAATATTTTCCACATATTTGTCTGTTTACTTTCTTTTGTAATATATTTGTTTTAAACCATAGGGACTTTGTGGATACCCTATGTAGGAACCCAGGAACATGCAGTCCCCGATGTTCTGGTGCACCAGCTTGTAACTGCAAATTCTCTTGGTCTTGGTTTATCATATGGCACAAGAGCCTGTCTGGGTTGCGCTTTGTAAGCGTACAATTGCAAGTTCTTGTGCACAGTTGCAGGTGGTAGCTGTGTCTGACAGCAGTACGAATAACCTTTGTAGGAGAGCCCAATCAAAGCTTGCTCTATGTCGTCCTCTGATGTTCTTGGCTGCCAAGTCCTCCTTTATCCAACACTGTCCTTGCCTCCATACGATTTTTGTGCCACGCACGAATTGACGGATGTGACGGTGTTTGTTTGTTTGTTTGTATGGTGTTTTTACGTTGCATGGAACCAGTAGTTATTCAGCAACGGGACCAACGGCTTTACGTGACTTCCGAACCACGTCGAGAGTGAACTTCTATCACCAGAAATACACATCTCTAACTCCTCAGTGGAATGGCCGAGAATTGAACTCGCGGCCACCGAGGTGACAGACAAAGACCATACCAACCACGCCACTGAGGCGCTTGGATGTGACGATGGATCTCCTCCATACTTAGTTCTGTAGTTTCGCCGAGTCTGTGTATCCGATTTTGTTTCGATAAACCATGACAGACTGTGGTTTTTCTCGAGAAGTAGGCTACATATTTAGGGGTTCGTTTAACAGTGCTCCTTTCATCAACAAGGTAGCTGAAATACAAAAATGCACTGTGCTTAAACTTTGATAACTGCTGAGTTCATAGAGCAAATCTGATTGAGATACCTTAAGATATCTCATCAATGTTTTTTGTAATACATATCTTAAAATGTAAGACACTGATGTATATATCCACATATACAAATTTCCATTTCGTAATTATCCATATAATTATATTACCTAGCCTGTTAAAAATAAAACATAAAATTCCATGTAAAATTGTAAACCAAAACGAAAAATTTTTGGTAAAATTATTTTTACAAAAATTAAAAATAAACAAAATTAATATGTAACAAAATATACAGTATAAAAATGGCAGTAAAAAGAGCTACAGAACAAAATGATTCAGGACCAACCTGGAGGTGTGACAGCGTTAATCCCACAGTAAACAAAAACACCACAAATCAGGAAAAATACAGAAGGGAGGAGGAGAAGGACGTCTTTCAATTAATAATGACAGAAAAAGCAATTTGATAACAAGTGATACCAGAATAGAATGGTCTTGAGGGTTCGTGGTAAAGATTTTTTTTTATATAAATCTTTTGTTTTGTAGCTCTGTTTACTGCTATTTTTTGTTTTACTGTATTTTAAATTGTTTAAATTTTGTAAAAATAATTTCAAACTTTTTCCTTTCATAGATTTTGGTTTTACAATTTACTGGGGATTTTGCTTTATCTTTAATAGCCCTGACGATGTAATTATATGGATAATTAAGAAACGTTGGAATAAAGGCAGTTTGTTCATGTGTGTGTCCTCTTCGTTTTGTGGTGGTTTTAAATAAGGATTGAGCCTGGCTCTTGATATATATATATATATATATATATATATATATATATATATACACACATATCACACACACACACACACACACACATATATATATATATATATATATATATATATATATATCACATAGACATAAATGACGAGCAAATCTATTATCACCCTACTTACAGGCCTTCTCACCCTCCCACGTAAAAACACGCACGGGGATTTCATACAAAAAATATAATAACTTAAACACCTCGAGAATAACTTCAAAACGCTCAGTTAGACGTAGTAGAATCATTACTGACTCAAGTTCAAATTGCCGAAGTGCTGTCTTTTCTACAGAGGAAGTTGACATTGCCATTTGAAGAACATGTTTCTCTTGGAATTGACAAAACATGATAGTGACTCCCAAGGATTTTAACCCAGTATGTATCCACCTCTGAGGCGTCTTTAGTACTACAAGCCCGTTGGGGATGACCGTAAAAGCGTAAAATACTTCTTTCCCACCGTTATCCCTACATTAAGGGGTCGGTTGCCTGATGCGCCTTTTCCTCCTCGGCCTTCTTCTCTCCATATCATATTCCTTACAACATCAGACATGGATAAGACAGTAAGTATCATAAAGATAATGACCCGAAGAAATATTAGTCCAAGATAATGATCCCTGAATACCCTGGAGGATCACTGTTTAAGAAAGATCCCCAATGGAAGCGCTGTGTAACTTAACAATGTTTTTTCTTTTAAACAAAGGTTCGGCTGTAGTGCGTATGCAGCTCCCTGTCTCCCCTTCTAGCGATTCATTCCGTGGAATATTTTGAAAGGAAAACTTTGTCTTCTATCACACCCCGTCTATATGACCTGGCTCAGATATGTAGATTTTTAATAGGCTAAAAATTCTCTGATCCACACCACTAGATTAAAAACAGATGGCCGTGTGGTTTGAGGCACGTCACTGCAATCCTGAGTTCTTGTTCTCCCGTGGTTCGAGCCCACGGGATGAGGGATTTTATTATCAACTTCCCCCTTCGGTTAACATATAAGAAAATATGTTATTACCGAGGTAGAGCGAATTGGATATTTAAAGGACATTTGTAGCTTAATGTTTGTATATAAATCATGGTGATGTGATAGCATTCATTTATAATATATATATATATATATACACACACATAAATACATACATACAGTGCATACAGTGCACGCATGGATACCACAATGGTCCTGCGGCATACAAACATAAGAAGCACTTGCAGGAAAGGTGAAAGGAAGAACGTATAAAAACTAACATTTTCGTCTTCATTCTTCACCGTTTAATATAAGATAAAAACGTTGGCCGTCGCGACTAGATGGACCATATATATATATATATATATATATATATATATATATATATATATATAGTAGATATATATATATATATAATATATATATATATATATATTTACAGTAACAGAAAGGAGAAACAGTAGTATACTGTAACATTACATAAGTATGGTAAAAAAAAATACACAATTAAACAAGCGCCAGTCAACTATCCAATCGCTAGTATTTACAAATGCAGGCAATACATCAAACATCCCACTATTACGAAGAGTAATTACTATGTTGACTTACAAAGGAAAAGGTTTTTTAACTCTTGGTTCTCTAAATATCTCGTTTTTCATACGAAATCTCTCATTTTTCATAACATTATCAACTTATAAAATCCAGGACTGAGGTTCAAATTATTAATTCTATCATAAACCATATTCCACCATTAGTCTTTCCAATATATCGCTAGATTTATATATTGTCGTATATTTCCAATTTATTACATGGCCTTCTTCTCTCACATGAATAAAAATGCAACTACATTGGTTACCAGTTCGTACATTGTAACGAAGCCGGGAAAATGATGTCCCAGTCTGTCTCAGGCACGCTCTACCACAGCGTGTACATGGAATACAATAAACATATCCTACGTCAGTTTCTTTGGATGTATTCTTTATCAAAAACGTTCTGATACAATTGTCATATTTAAAAAAAAAAAAAAAAAAAAGTGTTTATGGTAAATTCTTTCAGTAACTTAGGGAGATGACGGTTCATGTCTGATGGTAACAGTTTTACACTCCTCCCTAACTGCCGAACATAAATGAAATAATTTGCCTTCCTTAATGCAGCGTCTAAAAAATAAATTGGGTGACATACCTTTTTACCAACAGCAAGGATATTACAATTTCTTCGACCAACTACTCTGAGCAACCCTATTTTAGGCTTTAAGGAACATACTATTTAATACAGATCATTTAACAGATGCACGATGGTTAGAGAAATAACGTACAGTACATTTCCATTAATTTGGGTAGCTTTACGGCAAACGTAAAATTAATTTCAATAAGTTATTATATTCATTATTAATACATCAAGAAAAGAAATACAATTATCATATTCTTCTTTTCATTTGAATGGAAAGGAAGACACAAGACTTCAAACATTCCAAAAACACCAAAGGGTTTTTATATAAAGGTTATTGTCAACATACCTTATTCCCGAAGGGAAGATATATACGTACATATAGTGGGCAATATTCCAAATATTCCATGGACAAATTGGAAAGTACTGGACACAGGGCGAGTCCCCCTTACCATACTAAAAATATGTTTAAAATATCAGCCACCTCCTGTCAAATAGTTGTCTACAATACAAAGCTTAAAAGGTTCAATGCAGGTGTCAGTATTAAAAGGCAAACGAATATAAAAGTTTTTCACGCAAAAATACTACTAAGTCTGATATGGGAGGGAACCTTGGTAGACAAAGAATTCACGTCAAAAATAATGAGTTTAAAATTAGAACCTTTACTCCTCAGCTTCTCGGTTGATTCAACATTATTTTTTTTATTATGTGAGAAGATGAAATTTTCCCTACCAGTGGAGATAAAACTGAGCTTCAGTTTTATCTCCACCACAGATGAGACTGAGTAATTCCTTCAAGTTTCCTCGTCAAGGAATTATTGTAATTTCTCTCAAACTGTATGGTAAGTTCTATTCGCAGAACGGCAAGACTCAACAAAAATGGTGTAATATTCATTTGATCGACTTCGTTACCACTTGTTGAATTTGGTCTGTTTGTCATGGTAGACTCGTCTATATGTACAGTTATCATCAAACCAGGGCTGGTCAATTGTCCTAAATTTGATGACCTTCATAAGGACGTATCTAATCAAAACCCTAATCACGATTACATTTAACAACTTGGGATCAGGATCTAGTATAGCATCTGAAATATTAAGTACCTGACAAGCTTCAATAGTGCCATCCCAATTGGCTCTGGATTTCGACCAGACCATATTTTCAATAGTGGAATTAGGAATATTCTGACTGTGTACAGACATGTCGATTTCAATGCGCAATAATAAGAAGGGCCTATATATTCAAGGCCTTGAACTTCACAACAGCTGGAACATCTGTGAATATGGTGTCTAATCAATTTCCAGCTAAAACAAAAAATCCTGGTCTTCTTGGCATCAACCAAGCAACATGACAGACAGGCCGGCAAAGAATGTATATAAATGTAATGCACTGTTATAAAAACTTTTGTTCAGCGATATTTTATAATTTTTTTATTTTTCTGCAATTTCTGAAACTGAATCAATTTCTCTAGATGCTTTTTATCCACAGAAACTCCGGCACCTCTGGTGAAGAAATGCATCTCTACTGGTTCACTCTTCTGAGCGCGGTAGTCCAAGTAACAGGTCAGCAGCCCACCCCAAGACAATTCTCTGAAGTGCCTCTGCTACCCTCCAGTTATTTTCAGTCCAGTTTTCCGAATATGAATGAACTGAATTTTACTAATCACGACACGTTTCAAGAACTGCTTATCCAAAAGCTTGTGGAAGTCTTCCATGGACCACTAAATGGAAAATCCATTGTTCTTGTTCTGGATGCTACGGCAGACCACTATTTCAATGTTAACCAAAACTACTGTCGAGAGTCCCAACATCTTTATTTTCTTCTAAGAGAGCAGGAAGACCACCAGCAGGATATTTCATACATCAAATCACTTTATCCGAGACAAGATGAGGATGAAATGATATATCATGCAGACACCTGGTCCTTGAAAGAAGAGTTTAGTAATGAAACAATGAACTCTCTACAACAAGTCATCCACACTGAAGATATTTGGCTTGGAGTATTATTAACAGGTTTGTTATCTTGTCACAAAGCTCTAAAATTATTTGCATAAACATTCACATCTCTTGGTAGATATAATACGAGTTATGAGCACAATAATTTCATCAAACTCAGGTGAAAAATCCCAGTAGTTATCTGCATGCAAATGATCACTGGGACTGCTTTTGAAAACACACATAGAAGAAACACAATTTAGGCAATGATGCACCCTGGAACTGGGGAAACTCTGAGTTTCCATCTATAGGCAACACAGTAGCAATATATGATTTCCTCTAAATGCAGGAAAGAACTTTCCCTCCCAAAAATTTTATGTTAAACGATTCTTGCCTATTTTGAAAATGAGACACAAGAAAGGAAGATTTAGATATAAAGGCACCAGTTCATTAACTAGAACAATTAGCAAGGGCAAGTTAGAAATACGCCTCAAGGATATTGTTCAGATTTTATGTTTGTGTGCAGTCTGATCACAACGTAAGGTCTTTAAAAAAAATCTTCCCATGATAACCTAAGGGAAATGGCTTGTAGAATATTACCTATAAAAATTCAAAGGCGCAACTAATTGTGATTTATGCATGACAAAGGCAGACCCAGGTAGAAGATATTTAGCAAGAATATTTAGATGACATGGAGACGGGAAGAATATGAAAATTATTAGATTCATGGTTATAATGTTTTTTCAGTAATTTTTTTCCTACTCAAGTTAGCTGCTTCAATGCCTTATTGTGCATGGGTGAAAATATAGCAAAGACTAATGATAAGAGGTAAAGTATGGAACAAAACCTAATGAAGTTGGGAGAATCAATTAATAAAGGGCGATTCATTATCCAGAAGCTCAGATACATATGAATTAAACATCTGAGTACCAACAGGGATATAAATTATAGAAAGATATTTATAAGAATGAGAAGAAAGATCAACATATTAAAACATTTTTCTAGCTAATGGTAGGTTTTGAAACCCTGCTGTTTCAGACTAATGATTGTAACTAATACAAGATTTAATTCTCTCACCATCGGGTTACTAATTATTCTAAGCCTAGATTCCCCATCAGAATTACTGCCAACATTATATAGCCATTTCATACTAATCAATGTCAGTCCTCAAATTCAACTTAGCCTCGATTGTTACAGACTCTCAAGTGGGCAAGACATAAACATGATCCAGAGGCATAATACAGAGGGGCTTCATAGTGAAAAGAATACACCTTGAAAAAGCCAAAGAAGCTATTTGAATAAAACACTGTACAACCACATCATTTTCTTTAAATCTCGACCTCTCTTCGTGAGAATGAGATATCAACAGCTTTAAAAATTAATGGTTCAGCTTAGTTTTTATAAGGAGACTTAGATAATGTATGTATGTATGATGTGTATATATATATATATATATATATATATATATATATATATATTATTATTATTATATTGCTACTTTCAAAATGCAATATATTCCCTCTTAGACTGTATGAAATGTTATGTATAATTGTGCAACATTTTTCAGATTCCTAGATAACTTAGAGATAGGATGTTTTAAATGTGTCTTCAGATTTTGCATAACATAATATAAAAGAATATGTATATAACGTAGAATGTAATAAGAGAGAGGTTTCCTTTATCCATTCGAAGCTATAATTGTTTCAGTAACTTTTCATCTCCCAGAGATTAAGAGGGCTCGATTCTTCGCGTTGTTATCAAAACATGTCAATCTTAATTATCGCTCAACCTCCGTTTCGATCAGGTACGTGTCTGTTGAGCAGAATCGTCTTGTACGTGTATGTTTCTTTGTCAAAGCCACGTGCAACGTTTCACATTTTGTGAGTAAAGATGCGTTAAGGTTTCGAAGCTTCTAGAAGCATTATTGTTTCAAAACGTTTTGTCATCTGCCCTGTCCAGTTTCCGTAAGGAAGAGAGATTCATTATATCTTAGGACCACAAGGCGTTCAGACATCTCCCTCTCTCTCTCTCTCTCTCCCCCAACATCCTTGAGATTATATTAATGTAATGTAAACTGGTCACTCGTGATTTGTGAATTTCAGATTTGATATTTCTTAGTATTTATTTAGTGTTATTTAGTGTTTTTGTGGAATCTGAACAAACATTGTTTCGTAACGGCGCCTGGTTTTTGGTAAAGTGAAACAAGCCTGCAGCAAAGAAAGAAGTTGGTATACCAAGGCAAAGTGTGTTATATTTTTATTAGTTGCAACTAATAACTGATAGGAACAGTGGTTAACTAATAACTAATAACAGATGGTTACGCAAGGTTTGGTAAAAACTGATGGTTACAATGTTTTGAGTGAAAAAGATTTACACTTTTGCACATTGCAAATTTTAGTGTTTTGTGTTTGTTCCATTGTTTGTGCACTTGTTCATTTCTTATTTGAAGTGTGCCTTTTTATTTTATATTTTCATTTGCATTCATAATTTAATTGATTAGTTATTTTCATTGCTTAATCATTTGCTTTTAATTTAGATTTAACACTGTGAATTAATTTGCATTTACTTAGAATTCTTTTCAAGTTTCGTTATTGTATAGCCACTTGTGAATTAATTTCAAAATTTTCAATTTTGGCTAAACTTTTGAATTTTTGATTGAATTAATTTCTTGAAAATTTTGTGATAAATTAATTTTGATTTAATTTTACTTAATTTTGATTATCAAGAACTTAATAAAAACTTTCAACTTTGTTTTTCAAGTTAACAGTAATTTTTTTCCTGATATTCGTGAAGTTTACCTTATTAAATTTTTAGTTTAATAATTTGAAAATTTTGTAATAAATTTTTGTATTTAAAAATTTTTTTATAAGTATTTCATTTCTAACCAGTATATTTGCATTTGATTATATTTATGATAGGTAGAAACATAGAGTGGTAATTAATCAGCTTTCTTTCAATTGACTTGAAGTGACTTAGAACCAGAGAAGTACTTAAGACTTCTGAAATCAGGGAAATACATAGACTTTGAAAGTTGTTGATGGAGTGATGCCCTTTGATTAATTTAATTACTTACAAGATTACCTTACACCTGTTTTGATGAACTTAAGTCTGATTTTCTGCAATACTGGTAAGTTGTTAAGGGATCACTGTTGCCTTTAGAGTATTCAGTCGTTTAACACTTGTGATGAGGGTTCAGGTCTCTGGCTTTTGGTGAGGTAATAATAGATGAATGGTACCAGATACTTGGCACTTCGTAACATTGTATTAATGGTGCCCAGAGACCCGGGAAAGCAGATTTCATTATCACTCTAGTATATACTGGTGGTGTTAGGATATATTTTGTTAGGAGAGTGACCATATAGTGTTTGTTTGCATTTGTTATTGTATTGAATTGTAAGTTGATAACTTAGAGGAAAATGGCTCAGTTCAAGGTTCAGGAATTTTTAGCAGGCCCTTCCATCCAAGTTTTGTCTGAAACCACTCTGACTAAGGCACAGTGGAGCGCTTTAGCAGAGGCATGTGGTGGTTATGTGTCTACTAGTATGGTAAAGGCACAAATAAGATGTATTGCTATGGAATCATTGATAAACTTTGGTAGAATAACTGATGAAGATGAGTTAGAATTGGCTCAAGAGTTGTTGAATGTAACATGTGCTGATCTCATAAATAAGCAAGCAGAAAACAATGAGAAAAGTGATGCAGAGTTAGAGCTTAGACACATTGAAGCAGAAGAGAATTGATTAAGCTAAAAATGCTTGCTGAAAGAGAGTTTGCAGCTGAAAGCAAGCGAAATAGACGAAAAAACAGAATAGACAGGGACAAGAAAGAAGAGAAAGAGAAGAAGAAAAAGCAGTAGACGAGGAAAGAGAAAGGATAAAAGAGGAAAGAGAAATCGCAAGACATAAAAGGGAAATGGAATTGATAAGTGCTAGATCCACATTACCTGTAACATCGTCTAACCCTAACCAAGGTAATCAAGACCCTGTATTTGATGTTGTAAGAGTACAGAAGTTAATCCCTAAGTTTACTGAAGAAGCTCCAGATGAGTTTTTTTATCACTTTGAGAAAGTGGCTTCAGGTAAGGGATGGCCAGTAGATAAATGGTCAGTTTTGCTACAAAGTGTCTAATTGGTAAAGGGAGAAGTGCTTATCTAGCCTTAACAGCTGATCAGTGTAAAGACTACAAGGTACTTAAACACAGTGTGCTACAAGTTTACCAGATGACCCCAGAGTATTACAATGAAAGATTCAGAAATTTAAGAAAAGATGAGAAGAGAACATTCTTAGATTATGCTTACAAAGTGAGAAGGTGTTTCAAACGTTGGGTAGAAGCTGCTAAAGTTAAAACTTTTGATGAGTTACAAGAGTTACTTGTTCTTGAACAGTATCTTAAGGGAATTCCTGAACATATAAGAGCCTATTTTAAGAGAGAGAGAGGTGAAGAAACTTGACAAAGCTGCTACACTGAGTGAAGATTACAATATAATCAGTAGAAAATGTAATTACAATGTCAAGTACCAGAGTCAACAACGCCCAGGTTTTAAGTCTTATCCAAATAACAGGAACAAATTTAATGGGAAACCTACAAGTGATACTACCAAAGAGTACACAAGGTAATACAACTCAGCAAGCTAATGTGAAATCCTCATCCAGTTTTCAAGACAGTACAGAAACCTAATATTGTCTGTTTCAAGTGTGGAAGAGTAGGACACTACAGTCAAGAGTGTTACCAGAATCAACATCAGTCAAAGCCAGTTGGTCAAGTTGTGAAAGGCGACCAGGTGAAACAAACTACGAAGAGCAGTGTGGGAAAGAATCAGACTCCAGAGAAGAATGAAACTAAACAAGCTGAATGTTTAGCAACCAGTGGAAATGTTACCTCAACCAGTGAGTGGCTTAGCAGTGTGGAGGCTTTTAAGCCATATATCTATGAGGGTATGCTGTCAACTCAAGAAGGAAGTATGCAGGTACCAGTCAAGATATTACGTGATACAGGGAGTAACTATAGTGTGGTAGTACTGGTTCTCACCTCAGTTGGAGAAGAGTCTCACAGGAGATTCAGTTATTTTGAAGGGTATAGGAGGGAAAGAAAGTAACTCCTATATGCCGCTTACACCTGTCATGTGAATTGGTGACAGGGAATGTTGATTTGACTAAAGTCAGGGTGTGGTATGTTGCTGTTGGGGAATGAAGTTGTGGTGTGCCATTTATTCCTTGTCCTGTAGTGACAGACGAAAAAAACCATTGAGGATTAGTCGTACAGTAGAGTTGGAAGAAGAATAACCCCCACCTGTGTCCTAGTTGTGTAACTACCAGAAGTATGAAGAGGACTACGACTGCAAGTGAAGAAACTGAGGATTTACACACCCAAGAGGGATCAAGTGAAGGATCTTTGTGCTTAGAAGAATTATTCCAGGGAAGTGAAGTTTCCCATAGTGCTGACCAAGAAGAGATTTCCCAAGAAGATGAAGAAGACGACGACAACGAAGATGAAGAACCTGATGTTCCTGAAGAGACTCCGAGTAGTCAAAGTGTTGCTGAAGACAGTAGTGAAACTACAGTAGCTGAGTTAGCAGATATTGAGAATTCAACCCTTGAAGTTGGTCAAGTGACAAGAGAGAAGCTAATGGACTTGCAGAAGAAGGAGATCGTTAATATTTGTTCTTCAGAGTTGTTGATCGAAAAGAGATGCAACAAACTCCAACCTGTTATTATCTGAAGGAAGGTTTGCTGATGAGGAAATATAGACCTACAGATATACCAGGAGATGCTGTATGGGGCGAATATCATCAAATTTTGATTCCATATCCACTGAGAAAGCAAGTGGTTGCAGTAGCTCATGAGTCTGGACATATGGGAATCAGGAAGACTGTGGAGAAGATCATGAAATATTTTTTCTGGCCTGGCCTTTACAAAGATGTTAACAGGTTTTGTCATGAGTGTCATACCTGCCAGATAGCTGGAAAACCGAATGAAACCATCAAGAAAGCCCCCCTACAATCTATAGAAGTTAGAGGAGAACCCTTTAGCAAAGTGATCATAGATATGGTTGGACCACTGCCCAAGACAAAGAAGGGAAATGAGTATTTGTTAACATTAATGTATCCTGTGACAAGATATCCAGAAGCAATCCCTGTTAGAAACATATCTGCCAAGATAGTTGCTGAAAAACTTGTGGAGTTTTTCTCAAAGTTTGGAATACCAGAAATAGTACAAAGTGACAGAGAAACAAACTTTACTTCAAAGTTATTCCAGGATGTGATGAATTTGTTAGGAGTGAAACAACAGTTATCCACTGCCTATCATCCAGAGACTCAAGGTGCCTTGGAAAGGTTCCACCAGGCATTGAAAAGTATGCTGACAAAGAATTGTTCTGAGTCAGGAAGAGAATGGGATGTTGGTCTACCATTAATGTTCTTTGAAGTTAGGAGTGCTTATCAAGAAAGTATGGGATGTTCACCTAATGAAATGATTTTTGGAAGAGAAGTGAGAGGACCGTTGAAGATTCTTGCAGAGAATTGGGAAGAAAATCAAGAGGAAAGCCAAGGAGAGTATGTGAAGAACTTAAGGAAAAGGTTGAACGAGATTAGAAAATTCTCTTTAGAAAACTTGAAAGTGAGTAAAGAGAAAATGAAAAGGAGATTTGATGCTAAGACTAAGCTAAGAAGTTTTAGTGTTGGTCAACAAGTGTTAGTGTTCTTACCTGTCAAGAGATTTCCCCTCACTAATAAATTTCAAGGTCCTTACAAGATAATTCAGAAGTTAAGTGATAGAATTTGTGATTGAAACACCAGAAAGAAGAAGAAGACAAAGGAAGATACATGTGAACCTCTTGAAACCTTATTTCTCAGAAACTAAAACTGAAACTGTGTTAGTAACCCAAACAACTTTATCTACAGATGATGATGATGGCTACGAATTGGGAGCTGAAAGCAAGATGAATAATTCTTCAATTTTGGAAAATTTGGAGGATAAACTGAAACATCTGAGTGTTGAACAAGGTGAAGACTTAAGTGAAGTAACTTAGATAAGTTTTCCAGAAAGTTTTTTCAGATGTGCTTAGACGTACTGATTTGACCAAGCATGAAATCAAGATTCAAGAAGATGGAAGACCTTTCAAGCAAAGAGCCTATCGCTTATCACCGTATCATCGAGATGTTTTGAAGAAAGAAGTTGAGTATTTGCTGCAACATGGATTAGCAGAACCCAGTTCAAGTCACTTCAGTTCTCCATGTGTGTTAGTTAAGAAACCAGATGGTTCATTTAGGATGTGTACTGATTATAGGAAACTGAATTCTATCAGTGTGGCTGATAATTATCCTTTGCCTCTTATAGATCAGTTACTTGAATATATTGGGCAAGCCAAGTTTGTTTCCAAGAATCGACTTGTTGAAAGGATATTATCAAATTCCCTTAGATGAGAATGCCAAGTTCCTGTCAGCTTTTATTACTCCATTCGGATTGTATCAGTATACTGTTCTGCCGTTTGGTCTGATGAATGCACCGGCAACATTTCAACGAGTGATGGATCAATTGCTTGGATCAATAGAAGGAGTAGGTGTATACCTGGATGACATCGTGATTTACTCTACAACGTGGGAAGAACATCTTAAGATTCTGAGGAAAGTTTTCAAGAAACTACAAGAAGCAGGATTAACAGTCAACCTAGAGAAGAGTGAGTTTGGAAAGGCAACTGTACAGTATCTTGGGTTTGAAGTTGGAAAGGCCTTCTTGCTCCTAGTAAATGCTAATGTAGAAGGTATCCGTAAGGCTACCCCACCTACTACCAGGAAACAGCTACAGAGATTTTTAGGCAGGGCTGGATTTTATCGTTGTTTCTGCCCAAATTTCTCAGCCGTAGTAGCTCCCTTGACAGACTTAACCAGTCCCAAGGCTAAGTTTGTTTGGACTCCAGAGTGTCAAGAATCCTTTGAGAAGGTAAAAGCCATTTTAACTTCAAGACCAGTACTTCAAGCTCCAGACTTCGACAAGAAATTTGTGATACAAGTTGATGCGTCGGACTGTGGCGTTGGAGCTGTTCTACTTCAAGAAGATGAAAATAATATCTACCATCCTGTGTGCTTCATGTCTACAAAATTTAAAAAACATCAGAAAGTATACTCGACAATTGAGAAGGAAACTTTAGCCTTAATCATTGCATTGTAAAAATTTGAAGTGTATGTGAATAGACCTAGGAATGAAGAAATTTTAGTGTTGTCTGATCACAATCCACTATCATTTATCCAGAGAATGAAAAACCATAATCAAAGACTGACCAGGTGGTCTTTGTGCCTGCAACAGTATAACTTAAGAGTGCAGCACATTAGTGGCAATAACAATGTAGTTGCTGATTATTTATCTCGTTGCGAATCGTTGGATTCAACACTGTGATAAAAAATCCTCTAGGGGGAGGTATATTATATATTGCTACTTTCAAAATGCATATATTCCCTCTTAGACTGTATGAAATGTTATGTATAATTGTGCAACATTTTTTCAGATTCCTAGATAGCTTAGAGATAGGATGTTTTAAATGTGTCTTCAGATTTCGCATAACATAATATAAAAGAATGTGTATATAACGTAGAATGTAAAAAGAGAGAGGTTTTCTTTGTCCGTTCGAAGCTATAATTGTTTCCGTAACTTTTCATCTCCCAGAGATTAAGAGGGCTCGATTCTTCTCGTTGTTATCAAAACATGTCAATCTTAATTATCGCTCAACCTCCGTTTCGATCAGGTACGTGTCTGTTGAGCAGAATCGTCTTGTACATGTATGTCTTTGTCAAAGCCACGTGCACGTTTCACATTTTGTGAGTAAGATTGAGTAAGATTGCGTAAGACTTCGAAGCTTCTAGAAGCATTATTGTCTCAAAACGTTTTGTCATCTGCCCTGTCCAGTTTCCGTAAGGAAGAGAGATTCATTATATCTTAGGACCGCGAGGCATTCAGACATCTATCTCTCTCTCTCTCTCTCTCTCTCGACATCCTTGAGATTATATTAACGTAACGTAAACTGGTCACTCGTGATTTGTGAATTTCAGATTTGATATTTCTTAGTATTTATTTAGTGTTATTTAGTGTTTTTGTGGAATCTGAACAAACATTGTTTCGTAACGGCGCCTGGTTTTTGGTAAAGTGAAACAAGCCTGCAGCAAAGAAAGAAATTGGTATACCAAGGCAAAGTGTGTTATATTTTTATTAGTTGCAACTAATAACTGATAGGAACAGTGGTTAACTAATAACTAATAACAGATGGTTACGCAAGGTTTGGTAAAAACTGATGGTTACAATGTTTTGAGTGAAAAAGATTTACACTTTTGCACATTGCGAATTTTAGTGTTTTGTGTTTGTTTCATTGTTTGTGCACTTGTTCATTTTCTTATTGAAGTGTGCCTTTTTATTTTATATTTTCATTTGCATTCACAATTTAATTGACTTAGTTATTTTCATTGCTTAATCATTTCACATTTAATTAAATTTAACACTTGTGAATTAATTTGCATTTACTTAGAATTCTTTTCAAGTTTTGTTATTGTATAGCACTTGTGAATTAATTTCAAATTTTCAATTATGGCCTAACACTTTTGAATTTTGATTGAATTAATTTTCTTGAATTTTGTGATAAATTAATTTTGATTTAATTTTACTTAATTTGATTCAAGAACTAATAAAACTTTACTTTGTTTTCAAGTAACAGTAATTTTCCCTGATATTGTGAATTTTACTTATAAATTTTGAGTTTAATATTAATTTTTGTATTTAAAATTTTTATAAGTATTTCATTTCTAACCAGTATATTTGCATTTGATTATATTTATGATAGGTAGAAACATAGAGTGGTAATTAATCGGCTTTCCTTCAGTTTACTTGAATTGACTTAAAACCAGGGAAGTACTTAAGACTTCTGAAATCAGGGAAATACATAGACTTTTGAAAGTTGTTGATGGAGTGATGCACCCTTTGATTAATTTAATACTACAAGATTACTCACACTGTTTTCGATGAAACTTAGTCTGATTTTCTGCCTTACTGGTAAGTTGTTAAGGGATCACTGTTGCCTTTAGAGTATTCAAGTCGTTTAATACTTGTGATGAGGGTTCAGGTCTCTGGCTTTTGGTGAGGTAATAATAGATGAATGGTAACCAGATACTTGGCACTTCGTAACTATATATATATATATATATATATATATATATATATATATATATATATATATATATATATATACACACACACACATCACACACAGTGGTACCTCGACATACGAAAGTCTCAACTTACAAAAAATTCGAGTTACGAAAGCAAATACGAAGATTTTTTGGCTCTACACATGAAAATAGTTGAGGTCACGAAAGGTTGTTGCTGTAAAGTCCTGAGATTTGCCCGGATCACCGATAACAATTTTAAAACTCACGCGCCGCCAATTGAGTAGACTCGTCACCATCCTCCCGCTCTCCCATTGGTTCCCGATGCTAGTCACCACCATAAGATCCTACTCTCCTATTGGTCAGCATCTCTCACATCCTGCTCTATGTAAAGGCGTTCTTCTTCGGCCACTCGGTAGCAGCATCGTTATCGTACGCTGCCGAATTCGTTCGTTCTATACGATTTCGTTTATTAAAGTAAATTCGTTAGTGATTTCGTTGTAGTACAACTTTATCGTGTTGTGTGAGAACTTTCGTACATACGTATACTACATAACTTAATTACGTACAGTATATACAGTGGTCCCCCGTACTCGCGGAGGATGCGTACCAGACCCCCCGTGAATTGTTAGAACCTGCGAATGTTTAGAACCCCTATAAAAACGCTAAAAACTGCCTATTTTGTTAGTTAAACTAAAAAAAACCCCTAAAAATGTTCATACTTGGTTTTTTAAGAGTTTTATCACAAAAAGTGCATTTTATGATGAAATTGATCAAAAAACCAGGAATTTGTTGATATTTCTCATAGAAAAATACCGCGAATGCGCGAATTTTCCGCGAATAATGCGAGGAACCGTTCCCGAGAGAAATCCACAAATGTGTGAGTCCGCGAATCTGGAGAACGCGAATGAAGCTGGCATGCTGTTGAGTGTGATCGCAAAAAGGAAGATCCAATTGATACTACAAAAAAACAGAAATTTGAAAGAGGTGAAGAAATTGGAATTTTGTAGAAAACGTTACAAAAAATAATTTAATTTTAAGTTTTTTGTAAAGTTGTGTTACGGTTTTGTTAACCCTCTTACACCGAATGGACGTATTAAACGTCGAGTCAAAATGTCTTCCGTATGCCGAATGGACGTATCATACGTCGACTCAAAAAAGTTTTTTAAAAATTAGCGGAAAAATACTTATAGGCCTACCAGCCGAAAACTTTTTAATCACGCGACTTGGGGGATGCTGGGATTTCACGGATTAAGGCGTTGTTTTGTTTATAATCGCTACGCCAGGTGCGCAAGCGCGATTTCTTTCTTATCGCCCTAAAAAGAATTATCAGTGAACTCATCTCCGAAATTATTTCGTCACTTTGACATAATTTTTGCACCGTTTTAAATTATCCTTTACATGAAGTATTATATATGAAAATGTGCGCAATTTCATGTAAAATACAACAAAGAAATACTCATGATTGTAGCTTTTATCAGTTTTTAAATATTTTCATATAAATAACGATAAGTGCAAAAATTTCAACCTTCGGTCCACTTTGACTCTACCGAAATGGTAAAAAAAACGCAATTGTAAGCTAAAACTCTTATATTATAGTAATATTCAATCATTTGCCTTCATTTTTCAACAAATTGGACGTCTCTAGCACAATATTTCGATTTATGGTGAATTTATGAAAAAACTTTTTCCTTACGTTCGCGCGGTAACTCTTCCGATAAATTTTTTCGTGCGATTGTCCTAATGTTTGCACCATTTTAAATTTGCCGTTACATAAAGTTTTATATATGGAAATGTGCGAAATTTCATGCACAATACAACTAAAAACAACCTATGGTTGTAGCTTTTATCAGTTTTGAAATATTTTCATATAAATAACGTTGAGTGCAAAAATTTCAACTTTCGGTCAACTTTGACTCTACCGAAATGGTCGAAAAACGCAATTGTAAGCTAAACTCTTATATTCTAGTAATATTCAATCATTTACCTTCATTTTGCAACGACTTGGAAGTCTCTAGCACAATATTTCGATTTATGGTGAATTTATGAAAAACAAAAAAACATTTTCCTTACGTCCGCGCGGTAACTCTTCCGAAAAAATCAGAATTTTTTTTTGTGCGATTGTCGAAATGTTTGCACCATTTAAAATTAGCTGTTACATAAAGTTTTATATATGAAAATGTGCGCAATTTCATTTAGAATACAACTAAAAATGATTGAATGTTGTAGCTTTTCTCTTTTTTCGAAATATTTGCATATAAATCACGATAAATAGAAAAAAACCACGTTCGGTCAAATTTGACTCTACCGAAATAGTTGAAAAACGCAATTGTAACCTAAAACTCTTACGGCCTAGTAATATTCAATCATTTATCTTTATTTTGAAACAAATTTGAAGTCTCTAGAACAATATTGTGCTTTATGGTGAATTTTTGAAAAATATATTCAACTTCCCTCCGCGCGCCACTTCGCGGCCGCAAGTCTCCGAAATGCGTACATCACATTATCCTAATATTTGCTCCTTTTCATATTAGCTGTTTTATAGAGTTGCATATATCAAAATGTGCGCAAATGTATGAAGAATACAATAAAAAATAATTAAAGGTTGTAACTTTTCCCATCTCCGAAATATGTGTATATAAAAAAATATATATATAAAAATTTCGACATTCGGTCAACTTTAACTCATCCGAAATGGTCGAAATCTGCAATTATAATCTAAAACTCTTACAGTATCGTAATTTTCAATCATTTCTCTTCATTTTGAAACAAATTGGAAGTCTCTAGAACAGTATTTAGATTTAAGGGGAATTTTTGAAAATAACATTTTTTTTACGTCCGCGCGTTACGAATTCGTACATCATTTTGTGATAATATTTTTCCGGTGCTGCTTTTATTGTTTTACAATGTATTATATATCAAAATGATTGCAATTTAGTGTACAATACAACGAAAAAAAAGTAACTCGTTAGCTTTGACCGTTTTTTGCACAGCGTGATTTGAATACAATTATGTATGAATTTTTTTTTTTGCTACCATACATCGCATTATTTACATATGATAATGATATTATGTTTCATTTCTGATGGTTGCATACTAAACTTCAGGCAATGATAAAAAAATGAGCCAAAAATGAACTCTTAATCTTCAAAACTGAGCGCGCTGTGATTTTTTGAAAAAAAATATTTTTTCCGCTTCCGCACTCACTCCAAACCCGCCCCGGCATACGGGAGAGGTTTTGATTTTTAGGGCTTCGGCGTAAGAGGGTTAATGTGTTTCGTAAAGTTTAGCCTATGTTTCCTGACATTTTTAATGTGTTTCGTAAAGTTTAAGTGTACGTACGTACTACGTAACAAATTTTCTGCCGTTTGTCCTCCTCCTCTGTCGCCACTTTCGGAGATCGCCTCACTCGAAAGGTAAGGTTCCACATTTTACTACATACGTACGTATGTACGTACAGTATTTCTTGTATACTATGTACACTAATACACTTTATTTACAGTTACTATGTAGTACATATTAGTAGTACGTATTAAGTTAGGTATTAAATGGTCCAAATTGTTGTACAGGCAGTCCCCAGGTTACGATGGGGGTTCCGTTCTTGAGACGCGTCGTAAGCCGAAATATCGTCAAAACTCCTAAGAAAACCTTACTTTTAATGCTTTGGGTACATTCAAAACTATGTAAACTGCATTCTTATTGCATTTTTCATAAAAAAAACCTTTAAATATTGATTATTTTGCATTTATGGTGTCATATTTCATCTGCCAGATCACCGTTTGTAGGCGTCGCAACTCTGGAGCATGCGTCGTAACCCTGGAAAATGCGTTGTAACCCTGGAAATAATTTCTGATGAATATAATTGGAAAGCGTCGTAACCTCGGAGCGTCGTAAGCCGAGACTGTCATATCCCAGGGACTGCCTGTATTTCATTGTTTGTTGGTCAATTTAGCTTTATTATAAAATTTACTGGGGTGTTTTTGTAGGGCTTGGAACAAATAAGGCAATAAACATGTAAAATGCGGTTCAAGATACGAAAAGCTCAGGTTACAAAGGCCGCCTCGGAAAGGATTAATTTCATATGTCAAGATACCACTGTATATATATATTTGACAGATAGATAGATAGGCAGTTCCCGGTTATTAGGGGGGATATGGTTTTCGGAGGGGTGCCCATAAGCGAAAACCGCCATTAACTGAAACTTAGTGATTTACGGCAATTATGGTGCTGATAACTGGTTAATGGCGCCAATATCCAGTTAACCCTTAAACGCCTATTGGACGTATTTTACGTCTAGATAAATTGTCTGTCGGGTGCTGATTGGACATATTTTACGTTGACATAAAAAAAGTTTTTTAAAAATTCGCAGAAAAATACTCATAGGCCTACCAGCCGAAAACTTTTGAATCACGCGCCTTGGGGGATGCTGGGAGTTCACGGATCAAGGTGTTGTTTTGTTTACAATTGTTACACAGGCGCGCAAGCGTGAATTTCTTTCTTATCGCACTAAAAAGCATTAGTGACACATCTCAGAAATTATTTTGTCACTTTGACATAATTTTTGCACCATTTTAAATTAGCCGTTACATGGAGTATTATATATGAAAATGTGCGTAATTTCATGTAGAATACAACAAAAATACTCATGATTGTAGCTTTTATCAGTTTTTAAATATTTTCATATAAATAATGATAAGTGCAAAAATTTCAACCTTCGGTCCACTTTGACTACCGAAATGGTCGAAAAACGCAATTGTAAGCTAAAACTCTTATATTCTAGTAATATTCAATCATTTACCTTCATTTTGCAACAAATTGGAAGTCTCTAGCACAACATTTCGACTTATGGTGAATTTATATATATATAAAAAAAAACATTTTCCTAACGTCCGCGCAGTAACTCTTCCGAAAAAATCATAAGTGCAATTGTCGTAATGTTTGCACCATTTTAAATTAGCCGTTACATAAAGTTTTATATATGAAAATGTGCGCAATTTCATGTAGAATACAACAACTAATAATTGAAGGTTGTAGCTTTTCTCATTTTCGAAATATTTGCATATAAATCACGATAAATAGAAAAAAAACTAAGTTCGGTCAACTTTGACTCTACCGAAATGGTCGAAAAACGCAATTGTAAGCTAAAACTCTTACAGTCTAGTAATATTCAGTCCTTTATCTTCATTTTGAAACAAATTCGAAGTCTCTAGCACAATATTTAGATTTATAGTGAACTTTAAAAAAAAACTTCCTTCCTTCTGCGCGCGGATTCTCCGCCGCAAATCTCCGAAATGCGTACGTCGCATTCTCGGAATATTTGCTCCGTTTCATATTAGGCGTTTCATAGAGTTTTATGAAAATATGCGCAATTTCATGTAGAATACAACAATAAACAACCCATGGTTGTAGCTTTTCTCATTTTCGAAATATTTGCATATAAAAAATATATTAAAAAAAAAATTCGACATTTGGTCAACTTTAACTCGTCCGAAATGGTCGAAAACTGCAATTGTAAGCTAAAACTCTTACATTATAGTAATATTCAATCATTTATCTTCATTTTGAAACATATTGAAAGTCTCTAGAACAATATTTAGATTTATGGTGAATTTTTGAAAAAACATTTTTTTACGTCCGCTCGTTACGAATTCGTGCATCATTTTGTGATAATATTTTCTCTGTGTAGCTTTGATCGTTTTACAATGTGTTATATACCAAAATTATTGTAATTTAGTATAAAATACAAAAAAAAATTAACTCGTTAGCTTTAACCATTTTGCTCACAGCGCGATTTGAATACAATTATATATGAAATTTAGTTTTCGTGCTATCATATATCGCATTATTTATATATGATAATGATATTTTTTTTCATTTCTGATGGTCGCCTACTAAACTTCAGGCAATGACAAAAAAAAGGAGCCAAAAATTAACTCTTAATCTTGAAAACTGAGCGCACTGTGATTTTTTGAAAAAAATATTTTTTCTGCTTCAGCGCTCACTCCGAGACCCGCTCGGCATACGGGAGATGATTTTTATTATACCCCTTCGGCGTTTAAGGGTTAATGGTGCCCAAGTTAGGTATGTTATGGAGCTGATAACCAGAACTCAGCAAGTTATGGGCCAGAAATTGCCGATTTTATAGCACCATAAAACTGGATCACCATTAACCGAAATTTCTTGATTTTTCCGATTTTAAACTAATCATTCATGAATAAAAATTGATACACGAAACTGACATTGTAGGTACAGTCATGGTCTACATACAGACAGGAGAACGCACTCAACTCCTTCAGTCCCCTCCCTTCAGTTGGTCCCTGGCAGCTCTCTTGATAGTTTCCATCAGTGAGAATTGTGATGAAAACCTCCTACAGACAGAACTCGCCAATCGCACTTCATCCCTAGCAATCATGTGCCCAGCTTTTCTACACTCTGCTCAGGGAAGCATGGAAAACCCCGTGTTTGTGGTTCATACATGGAAGCCTTTTCATCCACGAAGGAAACGGCTGTACATTGGAAGGTGGTCATCTCTCAGAACCTGGGAAGATCTCTTTGTGGACCGTTTTCGGTCATTTCATGGCATCGTCCTTCACTTGGCAAGTGACAATGGAGAACTTCCCTATTTCTACACAACTGAAAGTAGTGCCATGGAAGGAATTAATAAACGAATGTTGGATGTCATAGCAGCACGCCTGAATTTCAGTTACATTCCAACCCAAGGAATAAAAGACTGTAAGTACCATTAAAAGACCTCCAAGAAAATTTAGCTAATCACTAAAAGTGTCAATGTTTAGTATCAAAATTTGGCTTCAAAGTAAATCTAATATGAAGTTTCAAATCTTGTCGGCTCAGCAATATTACTATTACTCAGATTCAATAATCAAAATCCTAAACAATGGGAATTTGTATGTGATATTCACTCACAAAAGCTCAATAGTTAACTTTCCAATATACTAACCCTACACATACTTATCTCTGCTTTCAGTAAAGTGGGGTGAAAACATCAATGGAACGTGGGATGGCTTCCTTGGAGAGATATGGAATGGAACCAAAGATTTAACAATCAATGGCTTTTCTATCACTTACGACAGAGCCAGAGACTTTGATTTCACACAGCCATTCAGCCATGAAGGGTAATGAAATCAGGGTTAATATTGTCTATCTTATAGTGCACAGTGGTAGCTTTCTTGGCAGCTGACAACGCGATTCATTTCCTTGGATATACTAAACTTTATTTTACATGCATGAAAATGTGCTTAGAATGCTGCTACTATCATCTGAACTTTACTTACCTAAAAAAATCATTATAGTTGAGAAAAATGTGGCAATTAATAATTATTAACGTAAAGTACTGATACTAATTCAGAGAATGGTTTTGATAGCTTGGATAACTGAAAATCCTATTTAAGAGTACGCAAGTTTAACCCTGGGATTCACGAAGAGAAGACCAGAATTTGATGAAATTTGGCAGTTCTGTAAGTGACACTCTTAAGATTATTTTTATATTTCTGCAATAAACTGGTTTGAGGCGAGATGGACTGACAGTAAATCATCGATTGTGACCAAAATTCTCCAAAGAGCTAAATCTTGAAAGGGTCACATAGTGAACATGACTGCCAAATTTCGTATGGGGCATGCTCATGAGTGCAAAGGAGCTAAAAAACTGTGTGAAGAGCTTAAAATATACCATCTACTTTCCATTAGGCTCAATTCTGTGACACCAGTAAGGATTTACTCTAAATGTCCTCGGATATCCTACTTACAGACAGTAGACAAGACAAACGAAGTTCTGGGGTATTGTTCTTTAGATTCCACAAAGAGACAGATATTGTTAACATATTGTAATATGTTGGGTGAAGATCCAGAAGATTATTGCCTGAATTAAGCTCAAGTAAAACTTGACAAAGAACCCCTCAAGGAATCCCATTGTATCAACATCACATTAACTTTAAAGTTAGCCCATATGGGAGACAAAGAAGCCTTCTTGTTGACTCCCAAATGTTTGTCTTGTCTGGGATGTGGCCAATCATCTAGTCTACCAGAACGCTGGTACAGAAGTTCTCCATGTCCTGGACAAGAAGTACATTTGTAAATTATTCTTACTATTGCCATTGGTAAAGCTTGTAGTCAGCAAGAAGGCTTCTTTATTTCCTATAAGAGTCCTCTTTGTTAAATTTTACATTGGCTCTACTGTGGCAAGAGGCTTTTTCTGAATCCCCACGCCGCCAACATATCAACATATGGCCACTCTGTTGATAATATCTCCACCATGGTGAAGTCTGAACCTTTAAAGTCCTCACATGACCCTTCAAGTTATCCTTAGTGCTCTGTTTTACCAATGAGAAGAGGAGCACCACCGAGAAATCAACAAGCACAGATTCTTGTAAACAATTTCTCAAATTGACAAAGTGAATGACAAATCCTCATCGCCCTAAATAAGTATCCCCAAGAAAAGCACCAAACAAGAGATGAGGGCATCTCAAAAGATAAACACCAAAAGGAAGGAGATACTTCCTGTTAGATTAAGAATACATTAAAACCACCTCAAGAGTTGGCAATACAACCATCATCATTTACCACAAGAATCAAAGAACACTTGATAATCTTGAGGGATGAAAAATCAAATATATGTTTGAGATGACGAATGCCCCAAAAACTAACATCGTAATGACTGCCATTTATTCTGTTCTGTACGGTGCTTTTACGTTGCATGGAACCAGAGGTTACTCAGCAACGGGACCAACAGCTTTACGTGACTTCCGAACCACGTCGAGAGTGAACTTTTATCACCAGAAATACACATCTCTCACTCCTCAATGGAATGGCAGAGAATCAAACCCGCGACCACCAAGGTGGGACGCTAATACCATATCCACCACACCGCTGAGGCGCTATGATTGCCATTTGATTCTCTGAACATTTGTCCTACCTCTTTCAAGAAGGTGCTATCTTCAGTCATCACACTATTTTATAGCTGCTATAGATTCTTTGAAATTTTACATATTCAAAAATTAAAACTAACAACAAATACAATTAAAGAAGTGGAACTTATCCAGTACACCGTAAAAATAATGTTATGTCACGTCCTCCTACTAACCAACCAAGATGGCATATACACTAGACTATTTGTCATCTTCTCTAAAGAAAACCCTCCTCACACACACCCATAGCTTTGCAACAACGATAATCACAGGCAATCCAGCCACAAGACATTAAAATGCCTATTGGGCTTTGAACTGACCTATTACGTGCTTGAAATAAGTCAAAATCAAAACTACTGGGTGGAAAAAAATTCACCAATCACAAAAGTGTTAATCACTTCTGAATGCATCAACGTCCCAGAAAAAAATTCAAGACAAAGAATGTATGGGAGAAATACTAAACCCATCCCTAAGGTCCTTTCTATTTGTCAAAAAAATCACTTGTAACCTTGCAAAACAGGCAAAGGCTAAAAGTTTTTGAGAGAAAATTTAACAATGACCAAAGTTCCAAGTTCCACTAAAATCACAATGGCAACCTCTAAACCGTCCTGTGGTCTTGAAAAACTTGTCATGCTCACACACATTAATAATAATAATAATAATAATAATAATAATAATAATAATAATAATAATAATAATAATACCATCAGCTTCCTCAAAAATACAATGCGCAACTGGAATACAATACTTACAAGCTCTGGAATAAGACTAGCAGAAGTTAATATCAGGAGAGGGATCTTCCAGGGCGACTCACTGTCCCCACTACTCTTCGTAGTAGCCATGATTCCCATGACAAAAGTACTACAGAAGATGGATGCCGGGTACCAACTCAAGAAAAGAGGCAACAGAATCAACCATCTGATGTTCATGGACGACATCAAGCTGTATGGTAAGAGCATCAAGGAAATAGATACCCTAATCCAGACTGTAAGGATTGTATCTGGGGACATCAGGATGGAGTTTGGAATAGAAAAATGTGCCTTAGTTAACATACAAAAAGGCAAAGTAACGAGAACTGAAGGGATAAAGCTACCAGATGGGAGCAACATCAAACACATAGATGAGACAGGATACAAATATCTGGGAATAATGGAAGGAGGAGATATAAAACACCAAGAGATGAAGGACACGATCAGGAAAGAATATATGCAGAGACTGAAGGCGATACTCAAGTCAAAACTCAACGCTGGAAATATGATAAAAGCCATAAAACACATGGGCAGTGCCAGTAATCAGATACAGTGCAGGAATAGTGGAATGGACGAAGGCAGAACTCCGCAGCATAGATCAGAAAACCAGGAAACATATGACAATACACAAAGCACTACACCCAAGAGCAAATACGGACAGACTATACATAACACGAAAGGAAGGAGGGAGAGGACTACTAAGTATAGAGGACTGCGTCAACATCGAAAACAGAGCACTGGGCAATATCTGAAAACCAGTGAAGACGAGTGGCTAAAGAGTGCATGGGAAGAAAGGACTAATAAAAGTAAGACGAAGACCCAGAAATATACAGACAGAGAAAGACAGACAGAACAGTAGGACTGGCACAACAAACCAATGCACGGACAATACATGAGACAGACTAAAGAACTAGCCAGCGATGACAATTGGCAATGGCTACAGAGGGGAGAGCTAAAGAAGGAAACTGAAGGAATGATAACAGCGGCACAAGATCAGGCCCTAAGAACCAGATATGTTCAAAGAACGATAGACGGAAATAACATCTCTCCCATATGTAGGAAGTGCAATACGAAAAATGAAACCATAAACCACATAGCAAGTGAATGCCCGGCACTTGCACAGAACCAGTACAAAAAGAGGCATGATTCAGTGGCAAAAGCCCTCCACTGGAGCCTGTGCAAGAAACATCAGCTACCTTGCAGTAATAAGTGGTACGAGCACCAACCTGAAGGAGTGATAGAAAACGATAAGGCAAAGATCCTCTGGGATTATGGTATCAGAACGGATAGGGTGATACGTGCAAACAGACCAGACGTGACATTGATTGACAAAGTCAAGAAGAAAGTTTCACTCATTGATGTCGCAATACCATGGGACACCAGAGTTGAAGAGAAAGAGATGAGGGATAAGTATCAAGATCTGAAAATAGAAATAAGAAGGATATGGGATATGCCAGTGGAAAATCGTACCCATAATCATAGGAGCACTAGGCACGATCCCAAGATCCCTGAAAAGGAATCTAGAAAAACTAGAGGCTGAAGTAGCTCCAGGACTCCTGCAGAGGAGTGTGATCCTAGAAACGGCACACATAGTAAGAAAAGTGATGGACTCCTAAGGAGGCAGGATGCAACCTGGAACCCCACACTATAAATACCACCCAGTCGAATTGGAGGACTGTGATAGAGCAAAAAAAAAAAAAAAAAAAAAATAAATAATAATAATAATAATAATAATAAGATGAAGGAAATCTTAATCTGATGAGGAACTGTAGCGTCAAAACAAACCTTAACATTTTCTTCTCTCCTTTATTTATGTTCTCGTCAACAACGTTTCAGTTCCGTAAAAAGTTAAAAAACTAACACATTTATAACCCCCCAAAAAACCAATAAAGTTAATGTAAAGTAATACAATCAACACACAGATAATGATAAAAATTGAAGTAATACAATCAACGCATATAATGATAAAAATTGATCTGAATTAAAACACTTTCCTGCTGAAGGCAGAGTTATCATTATTCAGGTTAGATTTGAATTTCTCTATATGAAAGGTTTTGAATAGTCCTATCTCAAGTTTCAAACCGAGCCTAAATAAAATACTGAAATCCCAAAAATTCAAATGAACGTTGCATAGGCAATGCTCTCTTGTAGAAGACTGAGGTGGTCTTCGTAATTAATACTCATATTTAGTACAACTCATACTAACAGCAAAGATCACATAGAAAGGACACACATTAAAAGTGTTCATATATTCTCGGAGGACTGTCGACGACACTTTCATTGTTTTCAAGCAAAAAAAATTATGCCATAAAATCTGTCAACAATTAAATTTCCTATGGAGGAGGAAAAAGATGGAAGGATGTCATTTTTAGATCTCTTGATAACAAAAACTGACGGCAGCACAGAAATGGAAATATCAGAAACCCCACTTTCTCTGGACTTGATTTAAATTTTTTAAATAAATGTAATACAAGATACAATCTGTTCAAGTCAAAGAAGTCGTTGGCTAGTGAACTGTGTTTAACAGATTGTTAACATATTTCCGTGTCCGAAGTGCAGTTCGGAATGCGTGGGTAGTTCAACTGTTGTCTACCAGAGTTTTTGGACACATAAGAGAGCACTGTCACGGCTTGTGCAACGTTCATTCTAATTTTTCGGGTTTCATTGTTTTATGTAAAGCTCAGTTTGAAACTGAGCTAAGACTATTACAAACCTTTTATATAGACAGACTAAAGGACTGGCCAACAACGAAACATGGCAATGGGTACTGAGGGGAGAGCTCAAGAAGGAAACTGAAGGAATGATAACAGCAGCACAAGACCAGTCCATAAGAACCAAAAATGTCCAAAGAACAAAAGATGGAAATAACACCTCACCCATATGCAAGATATGCAAAATGAAAGATGAGACCATAATCCATATAACAAGTGAATGTCAAGCCGTTACACAGAACCAGTACAAAAAGAGGCACGATTCAGAACCAAAAGCACTCCACTTGAGCCTATGCAAGAAACACCAATTAGCTTGCAGTAATAAGTTGTACGAACACCAACATGAAGGAGTCATAGAAAACGATCAAGCAAAGAACTTCTGGGACTATGTTACCTGAAACAATATAGGATGATACGTGTCAACAGACCAGTCTTGACACTGATTGACAGAATCACGAAGAAAGTATCACTCATTGATGTCGCACTACCATGGGACACCAAAGTAGATGAGAAAGAAAAACATTATAAGCATCAAAATAGAAATAAGATACCGTATGGGATATACCAGTGGAAATTGTATCCATTATCATAGAAACACTAGAGACGATCCCAAGATCCTTTAAAAGGAACCTGGAAAAACTAAATGCCGAAGTAGCTCAAGAACTTATGCATAAGAATGTGCTATTAGAAACAGCGTACATAATGAGAAAAGCGATGGACTCTTAAGGAGGCAGGATGCAACCAGGAACCCCACACTATAAACACCACCCAGTCAAATAGGATGACTGATAGGCCAAAAGGAAAAATATAACAACAACAATACGTACAAAACCTGAGGAGAGGACAGAGGTAGTGAGGGGTTCATGATATACTTTTGTCATACAAGTCTAAAGGTCACAAAACATACAATTAGTTTTTATTTTCCTTTCCAAATCTGAACAGATATGGGTTTGCCATTCGACAGCCAAGCCCTTTACCTCGTTGGCAGAGCATCATATACCCGCTTCAGTGGCCTTGTTTGGGGAGTCCTTGCTGTCACTCTCATCATAGCATCAATAGCTTTTTATTTACTCCAACTCAAGACTGCACGAATGAGCTACATGAAATGTCTCGTCCTTGTCATGAAGGTAAGTCTGAAAAGTCAACTAATTACGTATAGAGAAGCCTTTAGTATGAAGGTTGCTTAAACAACTTTGTGATTTATTCCATTTTATTTTCATTATGTCTTACAGGCAATATAATTAGCATGGTGTATGTACTCTCTCGCTTATTGAGATATGATATAGTTACTGCTTGTGTCTTCCAATGGCAAAGAGATCAGCATCGACCAACTTGGGCTCCACAGTGATGTCAACACCAACAAATGCTTGCATTGAAACCTCTTGGCTATTATTCTCTGGAACCGTGACTAAATTTCACTAAATAGCTGTACAATACAGTGCCCTGGAATAATTTAACATTTACATCCTACATCTTACTTTAATTTCGCTTAGTTCCAAAGTGATAATAATGGGAGCGCAGGCAAAAGGGGGAGAAGTCTGCCATTTTTCCTATGCCTTAATTCGATTCCTCACCTGTGGAATCAAACTGTCAGGACCTAGTTAATTACTGTCTTTGTGAGGTCTGTTCATGATAAAAACTAAAATCACAAATTTTTAATAAGTTTGTATTTCTTCCAACGTACAAACCCGAGGTCTTTACATTAGAAAAATTCTCCTGCACAGCTGGAAACCAGTTAAGAAACAATTCAACGTAATACAATCAAGGTATGGCGGAGTATTATTATCATTCAAGTAGTTTAACCAGACCACTGAGCTGACGTTCAGTTCTCATAGTTAGGCCGATCCGAAGGATTAGAATAAAATATCAGTGCTTGGATTGAGGCCAAGCACTGGTACCCAACTCAATAGGTCATTTAGTATGATGATGAACGAATTAAAATGACATTAAAAAGTGCACATAGGCGCATGCTCTCATACTGGAGCACATACACACAATAAATACATTTACTCATGCGTCCATGTGTACACACTAAAAAGGTATATGTATTAAAATTCAGATAAAGTTAAGTAATACTTAATTTTTTTTTATTTGACAAATGCTATAAGGGTTTTCATACTTTATTATTTACTTATTCTTATATTCTATTAAATAAATAAATCACAGTTCCTCATGAACATCAAAATCAGAACGACTGAAAGTGCAAAAGATTCTGACAAAATTTTCTTCATTGATTTACTATTTCTAAAAGTTGGCTGTCGCTGATGGTCATCTACCTTGGACACACACAACACACGTCTGAACTTTCTTATTATGACCTTGCACCCCGAGCACTCGGGAGCTGGGACACATGGGCTGCTCATAAGTGTCCATGTGTCAGAGGAGTGTGGCCAATTCAGACTATTCAGAATTACTTGTGCATCTCTCTCTCTCTCTCTCTCTCTCTCTTTTTAGGTTTTATTCATTTTATTATTTTCAGGTTCTTAATTTCATATATATATATTACCAGTTATTTAAGAAGATGCCCACCTTTATGTGTGTTATATATTCAGTGACAGGGACATTCACATTTGATCTTGTCAGGTGGGTTGCTTCTTTGGCTGCTTTACCTGCCTCTTCATTTCTTTTCATCCGTAAATGGGCAGGAATCCAATATATTTCTACATTTTTCACATTACTATATAACTTATGGAGAAATATTTTAACTTGTTGTACAATAAAATTTTTTTATTTGTAACTGAATAACTTCTGTAGCACTTCTCCAGTCACTAAAAATCACTAGACCATTGAATAATGTTTCTTTGATTATTTTTCTAGCTGATGTAATTGCACGCAAATCTGCAGTGAATACTAAAGCATTATGTAGATAGAATTGGTAAATTTTGTCTTGGGACACTGCAGCATATCCCACTCAGTGCTCTGATTTAGATCCACCTGCAAATACTATTGTGTAATGTGGACCTTTTCGGCTTACATGCTCTACTGAATATTGTCTGTGGTGTTCTGGTGTATATGAGCAACTTTTTGATAAATATTTCAGGTGTGTACAAATTCCCATTTCATTCTTTACCCAAGGGGAATGTGATTTTACTATTAAAGCCACTTGTATATGTAAGTCTTATCTCTTGACGATAGACTTTTTTTGTGTTCTCCTTACGACTGTCATTCGTAAGTATTTCTGGTTCCTCCCATCTCCTTGGATATCTTAGTAGAGTGGTTCTTCTTAACTAAAGGAGATGATTCAAACAGATAAGTTGAACAAAGATAACAACTTTATTCTGTAACTCCATACTAGGAGATGCAGCTCGGTCGGAAGACCGATATGTTTGATGGTTGGCGTGGAACTGCCATTCTAAAGCATCGCGTCGATAGCGGAACATTAGCTATCTCAGCAATTCATATAAAAAACATACGTAGTCCGCCGGCTCGGAAGTTACAAGTTTCCGGCGTAGGTTAACAGGTCAACCGCTTCCCATGGAAGTTGTTGTGCAAAGTTATCATAAACATAAAATGTTGACAAAGCTCTGAGCTAGATCAGGCTACTGCAGACAGCGCATAGCGTAATCTAGGTCTGCTTTGGTCACGTAGAACCCTCCTTATGCCATGACCTCAGGTCATGGGTTTATATTTACAGATCTTGTAAACTTAATAAATGTATCTATTACATTAGGCTCGGACTGCTACCTATTCAAGCCTTGAATAACAAAAAAAAAAATTACTTTAAACATTGTTCATAGGAGCGTGCTTGTAACATACGTCTAGGTATAACATAATAAGTGATTAAATGCATAAAAAGGTTCTGTTACATACCCTTGTTGACATATTCATAAACAAAGATAAATGCATGGAAAATATAGATCCATGTTTGGTAATAATAATGATTAGGTACCCAAAACAATAAAAAGGTAAAAATCAAAAGATTAACATGTATACATGATTAATATGATAACAGGTAACCTGATTAAGAATAATGGTTACTAAATAATGATTATAGCATGATCATGGATAATTGTTAAAGAGTACTTGACACTCTTTGTGATAGATAAATATAATTGTACAATGGTATAATAGTATAACTATGGAAATCTGCAGAAAATAAGCAATATATAGGGCTGATATATTTTATTAGGTGCCCGAAAAATACCTTTAGGAATATATTAATGTATAATATTGGGCTATAATGCTTTATTAGGCGCCCTGGAGATACTTTAACTGTTCAAATGCAAAGGCGTGAGTCTTTCTTTGTCCTACATTTTCGCCAGCATACGGACCGCTTTTCACACACAACACAATTCCAGACAATTCCCTAGGCACGAACTGAAGTGGCCAGGTTCAGGCGGCCCTAAACTCAAACGACTTGAGTTTAACGGGTACGTCATCTAGACGGGCCAATACGTTCCCTTGGAGATCCTTCTGTTTACGCCTCAGCCTACGCCAAGCAAAGATGTTGACGGCGATAACCAATATGGCCGTCACGCTGAACACGGCTAGCAGAATGTAGTAGCGAAGATTTTCTCCACCTGCGTAAGTCGGTGACGCGTGGGTCATCTCAGCCAGTTGCGTCAAACGATGAGCCACTCGCGCGTTGTATGGGAGAGGTAGTGACGGGATGATTGTGGAAGCCCACGTGTAGTTTGCGAAATACGCCTTCTCACGTATTATCGTGTTGACCCCTCTGACGGTGTAGTTTGTAGATGTCCCCGTACAACCATCGGCTGCTACGAAGATAGGGGCATGGGCGTTGGTACCGTCCGGACACACTACGTTCGAATCCAGGCTTTATCATAACGGATCCAGGAACCATTATTCATCCTGTAATTGAATTTATTACCGTAAAAGGGATAAAGTTTCCCCAGACAACCTTCGCTTGTATGAGAGAGAGAGCCGTTTAGCACCATGCCTAACTCACATGAATCCGTTGATATAGGATAGAATTCAAAAGAGTCAGCTGTACAAATTTTATTATTCATGGCTTCTGAACAGTGTGTGAGTTTATCTAAGTCTTTAATGACTGTAAATGATTTCTTATCAGAAGAAATCAGTACATGCCCCGTTAAATTGAATATTACTGGATTTGAGTTATTCGTCATGAAAGTAGGAAACGGTGCTATTTTGTATGATTGCCAAGCATCGGAAGAATCAAAAGGAATTGTGATCATAATTCTATAATTTTCAACGCTGACTGATATTAGGCTATAATAGAACTCTACTTTATGGGCGTCTAATAAAGGAATATAACCTAGCTTCTCCCGTCCGTTTTCCAAAGTTAACGTCAGATCTTTAATAGGCATGAGGTGAGGAGATAACACACCCTTTGTTGCTAACGTAATTGCCTCTACGTAATCTTTTGATTTTTCAATAAAATGTGATATTTTCACACAGATATGATCTATTTTCGAACTATAGTAAGCTAACGTAGCCAGCAAATGTTGAACTTCCATGATCTGATCGATATTATTTGAATGTTCATTAACGATACTCATTATTTGATTGATCGAAGATAACTGGCTGCGAAGTTCAGATAAAGCCAATTCTGTTTTGTGTTGCAAAAACTCAATTCTTTTATTTTGATTATTTATCTTAAGGCGATTTGAGATTCCTAAGCCTAGATTCGCAACTGATCCTAAGATGTTTAGTCCGGCCAGAATAAGCGGGTTGCGGTGTTCAAGAGTATTGTGCCGCACAGACCACATCAGCAGGTCACGAGAGAGTTCTTCTGCCTCGGCGGTTTTATTTTGTATGTCATAAGACAACATTTCCGCGACGCTTAGTGTTTGAGCTAGCGAAATCTCTGAGTTAGCATGAAAATTACGTTCATGCATTTCCTTAAGGGAAATAGCAAACCTCATCAGGTCATTCTTTAAGTTAAGGACGTCATCTTCAGGCAAGAAAATCGCATGCATATCTACTTCTATAACAATATTGCTTGACACGATGAATACATCATCTATTCTCTCGATAATCGAGCCATGATTAAATTCTATTTCTTTCGTCCTAGCGCTCTTTCCATACAACAAAGATGTCTGAATACACAATATCACTCCTAACAATAACAGATTCATTTTTGAAACCTGCAATGAGTAAAACATATGTAATAACTCGCGTAAAAGAATAGGTTTACATACAATATGATTAATAGATATATATATAAATTATTATACAAGATTCATAAATACAACCATTTTTTCCCTCACTCCATCTACCTTTCTTTAGATTCTGATATGTGCCAATGGGACTATTCTCACATCAGTGGGTTTGGATACATTTTGAACCCTAACTCTATTGGCCGTTAAATTTTCTCAACTTAGGTGTCAGTTTATAATTTAAACCTTTACGTACGTATACTTGTAGGTATACCTGATCGCCCACGGCATATGTTCTAGTGGCTTAGCTATTTTATCATGATTTTTTTCATTATTATTTGTGCTTCTTCTAGATTCTTACGAATTATATTATATCGACTTATGCTTGCAATCCCTATAACATCCTTTAGAGGATTTGATAAATTAGTTGTAGGCTTTAAGATGTGGAAAGGCGTTCGGGCCGGGATACCATACAGTGCCTCGTGCGGTGTCATTTTAATAGACACATGATACGAGTGATTAAGTGTGCTTAGTACCGCAGGTATGGCAATGTCCCAGTTGGGGTCTGCCCCCCCTAAGGTGACCTTAAAAAATAAAATGTTTAAAACCTTACGATTTGCCCTTTCCACTAGCCCATTAGACTCTGGGTGATAGATCATGGTATTGATTTTCTTTATACAAAGGAATTCGCACAAGGAGTTAAGGAAATGATTATTGAACTCCCCGCCCCCGAGTCTGAGATAATGATGTGTGGAATTCCATGTTTACAAATGTAGCACTCGTAAAACTTCCTAGCGCACTCGACCGCGGTTTTTGTTTTAAGCGCTATAAGTTCTGTATATCGAGTCAAAGCGTCTATAATTACTAGGAGGTGCTTATTTCCTCTGTCTGACTCGTAAAATCCTGTTAGTAAATCTAAATGTACTCTTTCAAAGGGTTGATTTGGCACGGGGTAAGCCCCTAGGCTGACAGGTGTCTTCGTGTGCCCTTTGTATTCTTGACAAGTGCGACAATTTGCTATGTGCTTTTTTATATCTGTAAGCATCGTATGCCAATAAAATAAGGATTTGGCTTTCTGTGACATCAAGGTATAACCCGGGTGTCCGTGCAGTGGATTTTCATACAACCATTTTAAGACAGTGGGTATGAGTGAGATAGGCACCACCACCTGGTTGTTATTCAACTGCGGTGTGTTGCGGGTTTTCCTCGTCACGGATCTACACAGGATATTGTCCTGTATGATATAATTCTGCTGCTTATACTTTAGGTATTCCTTTTCCTTCGATTTCCGTTTTAACGCAATGATGATTTTTTCTATTTGCGGATCTTTTCTTGTTCTGTCTGTAATAGTTCAGCACTCCAGCCCAGATCTTCCTGTTCAGATATAGTTTTAACAATGGGCGTGGAGGTTGAGATATCTATTAATTCAGCTAATGGCTCGGTACAAGATGAAGAGGGGTTGCGTGATAATGCGTCAGCAATGATATTTGCTTTCCCAGGTAAATACCCGATCCTCGCGCCAAAGTCCTGAATGATCATGTGCCACCGAGTTCGCTTGGGGCTGTGACTAAAGCCTTTAAAGAAGTCGGTTAGGGGCTTATGATCAGTGAGAACTTTGACGGGATAACCGTATATTATGAATTTAAAATGCACGAGTGAATTAACAATAGCGAGCCCTTCCTTGTCTATTACTGCGTATTTACTTTCGGAAGGTCTCAGTTTACGTGATAAAAGAAAAAAGCTATAGGGAAAAACTGTTTATCATATTGTTGAAGCAATACCCCACCTACTCCTAGGTCTGAGGCGTCTGTTGCTATGAAAAATTCCTTACCGAAGTCAGGAAATTTCAAGATAGGAGAACTACACAGTTCATCTTTCAATTTATCGAACGACGCCTGTTGATGTGGTGGCAGCGTATAACGAAGAATATAATTAACAAGACCCATATCAGCCGACCGAAGGTCTACAAGAACTAACTTCCACCTTCAACATCAAACTAAACAGAGGAAACGGGATCTTCAATCAACGCAACAGTTTATGAAGACGCAGATATGTCCTTCATCGAGAAGAATACAAGCATTAACACCGACGTTTGAGCAACTGTTGTCACTTATCTTCGAGAATCTACACCGGACGAGAGCAGCATCGAACATCAACGGAAAGAAGAAAACAAACACAGGAAATATCACCCGATTACGACTTCCGACGCGAGACTTAGACAGGAACTGAGACGTCATCCCATGTCAACAATCCTTCGCAATATAATCTGGAGCTAAGTACCATTTTTATCTATTCAGGTCTTTTCCTCAGTGAAGTGTTGTTCATCGGGAGTCGATCATCCAGTATTCTGGGGGTGAGTTGTTCGCCATATTAATCTTCCTTCATTACAGGATCAATCTTCAAACTACGAGTTCTCACCAGCAGACTAATTTTTTTTCTCTTCTCGCTGTTGTTAATCGTTTCTTGCAGGAATTCTCCGTATAATATTTTATCATATTATCTGTATTTTTTTGTGATCTTTTGGGGGGTTGGGATTTTCCTATTATTATAACACACTTCTACAGTACATTGCATATGCATTTACGTAGTGGTCGAGTGTACTCTTATAGATATTTTGATAGGATTGCAAGGAATAGAAGTGATAAGAAAAAAAAGTGAAAGTCGAAATGGCAACTACTCCGACTGGCAACCCCAATGTGGTGACTCCTCGTTAGCGCGAGGTCAGCGATTGTCCCTTTTCAAGGTCGGGTCAATGGGTTCCTGCCTCAAAATGTTGAGGCATGGATCTCATCTGTAGACGCTCATTTAAATGCAAAAAGCATCACAGACCACCCAGCAGTACAATTACAGGAGGCCAAGGGCTTCATGGACTTTGCAAAAGGTGACGCAAGTGCGTATCTAAGGGGGGTTTCTTTCCAAGAGGCGCTTACATGGGACGAGTTCAAAATTAGATTACGTGCCGTGTATGGGGGTGAAGAGGCTTTAGATGTAGTATTGGCATTGAGAAATATCCTTAACCAAGCCTCCATGACTCAGCTTAATGTTGTCGAGCGGGCGGCGCTAATTGCCGACCGGCTAAATGAATATCGGGATAGTTTAAGTAACTCCGGATGGGTTGTGGGTGATAAAATCAAAGTGAAAGATTTTATCCGTTTTGATCTACCTTACGTCTATCACTGCAATGTTGCCTGAAGCGTTAGTACGGTGTTTTGATAAAAAATTGCAGCCCGACAGTACGGAATTAGATGTGTATAAACAAATCAAAAAACACATGTCTAAATGTACCGGCCTAGATCCTTCGCTCATTCAAGTTTTTGCAAAAAATGAGAACAAGCCACAACAAGTAAATGTGGTACATAATAATAATCAAGTTGCAGGGATGGTTTGTTATAACTGTAAACGACCAGGTCACATGATTTCGAGACTGTCGGACGCGTTTTTTGTTCGATACACAATAGTTCAAACTCATTCAGATAACCGTTGCTACTCGCGGAATCAACAGCAGAATGCTACAAACACGCAACCAGTTGCCAGTGCAAATAAAAAGAAGGGTCCTCAGTACTATAAGAAGAAACAACCAAACGGAAATTCTGCACAACAGCAGAAACAAACAAATCGTGCTTCAGGTACCTCTGTTCCTGGGCCGTCTAGCCAGAACTTGCAAGGGCAAGCGAATTTTCAAGGTGTGATAAACAAAACAAATACCACGTAGTTCACTCCAAGGGGGAGAGGGCGATGTTGGGTCATCAATATCAACATCTTTTGTATCAAATAATCAGTTTAATCATTTATCAGTTCATTGTGAGGCAATTGATTTTCCTATGAAACACACGGCCGAATCAAAAAAATCTGTGCAGGTTCCCGTAGATTTGCAACAAATTCATGCAATTATTAGTCAAGACGAGTTGCGACCAACCTTACATGCAGTAAATTTGGACCATAAGTCATTCACTTTGTTCTTTGATTCTGGTAGTCCACGTAATATCATGGATTTAAGGACTCATCATTTACTCTTTTCAAATTTCCCTATAGAAAAGTCCGGAATAAGGCTCTCAGGCATAGGGAATAATGAATTAAATGTTGTGGGCGTAACTCTGTACAGTACAAGGTCGGTAAGCGCACGTTTGCTGATACCTTTGTCGTTGTACAAAACATTAATATGTATCCCGCAGTAATTATCGGATACCCGTCTATGGGCTACTCAAAATATTATCTTAGCACCTGCAAAACACGGCGTGTATATCAAAGGGAAATTCTATAGGTCTTCTAATACCCTAAAATCAGTTTTAGATAATAAAGAGACAGACAGAGTTGTCACTTACATTACGGAACCAATCACCTGTCTCATGAACCAAGAAATAATACAGGCAACCCAACAGAACTCTCGCTCACCCGTAATATCAGCTTGCACGCAAACTCTCGAGCCTAACGTAACTTCAAATATATTAGTGCGTGTAAAGAGAACCTTGCCAGGATCTGAAACATTAATCCTTTCCGAAACTCTGAAAACACACGGATTATCGTCACACAAGCCATTTATACAGTCGGCTCACAACAACAATGTAACATCGAAGTCTGTAATCATTTGAATACCACTTTAGTAATCCACAAAAATCAACATATCTTGGATGCCGAAGTCTATAAACATCGCATTCTTACCGTAGCTGAGATAAATCACGCTCAATCAGTTGCGGATGAACCCCTTTTGCAATCTATAAAGAACAAAATCAATAAGGATATTCAAGAAGAAGAAATTCAGCAGAAATTCTTGAATCTTTTAACTAAATATCATGATGTTTTTTCCACTACGGATGGAACCTTAGGAAAAACGGATGTCATCGAGCATCAAATAAGGCTCAAGGACAAACAGAAAGATAATTTATGTACCTTCGTACCGACTTCCTATGAAATTTCAGAATGAGATAACAGAGGAAGTAGGTAAAATGTTAAAAGAAGGAGTCATTAGGAAATCAAACAGCCCTTATAATTTTCCGTTAATAGTAGTACTGAAAAAAGATCGAACTTGGCGGATATGCGTAGATTTTCGTCGTTTAAATGAAGAAACAATCCCTGACAGATTCCCAGTACCATGTACCGATGATATCCTATCCTTACTAGGTCAGAATAAATATTTCACAAGCCTAGACTTACTAAAAGGATTTCATCAGATTCCGTTGGAACAAGAGAGTATCCCACCGCTGCCACCACATTGTAAGTCTTATCTCTTGACGATAGACTTTTTTTGTGTTCTCCTTACGACTGTCATTCGTAAGTATTTCTGGTTCCTCCCATCTCCTTGGATATAAGTAGAGTGGTTCTTCTTAACTAAAGGAGATGATTCAAACAGATAAGTTGAACAAAGATAACAACTTTATTCTGTAACTCCATACTTATATTCAGCGACTCAAACAATCTTCTAATTCTTATTAGGAAAGGTGGTGGATGCATATTTATAAATAAATCTCTTTAATTCCAATAATTATTTCATTGGAGAAGCACTTGTCTGAATTCTTAGGACACTTTTCATTAAGAGATGATTTTGGTGATGATTTAAAGGCTCCTGAACATAATCTAAGGCCTTCATTGTGAACAGGGTCTAACATTTTCAGCACTGCATCCAATGCTGAGCCACATACTTTTTTTTTTTTTTTTTCGCATCCATTATTAATCAATCATAGACAGCAGTCTTTTTTTTATAAGGAACAGGACTATTGGGTTCTATGGCTACCCAAGTAGTGTTCGATAGTTTTTCAGAGAGAGCGGCCACAAAAGAGCACACTCTCCCTGCAGCGGATCCCTAATCCATCCATCTCATCAAAGGGAGTAACACATAGCACAGCATCATCCAATGGGGCCAGCAAGTGGGAGGAGCCTCATCTCGCTTGCCCAAAAAATCTAGTGACGCATCAGTGGTCTTCCAGCCTAGGAAAACTGAATGAGGGATGGCTGAAGTGGCCCATTCATATAAACCCCTCAGGTTTGTTAGGAAAAATACAAATTGATTAAAAATTTGTGATTTGTTCCCATACGAATACAAAACACGTCTTTACACTGGGAGACTACTGGTGGAGGGAAAATTAAGTAAAAATCGATTGTAGGTCCGGCTCGCCTGGGTTCACGTCTGTTGTTGGAATACATAGGAAGGAGTCAAAAGCCTCGGACAAAAAGGAAAAAAGGTTTTCCTAGTAGCCAGACATCCAGGGTTGGCCATGATGGGAATGTTGTTCTACAGTGTACCAAAGAAGAGGGAGGATTTGTATTTTTTGTAGAAAATAAACAATCGGTTAACTACCTTGATCTATGAAAAAATCCCCCTCGCTTACAGAGGGAAGAGCGGCGGCATTTCTATTTCTGAGATTTATTCACTATATAAAAAGTAAAAAGAAAAGGAAAGAAAGAAGGACAACCCTTTCCCCTGTATCTAGACAGGTCCAGTTACTGAAGATTGTTCTCCTCACACACTGGGAGCGAAGAAGGAAAAGAAGAAAGGAATATGACCATTTGCCACAATCACAATTTCTTTCACACCAACATCTAGACTCTAAATATAACTTGTCCTACAAAGGGCACAGGATGAGCAACACCAGATCCAGTGAAAAAGTGTCCAAAGACCTGTGTGACGTCCTTCGGGTAGAAAGAGATAAAGGTGGTTTGACGATTCTACGTATCAGCTTTCAAAACTTTTTGAACCAATAAGCTCTTTTTAAAAGTGATGGAAGGACCGAAGCTCCAGAGCTTTAGGTCGCACTGAGCTGTCATCTACACTAGAAGACGTATATGCACTTCTGATAACCTCCCATTGCCGGAAGATGGTATTCTTGGACGCTTCTTTCTTGTTCTAGCCAGTACTAACAAAAAGCCTTGGGCACCCAGGTCTGAGATATAGAGTTCTTTTTAGGTAGTAACTATAGTGCCCAAACTGGACATAAAAGCATTTCACTAGGATCAGCACCAACAAAATCTAGAAGGGACGGAATTGAAAAGGCCTCACACATGTAATCAGGGACCGATGGATTCTTAGTCTTAGCAATGAATTCCAGGACAAACTCGAAAGACACCAAACTCCAGCCCCTTGAGTGTTTGACCTCAAAAGAGAGGCCAAGAAGTTCCCCTGCTCTTTTCGACTCAAGATAGTATTTTTATTAAAACTCCTGTCTAATGAACCCCATACGGGCTCATAAGGGGCATGAGTTAGGCTGCTAAGAACTAGCGTCAAATCCCAGTTAGGAGGCTTTGAGTTTTTTTGTGGACAGGATTGCTTGACACTTCTTTCAGACAAAGAACTAGACCTATTTCAGCCCTATAGCCCTTAATCACAGACACAGAAAGAAGCTTTTCCCTACGTAGGAAAATGAGGACATCAGCTACTCGCCAAATATAAGTTCTGACCAAAGAGAAACCCCATTGATGACACCAATAGCAGCAGACTGCCCGCTTCCCCTGGTACACGGCTGTTGACAATTCCATGAGATGCCCAGATATCTCTGATGCTGCCCCATGAGAAAAGCCTCACACTCAAAGAAGATACTTAATAGTCTCCAACCATGAAGAGATAGGTACTTGACTAACAAATGAAACCTTTCAATGTAGGGCTGGCAAAGAAGACTGTGTCAAGGAGAAATCTCTCTTGGAACTTCTGTCAGCAGAAATAGAAGGTCAGGGTACCACTTGGCATGTGGCCTCAAGGGAACCACCAAAGTCAACCTGTGATCACCTGACGAATCAAGCAAAAGGGCGGAAAGGTGTAAATGTCCAGGTTTGTCCCACAGATGTTGAAGGGCATCTTCCGGCGCTGCCCAAGGGCCCTGAATTACCGAGAAGAATGCTTCCAGCTTCCTATTGAATCGGGTTACAAAAAGATCCACCATCAGTATGCCCTAAAGGAGAAACAGCTTTTCCGCCATTTCTTGGTGTAACAACCACTCTGTTCCTAAAACTACTTGATTCTGACGACTCAATTTGTCTGCCACTAGGTTCCTTTTGCCTGGCATGTACCTGGCTGACAGAACCACTGAGAGGTTTACTGCCCACTGATGGTGAGAGACTAGCCCCCCTGCTTGTTTATGTAAGCCACCACCGTGATGTTATCAGACATCAAGACCACAGAATGCCCTGTTACTTGAACCTGAAAATCCTGAAGGGTCTAATAGGCAGTTTTTAGTTCCAGGATGTTGATGTGAAGATGTTTCTCTTCTGGTCTACATATTCCTGTTCTCTTCTGGTCTACATATTCCTGAAGTCAAAAGATCCTCAATATGAGCCCCTCACCATTTGGTCAAGGTGTCTGAGAGGAGAAAGTCTCTGGAAGAGGAGCATGAAGGGACATCCCTATGGTCAGTTTCCCATTGTCCAGCCACCATGCCACGTCATGTCTCGCCTCATGTGATAGAGTGACATGGTAGAATGGAGAATTACTCACCAGGGAGAAAAACTCTTTCAACCTCCAATGAAACAAGCAGAGGCAAAGGCAGCGATAAGGGACAGGTGACCTAGAATGATTTGCCACTGTGTGCAGGCTTTTTCTGTTTCAATAAGCATGACCTCACGACCACCTTGAACTTCTCTATTCTTGGATCTGAAGGAGACCTTTTTTTTTTTTTTTTTTTTTTTTTTTTTTTTTTGTTTTTTTTTTTTTTTTTTTTTTTTTTTTTTTTTTTTTTTTTTTTTTTTTTTTTACATAAATGTGCCTATCAACATGACCACGTAAAGTCCTTTGGCAAGGGACATGATTCAACTTCTCCACAATCCCTAAGTTGAGACAAAACTGATCATCATTATCTCTGACTTGAATCAACTTCACCCAAGAACTTGCTAAAGCCAATCAATTGTTGAGGTATTCGAGACAGCAAATCCCTTGAGAATGATCCCAAGTCAAAACCAAAGTGAGCACCCTTGGACCCCCTGAGGGGCGGTCAAGAAGCTGAAGCATAGAACTTTAAATTGATAAACTATCTCTCATAGAACGAAGCAAAGGAATTTGCAGGATGACTGGTGAACTGGGATGTGGAAGTAGGCATCCTTCAGGTCTACTGTCAACATGAAGTTGTTCTGTTTTTTGATGTCAGCTAGAACTGTATGAGGAGTTTCAATTTTGAAAACTAGTCTTCCTGATGAAAAGTTCAGAGTTGATAAATCTTTAACTGATCTCTTGGTGCCCTATGTACAGCTCCCTTCCATCATTCTCCTAACCTCATTTCTGAAGAGCCAGATTCTTTGGCGAGCCTGGAAGCTATGTCTTCTGATGGAGAGGACAACAAAACTCGAAAGTGAGGAGATATTCTAGCTGGGGAATATCTGCTACCCAATATTCCACTACTAGTTACTGCCAAATCACCTTATGGCTTGCCTGCTGGCCGCCCTCCCATCCCCAAACACAAGGCAGAAGATGGGAAGGGATGCCCTCTTTAACATATCCCTTGTCTAGTTCTGCCTCTGTGTCCCCTTCTGCCTCTAGGAGGCTGTGGTTGAAAGAGATGTTGCTGTGAGGAAGTCTTTGTGGTTTTAGGAGATGAGGACTCATCATAGCCTATGATTTCCTCTAAGAAGTTTGTTGCCTAGCTCTAGCTAAGTAGGAACAAGGAAGACCTGAAAATCTAGAGACTGCTAACAGAACCACACATTTGTTGTTATTGTCAGCTCTTCTCCAATCAATGCAGCTTAAACTTGGTCTTTTGGAAGAAGATATGATCATTCCCATTCCTTGATGCTAACATAGACATAGGGCTGATGTACTCAGACACCCTAGAGAGAGCACAGTCCCTTCCCTAAAGCAATCAATTGGATCACACATTCGTTATTAAGTGGGTCAGAAAAGAAATGGTTTTGCCCCCAGATTGGTAAAGAACATAAAAGGCTGAACACTCATTAGGTCTACGTTCACAGAGGGTGTTTTTAACTGCACGGTGAGATACGCGTGGTGGATTGTTCAATGTTCACTACTGGAATCGTTCACACTTAACTATTAAATTGTGGCAGCTTTCAACACGCCACGGTAGCGAGATTCCTTTCGGCAACGCGGCGTTGACTGGCATGTCAAGATACATACAAGTAAATGGCATCATTCACACAATGGTGAACCGCCCATTTTGAGGGACAGCAGGCGTCATCATTGGCTGTGTGTCAGCCCATGAGAAAAGAGATTGTACATTACCATAACAAAATGGCCACCTGACCTGGTCCTCCCCGTGACTCACAGTCACACACACTATTGCATCACTGTCAATGTCAAGTGTTAACTATGGAGAGGGATAATTTTGATATCGATTTATTCACAAGTGAAATAAATTCAAAAGCATACAGCAATATATGATAACTGGGAAAGAAAATTAATAAATGCATGTCATTTTTTCCCAGAGATATAGCTGCTTGATTTATATACAGAACAAATTTCCTTCAATAAAACTGATCATAACAAGAGCCTCACCTTCATGTTATGACCAGTTTTTTCTTCTGGGCAGATGGAATCCCTCACTCGAGGTGTTGATCTTCTTTATGTCTACCTTGATTATGTCTAACAGATCATATATTTCTTAGACATTCTGAAATAATCTAAAAATGTTTCTTCATGATCTCTTAAAGATTGGTCACAAAATAATATATATATATATATATATATATATATATATATATATATAATATATATATATATATATAGATATATATATATATATATATATCATAATATATATATATATATATATATATATATATATATATATATATATATATATATATATATATATTATTATATAATATATATATCATATACATATATATATGAATAATTATCACATCACCGTGATTCATATAGACCATTCGAGCTATCAAAATGTCCTTTAATATCTAATTCGCTCTACCTCGGAATTGATATATTTTCATATATGTACCGAAGGGGAAATTTTTTAGTGATAATAATTTCGTTCCCCTCTCGGGATCATCGAACCACCGTCCAGTGACGGGAACGAAATCAGGAACGGCCGATTGGATAACGTCACTGGCCGTTCCTGATTTCGTTCCCGTCCACTGGACGGTGGTTCGATCCCATGAGGGGACGAAATTATTATCAACTAAAAATTCCCCTTCGGTACATATATGAAAATATATCAATTTCGAGGTAGAGCGAATTAGATATTAAAGGACATTTGTAGCTTGAATGATATA
>NC_087219.1:52020158-52077658 GCF_015104395.2 Macrobrachium nipponense | reverse complement strand
AGTGTACAATACAACGCAAAAAAAAGTAACTGGTTAGCTTTGACCGTTTTCTGCACAGCGTGATTTGAATACAATTATGTATGAATTTTTTTTTTTTCGCTACCATATATCGCATTATTTACATATGATAATGATATCATTTTTCATTTCTGATGGTTGCATTCTAAACTTCAGGCAATGACAAAAAAAAGGAGCCAAAAATGAACTCTTAATCTTCAAAAGTACGCGCGCTGTAATTTTTTGAAAAAATTATTTTTTCCACTTCCGCGTTCACTCCAAACCAGGCCCGGCATACGGGAGACGTTTTGATTTTTAGGGCTCCGGCGTAAGAGGGTTAATTTTCTTTCCCAGTTACCATATATTGCTGTATGCTTTTGACTTTATTTCACTTGTGAATAAATCGATATCAAAATTATCCCTCTCCATAGTTAACACTTGACATTGACAGTGATGCAATAGTGTGTGTGACTGTGAGTCACGGGAGGACCAGGTCAGGTGGCCATTTTGTTATGGTAATGTACAATCTCTTTCTCATGGGCTGACACACAGCCAATGATGACGCCTGCTGTCCCTCAAAACGGGCGGTTCACTGCTGTGTGTGAATGATGCCATTTACTTGTATGTATCTCGACATGCCAGTCAACACCGCGTTACCGAAGGGAATCTCGCTGCCGTGGCGTGTTGAAAGCTGCCACAATTCAACAGTTACGCGTGAATGATTCCAGTAGCGAACATTGAACAATCCACCACGCGTATCTCACCGTGCAGTTAAAAACACCCTCTGTGAACGTAGCCTAATGAGTGTTCAGCCTTTTATGTCTTACAATCTGGGGGGCAAAACCATTTCTTTTCTGACCCACTTAATAACGAATGTGTGATCCAATTGATTGCTTTAGAGAAGGGACTGTGCTCTCTCTAGGGTGTCTGAGTACATCAGCCCTATGTCTATGTTAGCATCAAGGAATGGGAATGATCATATCTTCTTCCAAAAGACCAAGTTTAAGCTGTATTGATTGGAGAAGAGCTGACAATAACAACAAATGTGTGGTTCTGTTAGCAGTCTCTAGATTTTCAGGTCTTCCTTGTTCCTACTTAGATAGAGGTAGGCAACAAGCTTCTTAGAGGAAATCATAGGCTATGATGAGTCCTCATCTCCTAAAACCACAAAGACTTCCTCACAGCAACATCTCTTTCAACCACAGCCTCCTAGAGGCAGAAGGGGACACAGAGGCAGAACTAGACAAGGGATATGTTAAAGAGGGCATCCCTTCCCATCTTCTGCCTTGTGTTTGGGGATGGGAGGGCGGCCAGCAGGCAAGCCATTAGGTGATTTGGCAGCAACTAGTAGTGGAATATTGGGTAGCAGATATTCCCCAGCTAGAATATCTCCTCACTTTCGAGTTTTGTTGTCCTCTCCATCAGAAGACATAGCTTCCAGGCTCGCCAAAGAATCTGGCTCTTCAGAATGAGGTGAGGAAGATGATGGAGAAGGGAGCTGTACATAGGGCACCAAGAGATCAGTTAAAGATTTATCAACTCTGAACCTTTTCATCAGGAAGACTAGTTTCAAAATTGAAACTCCTCATACAGTTCTAGCTGACATCAAACAGAACAACTTCATGTTGACAGTAGACCTGAAGGATGCCTACTTCCACATCCCAGTTCACCAGTCATCCTGCAAATTCCTTTGCTTCGTTCTATGAGAGATAGTTTATCAATTTAAAGTTCTATGCTTCAGCCTCTCGACCGCCCCTCAGTGGGGGTTCACAAGGGTGCTCACTTTGGTTTTGACTAGGGATCATTCTCAAGGGATTTGCTGTCTCGGATACCTCAACAACTGATTGGCTTTGGATGAAGTTGATTCAAGTCAGAGATAATGATGATCAGTTTTGTCTCAACTTAGGGATTGTGGAGAAGTTGAATCATGTCCTCAGCCAAAGGACTTTACGTGGTCATGTTGATAGACACATTTATGTCAAAAAAAAGTCTTTCCTTCAGATCCAAGAATAGAGAAGTTCAAGGTGGTCGTGAGGTCATGCTTATTGAAACAGAAAAAGCCTGCACACCAGTGGCAAATCATTCTAGGTCACCTGTCCCTTATCGCTGACTTTGCCTCAGCTCGTTTCAGTGGAGGTTGAAATATTTCTTCTCTCTGGTGAGTAATTCTCCATTCTACCATGTCACTCTATCACATGAGGCAAGACATGACGTGGCATGGTGGCTGGACAATGGGAAACTGACCATAGGGATGTCCCTTCATGCTCCTCTTCCAGAGACTTTCTTCTCTCAGACACCTTGACCAAATGGTGAGGGGCTCATATTGAGGATCTTTTGACTTCAGGAATATGTAGACCAGAAGAGAACAGGAATATGTAGACCAGAAGAGAAACATCTTCACATCAACATCCTGGAACTAAAAACTGCCTATTTAGCCCTTCAGGATTTTCAGGCTCAAGTAACAGGGCATTCTGTGGTCTTGATGTCTGATAACATCACGGTGGTGGCTTACATAAACAAGCAGGGGGCTAGTCTCTCACCATCAGTGGGCAGTAAACCTCTCAGTGGTTCTGTCAGCCAGGTACATGCCAGGCAAAAGGAACCTAGTGGCGGACAAATTGAGTCGTCAGAATCAAGTAGTTTTGGGAACAGAGTGGTTGTTACACCAAGAAATGGCGGAAAAGCTGTTTCTCCTTTAGGGCATACTGATGGTGGATCTTTTTGTAACCCGATTCAATAGGAAGCTGGAAGCATTCTTCTCGGTAATTCAGGGCCCTTGGGCAGCGCCGGAAGATGCCCTTCAACATCTGTGGGACAAACTTGGACATTTACACCTTTCCGCCCTTTTGCTTGATTTGTCAGGTGATCACAGGTTGACTTTGGTGGTTCCCTTGATGCCACATGCCAAGTGGTACCCTGACCTTCTATTTCTGCTGACAGAAGTTCCAAGAGAGATTTCTCCTTGACACAGTCTTCTTTGCCAGCCCTACATTGAAAGGTTTCATTTGTTAGTCAAGTACCTATCTCTTCATGGTTGGAGACTATTAAGTATCTTCTTTGAGTGTGAGGCTTTTCTCATGGGGCAGCATCAGAGATATCTGGGCATCTCATGGAATTGTCAGCAGCCGTGTACCAGGGGAAGCGGGCAGTCTGCTGCGATTGGTGTCATCAATGGGGTTTCTCTTGGTCAGAACTTATATTTTGGTGAGTAGCTGATGTCCTCATTTTCCTACGTAGGGAAAAGCTTCTTTCTGTGTCTGTGATTAAGGGCTATAGGGCTGAAATAGGTCTAGTTCTTTGTCTGAAAGGAGTGCATCTTTCTTCATGGGAGATCACTATATTCTCATGAAGTGTCAAGCAATCTTGTCCACAATAAAACTCAAAGCCTCCTAACTGGGATTTGACGCTAGTTCTTAGCAGCCTAACTCATGCCCCTTATGAGCCCGTATGGGGTTCATTAGACAGGAGTTTTAATAAAAATACTATCTTGAGTCGAAAAGAGCAGGGGAACTTCATGGCCTCTCTTTTGAGGTCAAACACTCAAGGGGCTGGAGTTTGGTGTCTTTCGAGCTTGTCCTGGAATTCATGGCTAAGACTAAGAATCCATCGGTCTCTGATTACATGTTTGAGGCCTTTTCAATTCCGTCCAATCTAGATTTTGTTGGTGATGATCCTAGTGAAATGCTTTTATGTCCAGTTTGGGCACTATAGTACTACCTAAAAAGAACTCGATATCTCAGACCTGGGTGTCCAAGGCTTTTTGTTAGTACTGGCTAGAACAAGAAAGAAGCATCCAAGAATACCATCTTCCGGCAATGGGAGGTTATCAGAAGTGCATATACGTCTTCTTCTAGTGTAGATGACAGCTCAGTGCGACCTAAAGCTCTGAGGTTTCGGTCCTTCCATCACTTTTAAAAAGAGCCTATTGGTTCAAAGAGTTTTGAAAGCTGATACGTAGAATCGTCAAACCACCTTTATCTCTCTACCCGAAGGACGTCACACAGGTCTTTGGACACTTTTTCATTGGATCTGGTGGTGGCTGCTCATCCAGTGCCCCTTGTAGGACAAGTTGTATTTAGAGTCTAGATGTTGGTGTGAAAGAAATTGTGATTGTGGCAAATGGCCATATTCCTTTCTTCTTTTCCTTCTTCGCTCCCAGTGTGTGAGGAGAACAATCTTCAGTAACTGGACCTGTCTAGATACAGGAGAAAGGGCTGTCCTTTCTTTCCTTTTCTTTTCTTTTTACTTTTTATATAATGAATAAATCTTAGAAATAGAAATGCTGCCACTCTTCCCTCTGTAAGCAAGGGGGATTTTTTCATAGATCAAGGTAGTTAACCGATTGTTTATTTTCTACAACAAATACAAATCCTCCCTCTTCTTTGGTACACTGTAGAACAACATTCCCATCATGGCCAACCCTGGATGTCTGGCTACTAGGAAAACCTTTTTTCCTTTTTGTCCGAGGCTTTTGACTCCTCCCTATACTATATTCCAACAACAGAAGTGAACTCAGGTGAACCGGACCTACAATCGGTTGTTACTTACTTTTCCTTGGTTGTTACTTACTTTTCCTTCCACCAGTAAGTCTCCCAGTGTAAAGACAGGTGTTTTGTATTTGTATGGGAACAAATCACAAATTTGTAATCTATTTGTATTTTTCCTAACAAACCTGAGGGGGGTTTATATGACTGGCCCACTTCAGCCACCCCTCATTCAGTTTTCCTGTGTTGGAAGACCACTGATGCATCACTAGATTCTCTGGGGCGAGCGAGATGAGGCTCCTCCCACTTGCTGGCCCCATTGGATGATGCTGTGCTATGTGTTACTCCCTTTGATGAGATGGATGGATTAGGGATCCGCTGCAGGGAGAGTGTGCTCTTTTGTGGCCGCTCTCTCTGAAAAACTATCGAACACTACTTGGGTAGCCAATAGACCCAATAGTCCTGTTCCTTATAAAACAAGACTGCTGTCTATGATTGATTAATAATGGATGCGAAGTATGTGGCTCAGCATTGGATGCAGTGCTGAAAATGTTAGACCCTGTTCACAATGAAGGCCTTAGATTATGTTCAGGAGCCTTTAAATCATCACCAAAATCACCTTTAATGAAAAGTGTCCTAAGAATTCAGGTAAGTGCTTCTCCAACGAAATAATTATTTGAATTAAGAGATTTATTTATAAATATGTATCCACCACCTTTCCTAATAAGAGTTAGAAGATTGTTTGAGTTGCTGAATATAAATATATACAAGTGGCTTTAATAGTAAAATCACATTCCCCTTGGGTAATGAATGAAATGGGAGGGAATTTGTACACACCTGAAATATTTATCAAAAAGTTGCTCATATACACCAGAACACCACAGACAATCTACAGTAGAGCATGTAAGCCGAAAAGGTCCACATTACACAATATATGCAGTGGATCTAAATCAGAGCACTGAGTGGGATATGCTGCAGTGTCCCAAGACAAAATTTACCAATTCTATCTACATAATGCTTTAGTATTCACTGCAGATTTGCGTGCAATTACATCAGCTAGAAAAATAATCAAAGTAACATTATTCAATGGTCTAGTGATTTTTAGTGACTGGAGAAGTGCTACAGAAGTTATTCAGTTACAAAAAAATTTTTTTATTGTACAACAAGTTAAAATATTTCTCCATAAGTTATATAGTAATGTGAAAAATGTAGAAATATATTGGATTTCTGCCCATTTACGGATCAAAGGAAATGAAGAGGTAGGTAAAGCAGCCAAAGAAGCAACCCACATGACAAGATCAAATGTGAATATGTAACACACATAAAGGTGGGCCACTTTCTTAAATAACTGGTAATATATATATGAAATTAAGAACCTGAAAGTAATAAAATGAATAAAACCTAAAGAGAGATGATGAGAGAGAGAGGAGAGACGACGATGATGGAAGGAGATTGGTAGAGAATGGAGAGGAGGAGGAGATTGAGATAGAGAGAGAGAGCGAGGAGAGAGAGACGAGAGAGAGACAGAGAAGAGGAGGAGAGAGAGCGAGAGAGAGAGAGAGAGAGAGAGAGAGAGAGAGAGAGAGATGCACAAGTAATTCTGAATAGTCTGAATTGGCCACACTCCTCTGACACATGGACACTTATGAGCAGCCCATGTGTCCCAGCTCCCGAGTGCTCGGGGTGCAAGGTCATAATAAGAAAGTTCAGACGTGTGTTGTGTGTGTCCAAGGTAAATGACCATCAGCGACAGTCAACTTTTGAAAATAGTAAATCAATGAAGGAAATTTTGTCAGAATCTTTTACACTTTTAGTCGTTCTGATTTTGATGTTCATGAGGAACTGTGGTTTATCTATTTAATAGAATATAAGAATAAGTAAATAATAAAGTATGAAAACCCTTATAGCATTTGTCAAGTAAAAAAACAAAAAAAAATTAAGTATTACTGAACTTAATCTGAATTTTAATACATATACCTTTTTAGTGTGTATATATGGACGCATGAGTAAATGTATTTATTGTGTGTATGTGCTCCAGTATGAGAGCATGCGCCTATGTCCACTTTTTAATGTAATTTTAATTCGTTCATCATCATACTAAATGACCTATTGGGTTGGGTACCAGTGCTTGGCCTCAATCCAAGCACTGATATTTTATTCTAATCCTTCGGATCAGCCTAACTATGAGAACTGAACGTCAGCTCAGTGGTCTGGTTAAACTACTTGAATAATAATAATACTCCGCCATACCTTGATTGTATTACGTTGAATTGTTTCTTAACTGGTTTCCAGCTGTGCAGGAGAATTTTTCCAATGTAAAGACCTCGGGTTTGTACGTTGGAAGAAATACAAGCTTATTAAAAATTTGTGATTTTAGTTTTTATCATGAACAGACCTCACAAGACAGTAATTAACTAGGTCCTGACAGTTTGATTCTACAGGTGATGAATCGAATTAAGGCATAGGAAAAAGGGCAGACTTCTCCCCCTTTTGCCTGCGCTCCCATTATCATCACTTTGGAACTATGCGAAATTAAAGTAAGATGTAGGATGTAAATGTTAAATTATTCCAGGGCACTGTATACAGCTATTTAGTGAAAATTAAATCTGGAAGTGAATATCACTAGAATTGGTGTTTGAGATAACTCGAGGCTTCTTAGTCCTGTGTTGGAGAGCCAAAGATATTCCAGAGTTGTAACAGGTGTCTGGTGACAAGTGGGACCTCGGTAAGAGATTAATTGCGGAGCAATCAACTGTTGGGGTAGCCTAGATTGAATGCACTGCATTTAAGTATGAATTCCTCCAAGGACCAGATTTGTGCTAGAAAATTTAGTCACAGTTCCAGAGAATAATAGCCAAGAGGTTTCAATGCAAGCATTTGTTGGTGTTGACATCACTGTGGAGCCCAAGTTGGTCGATGCTGATCTCTTTGCCATTGGAAGACACAAGCAGTAACTATATCATATCTCAATAAAGACGAAGAAGAGTACATACACCATGCTAATTATATTGCCTGTAAGACATAATGAAAATAAAATGGAATAAATCACAAAGTTGTTTAAAGCAACCTTCATACTAAAGGCTTCTCTATACGTAATTAGTTGACTTTTCAGACTTACCTTCATGACAAGGACGAGACATTTCATGTAGCTCATTCGTGCAGTCTTGAGTTGGAGTAAATAAAAAGCTATTGATGCTATGATGAGAGTGACAGCAAGGACTCCCCAAACAAGGCCACTGAAAGGGTATATGATGCTCTGCCAACGAGGTAAAGGGCTTGGCTGTCGAATGGCAAACCCATATCTGTTCAGATTTGGAAAGGAAAATAAAAACTAATTGTATGTTTTGTGACCTTTAGACTTGTATGACAAAAGTATATCATGAACCCCTCACTACCTCTGTCCTCTCCTCAGGTTTTGTACGTATTGTTGTTGTTATATTTTTCCTTTTGGCCTATCAGTCATCCTATTTGACTGGGTGGTGTTTATAGTGTGGGGTTCCTGGTTGCATCCTGCCTCCTTAAGAGTCCATCGCTTTTCTCATTATGTACGCTGTTTCTAATAGCACATTCTTATGCATAAGTCCTTGAGCTACTTCGGCATTTAGTTTTTCCAGGTTCCTTTTAAAGGATCTTGGGATCGTCTCTAGTGTTTCTATGATAATGGATACAATTTCCACTGGTATATCCCATACGGTATCTTATTTCTATTTTGATGCTTATAATGTTTTTCTTTCTCATCTACTTTGGTGTCCCGTGGTAGTGCGACATCAATGAGTGATACTTTCTTCGTGATTCTGTCAATCAGTGTCAAGACTGGTCTGTTGACACGTATCATCCTATATGTTCAGGTAACATAGTCCCAGAAGTTCTTTGCTTGATCGTTTTCTATGACTCCTTCATGTTGGTGTTCGTACAACTTATTACTGCAAGCTAATTGGTGTTTCTTGCATAGGCTCAAGTGGAGGGCTTTTGGTTCTGAATCGTGACCTGTTTTTGTACTGGTTCTGTCGTAACGGCTTGACATTCACTTGTTATATGGATTATGGTCTCATCTTTCATTTTGCACATCTTGCATATGGGTGAGGTGTTATTTCCAACTTTTGTTCTTTGGACATTTTTGGTTCTTATGGACTGGTCTTGTGCTGCTGTTATCATTCCTTCAGTTTCCTTCTTGAGCTCTCCCCTCTGTACCCATTGCCATGTTTCGTTGTTGGCCAGTCCTTTAGTCTGTCTATATAAAAGGTTTGTAATAGTCTTAGCTCAGTTTCAAACTGAGCTTTACATAAAACAATGAAACCCGAAAAATTAGAATGAACGTTGCACAAGCCGTGACAGTGCTCTCTTATGTGTCCAAAAACTCTGGTAGACAACAGTTGAAACTACCCACGCATTCCGAACTGCACATCGGACACGCAAATATGTTAACAATCTGTTAAACACAGTTCACTAGCCAACGACTTCTTTGACTTGAACAGATTGTATCTTGTATTACATTTATTTAAAAATTTAAATCAAGTCCAGAGAAAGTGGGGTTTCTGATATTTCAATTTCTGTGTTGCCGTCAGTTTTCGTTATCAAGAGATCTAAAAATGACATCCTTCTATCTTTTTCCTCCTCCATAGGAAATTTAATTGTTGACAGATTTTATGGCATAATTTTTTTTGCTTGAAAACAATGAAAGTGTCGTCGACAGTCCTCCGAGAATATATGAACACTTTTAATGTGTTGTCCTTTCTATGTGATCTTTGCTGTTAGTATGAGTTGTACTAAATATGAGTATTAATTACGAAGACCACCTCAGTCTTCTACAAGAGAGCATTGCCTATGCAACGTTCATTTTGAATTTTTGGGATTTCAGTATTTTATTTAGGCTCGGTTTGAAACTGAGATAGGACTATTCAAAACCTTTCATATAGAGAAATTAAAACCTAACCTGAATATAGATAACTCTGCCTTCAGCAGGAAAGTGTTTTCATTCAGATCAATTTTTATCATTATATGCGTTGATTGTATTACTTCCATTTTCATCATTATCTGTGTGTTGTTGTATTGTACTTTACATTAACTTTATTGGTTTTTTTGGGGTTGTTATAAATGTGTTAGTTATTTAACACCTTTTATGGAACTGAAACGTTGTTGACGAGAACATAAATAAAGGAGAGAAGAAAATGTTAAGGTTTGTTTTGACGCTACAGTTCCTCATCAGATTAAGATTTCCTTCATCTTATTATTATTATTATTATTATTATTTTATTATTTTTTTTTTTTTTTGCTCTATCAGTCCTCCAATTCGACTGGGTGGTATTTATAGTGTGGGGTTCCGGTTGCATCCTGCCTCCTTAGGAGTCCATCACTTTTCTTACTATGTGTGCCGTTTCTAGGATCACACTCTTCTGCATGAGTGCTGGAGCTACTTCAGGCCTCTAGTTTTCTAGATTCCTTTTCAGGGATCTTGGGATCGTGCCTAGTGCTCCTATGATTATGGGTACGATTTCTACTGGCATATCCCATATCCTTCTTATTTCTATTTTCCGATCTTGATACTTATCCATTTTTTCCCTCTCTTTCTCTCAACTCTGGTGTCCCATGGTATTGCGACATCAATGAGTGAAACTTTCTTCTTGACTTTGTCAATCAATGTCACGTCTGGTCTGTTTGCACGTATCACCCTATCCGTTCTGATACCGTAATCCCAGAAGAAGATCTTTGCCTTATCGTTTTCTATCACTCCTTCAGGTTGGTGCTCGTACCACTTATTAACTGCAAGGTAGCTGATGTTTCTTGCACAGGCTCCAGTGGAGGGCTTTTGCCACTGAATCATGCCTCTTTTGTACTGGTTCTGTGCAAGTGCCGGGCATTCACTTGCTATGTGGTTTATGGTTTCATTTTTCGTATTGCACTTCCTACATATGGGAGAGATGTTATTTCCGTCTATCGTTCTTTGAACATATCTGGTTCTTAGGGCCTGATCTTGTGCCGCTGTTATCATCCTTCAGTTTCCTTCTTTAGCTCTCCCCTCTGTAGCCATTGCCAATTGTCATCGCTGGCTAGTTCTTTAGTCTGTCTCGTGACATTATTGTCCGTGCATTGGTTTGTTGTGCCAGTCCTCTGTTCTGTCTGTCTTTCTCCTGTCTCTGTATTTTTATTTCTGGGTCTTCATCTACTTTTATTTTAGTCCTTCTTCCCATGCACTCTTTAGCCACTCGTCTTCACTGGTTTCAGATATTGCACCAGTGCTCTGTTTTTGATGTTGACGCAGTCCTCTATACTTAGTAGTCCTCTCCCTCCTTCCTTTCGTGTTATGTATAGTCTGTCGTATTTGCTCTTGGGTGTAGTGCTTTGTGTATTGTCATATGTTTCTGGTTTCTTCTGATCTATGCTGCGGAGTTCTGCCTTCGTCCATTCCACTATTCCTGCACTGTATCTGATTACTGGCACTGCCCATGTGTTTTATGGCTTTTATCATATTTCCAGCGTTGAGTTTTGACTTGAGTATCGCCTTCAGTCTCTGCATATATTCTTTCCTGATCGTGTCCTCATCTCTTGGTGTTTTATATCTCCTTCCATTATTCCCAGATATTTGTATCCTGTCTCATCTATGTGTTTGATGTTGCTCCATCTGGTAGCTTTATCCCTTCAGTTCTCGTTACTTTGCCTTTTTGTGTATGTTAACTAAGGCGCATTTTTCTATTCCAAACTCCATCCTGATGTCCCCAGATACAATCCTTACAGTCTGGATTAGGGTATCTATTTCCTTGATGCTCTTACCATACAGCTTGATGTCGTCCATGAACATCAGATGGTTGATTCTGTTGCCTCTTTTCTTGAGTTGGTACCCGGCATCCATCTTCTGTAGTACTTTTGTCATGGGAATCATGGCTACTACGAAGAGTAGTGGGGACAGTGAGTCGCCCTGGAAGATCCCTCTCCTGATATTAACTTCTGCTAGTCTTATTCCAGAGCTTGTAAGTATTGGTATTCCAGTTGCGCATTGTATTTTTGAGGAAGCTGATGGTATTATTATTATTATTATTATTATTAATTATTATATTATTATTATTATTATTATTGTACTTAGGAAGCAGACCCTCTCTCAAGCATACTTTATTAAAAGTAATGGCTACTTCAGCAGCATTACACTTGTAGAGATTCTTCTCTATTTTCCGAATAGCGGCTTTTTCCGTGCTACTTAGACAGGCTAGTAGAGCGCCTATGGAGGTCATGCTCAAATACAGAGCCAAAATTGGTGTATATATTGAATTTTACAGATAAACTATGATACCATAGTATCAAAGTCATTAACGATATATGTCTCTCTCTCTCTCTCTCTCTCTCTCTTTCTTGAAGCAAGCAAGCTTTCGTCTGGAGCTGCCAGACATCCTCGGGCTGGGAAGCTGAGGGTGGACTGATCTTGAAGCGGTGTCCGTCCTCGTTTATATTGGAGTTTGACAGCAGGGGAACCGCCCCATGCTGATCTACCGCCACCAGCCAATAGTAGATCAGAATGGGGCTGTTTCCCCTGCTGCAACTCCAAATAAAAACGAGGACGGACACCGCTTCAAGATCAGTCCACCCTCAGCTTCCCAGCCCGAGGATGTCTGGCAGCTCCAGACGAAAGCTTGCTTGCTTCAAGAAAGAGAGAGAGAGAGAGAGAGACATATATATATATATATATCGTTAATGATTTGATAACTATGGTATCATAGTTTATCTGTAAAATTCAAATATATACACCAATTTTGGCTCTGTATTTGATCATGACCTCCATAGGCGCTCTACTAGCCAGTCTAAGTAGCACGGAAAAAGCCGCTATTCGGAAAATAGAGAAGAATCTCTACAAGTGTAATGCTGCTGAAGTAGCCATTATGTACTTTTAATAAAGTATATTATTATTATTATTATTATTTTTATTATTATTATTATTATTATTATTATTATTATTAATGTGTGTGAGCATGACAAATTTTTCAAGACCACAGGACGGTTTAGAGGTTGCCATTGTGATTTTAGTGGAACTTGGAACATTGGTCATTGTTAAATTTTCTCTCAAAAATTTTTAGCCTTTGCCTGTTTTGCAAGGTTACAAGTGATTTTTTTGACAAATAGAAAGGACCTTAGGGATGGGTTTTAGTATTTCTCCCATACATTCTTTGTCTTGAATTTTTTTCTGGGACGTTGATGCATCAGAAAGTGATTAACACTTTTGTGATTGGTGAATTTTTTTTCCACCCAGTAGTTTTGATTTTGACTTATTTCAAGCACGTAATAGGTCAGTTCAAAGCCCAATAGGCATTTTAATGTCTTGTGGCTGAATTGCCTGTGATTATCATTGTTGCAAAGCTATGGGTGTGTGTGAGGAGGGTTTTCTTTAGAGAAGATGACAAATAGTTTAGTGTATATGCCATCTTGGTTGCTTAGGAGGAGGACGTGACATAACATTATTTTTATGTACTGGATAAGTTCCACTTCTTTAATTGTATTTGTAGTTAGTTTTAATTTTTGAATATGTAAAATTTCAAAGAATCTATAGCAGCTATGAAATAGTGTAATGACTGAAGATAGCACCTTCTTGAAAGTGGTGGGACAAATGTTCAGAGAATCAAATGGCAATCATAGCGCCTTAGCGGCGTGGTGGGTATGGTATTAGCGTCCCACCTTGGTGGTCGCAGGTTCGATTCTCAGCCATTCCATTGAGGAGTGAGAGATGTGTATTTCTGGTGATAAAAGTTCACTCTCGACGTGGTTCGGAAGTCACGTAAAGCTGTTGGTCCCGTTGCTGAGTAACCTCTGGTTCCATGCAAACGTAAAAAGCACCGTACAGAACAGAATAAATGCAAGTCATTACGATGTTAGTTTTTGGGGCATCCGTCATCTCAAACGTATATTTGATTTTTCATCCCTCAAGATTATCAAGTGTTCTTTGATTCTTGTAGTAAATGATGATGGTTGTATTGCCAACTATTGAGGTGGTGTTGATGTATTCTTAATCTAACAGGAAGCATCTCCTTCCTTTTGGTGTTTATCTTTTGAGATGCCCTCATCTCTTGTTTGGTGCTTTTCTTGGGGATTCTTATTTAGGGCGATGAGGATTTGTCATTCACTTTGTCAATTTGAGAAATTGTTTACAAGAATCTGTGCTTGTTGATTTCTTGGTGGTGCTCCTCTTCTCATTGGTAAAACAGAGCACTAAGGATAACTTAGTACTTTGCACTAAGGATAACTTATTCAGTACTTTGCACTAAGGATAACTTGAATGGTCATGTGAGGACTTTAAAGGTTCAGACTTCACCATGGTGGAGATATTATCAACAGGCCATATGTTGATATGTTGGCGGCGTGGGGATTCAGAAAAAGCCTCTTGCCACAGTAGAGCCAATGTAAAATTTAACAAAGAGGAATCTTATAGGAAGTAAAGAAGCCTTCTTGCTGACTACAAGCTTTACCAATGGTAATAGTAAGAATAACTTACAAATCTAATTTTTGTCCAGGACATGGAAAACTTCTGTACCAGCGTTCTGGTAGACTAGATGATTGGCCACATCCCAGACAAGACAAACATTTGGGAGTCAACAAGAAGGCTTCTTTGTCTCCCATATGGGCTAACTTTAAAATTAATGTGATATTGATACAATGGGATTCCTTGAGGGTTTCTTTGTCAAGTTTTACTTGAGCTTAATTTAGGCAGTAATCTTCTGGATCTTAACCCAACAATATGTTAACAATATCTGTGTCTTTGTGGAATCTGAAGAACAATACCCCAGAACTTCGTTTTTCTTGTCTTCTGTCTGTAAGTAGGATGTCTGAGGACATTTCGAGTAAATCCTTACTGGTGTCACAGAATTGAGCTTAATGGAAAGTAGATGGTATATTTTAAGCTCTTCACACAGTTTTTTTAAGCTCCTTTGCACTCATGACTATGCCCCATACGAAATTTGGTAGTCATGTTCACTATGTGACCCTTTCAAGATTTAGCTCTTTGGAGAATTTTGGTCACAATCGATGATTTACTGTCAATCCATCTCGCCTCAAACCAGTTTATTGCAGAAATATAAAAATAATCTTAAGAGTCACTTACAGAACTGCCAAATTTAATCAGATTCTGGTCTTCTCTTCGTGAATCCCAGGGTTAAACTTGCATACTCGTAAATAGGAGGATTTTCAGTTATCTAAGCTATCAAAACCATTCTCTGAATTAGTATCAGTACTTTACGTTAATAATTATTAATTGCCACATTTTTCTCAACTATAATGATTTTTTAAGGTAAGTAAAGTTCAGATGATAGTAGCAGCATTCTAAGCACATTTTCATGCATGTAAAATAAAGTTTAGTATATCCAAGAAAATGAATCGCGTTGTCAACTGCCAAGAAAGCTACCACCGTGCACTATAAGATAGACAAAATTAACCATTTCATTACCCTTCATGGCTGAATGGCTGTGTGAAATCAAAGTCTCTGGCTCTGTCGTAAGTGATAGAAAATCCATTGATTGTTAAATCTTTGGTTCCATTCCATATCTCTCCAAGGAAGCCATCCCACGTTCCATTGATGTTTTCACCCCACTTTACTGAAAGCAGAGATAAGTATGTGTAGGGTTAATATTTTGGAAAGTTAACTATTGAGCTTTTGTGAGTGAATATCGCATACAGATTCCCATTGTTTAGGATTTTGCTTATTGAATCTAAGTAATAGTAATATTGCTCAGCTGACAAGATTTGAAACTTCATATTAGATTTACTTTGAAAGCCAAATTTTGATACTAAACATTGAGACTTTTAGTGATTAGCTAAATTTTCTTGGAGGTCTTTTAATGGTACTTACAGTCTTTTATTCCTTGGGTTGGAATGTAACTAAAATTCAGGCGTGCTGCTATGACATCCAACATTCGTTTATTAATTCCTTCCATGGCACTACTTTCAGTTGTGTAGAAATAGGGAAGTTCCCCATTGTCACTTGCCAAGTGAAGGACGATGCCATGAAATGACCGAAAACGGTCCACAAAGAGATCTTCCCAGGTTCTGAGAGATGACTACCTTCCAATGTACAGCCGTTTCCTTCGTGGATGAAAAGGCTTCCACGTATGAACCACAAACACGGGGTTTTCCACGCTTCCCTGAGCAGAGTGTAGAAAAGCTGGGCACATGATTGCTAGGGATGAAGTGCGATTGGCGAGTTCTGTCTGTAGAAGGTTTTCATCACAATTCTCACTGATGGAAACTATCAAGAGAGCTGCTAGGGACCAACTGAAGGGAGGAGACTGAAGGAGTTGGGCGCGTTCTCCTGTCTGTATGTAGACCATGACTGTACCTACAATGTCAGTTTCGTGTATAAATTTTTATTCATAAATGATTCGTTTAAAATAGGAAAAAATCAAGAAATTTCAGTTAATGGTGATCCGGTTTTATGGTGCCATAAAATCGGCGATTTCGGGCCCATAACTTGCTGAGTTCTGGTTATCAGCGCCATGAGGCGCCGATACTAGAGTTATCGCTCCATAACATACCTAACTTGGGCACCATTAACTGGATGTCGGTGCCATTAAATAGTTATCAGCACCATAATTGCCATAAATCACTTAGTTTCAGTTAATGGCGGGTTTCGCTTATTGGCACCCCTCCAAGAACCAAACCCCCACTAATAACCGGGAACTACCTATCTATCTATCTATCACACACACACACACACACACACACACACATATATATATATATATATATATATATATATATATATATACACATACATATATACACATACATATATACACACACACACACATTATCTAAGTCTCCTTATAAAAACTAAGCTGAATCATTAATTTTTAAAGCTGTTGATATCTCATTCCCATGAAGAGAGGTCGAGATTTAAACAAAATGATGTGGTTTTGTACAGTGTTTTATTCAAATTGCTTCTTTGCTTTTTCAAGGTGTATTCTTTTCACTATGAAGCCCCTCTGTATTATGCCTCTGGATCATGTTTATGTCTTGCCCACTTGAGAGTCTGTAACATCGAGGCTAAGATAAATTTGAGGACTGATATTGATTAGTATGAAATGGCTATATAATGTTGGCATTAATTCTGATGGGGAAACTAGGCTTAGAATAATTAGTAACCCGATGGTGAGAGAATTAAATCTTGTATTGTGGCGGGATCACAAGCTAGGAAAAAACAAGCTGCAGAATCCCCCCCACATATACCTAATCAGTCCAGCTGCCAAAATCCACCCTCAATCACACTTTCTTCATTACACAACAAATACAGCAGGACAATTGACCTACACCTATACAAAACAAAACAAAAAACAAAACACATGTACCCACCAACACTATACAAAAACAAATGAAAAAACAAAACACATGTAGGTACTTACCAATCAATCCAGTTACTCAGGGCTATCCTGTGCTGTCCGCTGTCGAGGTCACAGAGATATAAACAACAACAACAACCAAGAACCACAACCCAACACAACAACACCCAAGGACTACAACCCAACAACAACCAATGACAACAACAACACAACAACCACCAAAGAACAACCACAACTCAACAACAACCAAGGAACACAACCACAAAACAACACAGCAAACAACCAAGAAACACAACCACAACCTAACAACACAGCAAACAACCAAAAACTCAACAACACAACAACAGAAAAGGAACAATCACAACCCAAGACCACTGCACAAACAACACAACCAACACAAAAAAAAGCACAAAAGGCAACATACACACCCACTAACAACACCAAAGAATAACAACAAAGACAACAGCACAGGCACAACAACTCTAAAGCAAAAATACATTAACTCAACAACAAGCAAACAACAAATCAAATACACACAAAAACTTAACCGACTTTCAATGCCCTCAAAGAACTCTACCGACACTACTTAACATCACCAGTTCTGACTAAAGACTAACTCAAAAACACTCAAAACACAGAACTCTAACAATCAACAGGACCAGCAGACAGCCCAGAACCTACCAACAACCAATTCAGTCATTAACTATCCACACAGCAATTACACCCTCTCTCTCTCTCTCTCTCTCTCTCTCTCTCTCTCTCTCTCTCTCTCTCTCATAACTCCTCCATATTTCCTCCCCTGTTACATTTGACAACGTCTCCTTTCACTCACAACACCCACACTAAATAGCCTTCCGCAACACCCATGGATGCTCAGATGCAAGTCCCCTGGATCTCGTTTGAGGGCCCTCATACACACACTCAGTTACACCGCCATCAACTTCTCCCAGATCACTTCCAGTCAGACTACCATTATTATCTTCCTCACTACCATCCCCCCAAATCCCATTTACTATCTCATCTACCCCCTCTAACTCTTGTCCGAACATCTCTTGTAACTCTGCCACCAAATCACTTACCTCATTTACACTCCTGCCAAACTCCCGAAGAGACTCATTCATACTGCCAACTACATCCTTACCACCTGATTCCCTTCCTGGTGAAACTTCACTAAACCCGGTCAATTCAAACCCACATACGCTATATGTATCATTCCTCCCCTCAAAGTCATCCGTATGACATGCCTTATCCACCAATTTTACCCTAACACTAACCCCTCTATCATGTAGCTCACGTTTCTCCCTTTCATTCCCTTTCCTTACCTTCTTCCGCTTTCTTCCATACTCAACCAGCACCAACTGCCGATCTTCCAGACCCATTTGCTCACTGACACTCGGCTCACATTTATTCACCCTCAAACCACTCACGTCATCACATTCTCCCGAAAATACTGTCGCTTACTAGAGGACCCACCCAACTGAATCCCCTTAACACCTAGTTTCCCGAATTTCCAGCCTGACTCATCCTCTTTTGCCTATACATACTCGCCACATGGCCTTCTATTCCACATTCAACACATTTTGCACGCTGTTCTTTACACATCCTAGCATAATGCCCATTCTTCCCGCAGTTGCCACAAACCATGTTCATACGGGCACCCTGACATCCACTAGCTATATGCCCTACCTGTCCACACCTATAACATTTAATATCCCTATCTTTCTTACACTCACTCACCAAATGCCCTGTTTGCCCACACCCAAAGCACGCTCCTAACGCCCAACGACATTCATTCTTCCTGTGTCCTGGCTTACCACATCTATAACACTGATCTCGCTCACAACTAACTGACCCTACTCTTCCAACACTCGCACTCCTATCTCTTTTAGGGCTAACTACACTCACATTACTTGCCCTAACACTCCTATCTACCTATCGCTCTACCATTCGCCTTGGCCCTTCCAAAACTGCCTCCCTATAGCTTTTAAACTCCAGTACAACCTCAGCTACTTCAGTCCTAACACTAAACACTTCTACTCTCTTTCATACACCTATCTAACTCGTAATCCTCTATTATTTCTAAAATGTCATTCCAGGTAAACCTTTCATTCGTCCTTTGCATTTTCTCCTTACGCTTCAGATTTATAAACTCATATACACTCTCTGGTACAGTCGCCAACAATTTTCACACTAACTCCTTACACTCATTTATCCCTTCGTCCCCAAACTTTTTCCTAGCTAATGTTTCTAACCTACAGACATACATCGACAACGACTCACCAACATTCATTCTTGCCTCCTCAAAACTGTTGCTTCCTCCTATATCTAACGTTGCTCCTTATCCTCTTTGCCTGTTCTACAATCCTAGCTTTTACACTCTCATACGGCACATTCCCTACACTCATAATTACCCTGTACATATTCAACAAAAATCCCGTCAAAAAGTTACCTAACTCTCTTGCCCAGACTCTCTTGTTATCCCCATACTTTGCCTCACAACCTCTCATATTCCTCAAAAAAGTCCTTTATGTCCCTACTACCATATTCCTCGTATTGTGCACATCGGGGTAGGCCTCTCTCATATACACAGCCTTTCGTACTTCCCGCTTCACTCTCACTCTCACTTTCGCTACTTCCATTCTGACCCATCTTTCCCTCTCCGAATACAGCGAATCCACTTCCATACTCACGTCCATACCCTGACTATGCTCTTCTTACCCTTCTTCTTTCTACTTACCTGTTCCACTCACGCTATCCAAATCACTCTCAGCCCTTTCCCCAATGTATTCTGACCTAGTCTCATCCTGTCCATCACCCTTACTAACCTTCTTTCCCTTAGTCTTCTTCTTTTCCTCAGCCACTTTCTTATTCTTGTCCTCAGGTTTATCCTTATCCTGTGTCTTCCCCTTCTTTCCCTTACCTATCACAACCGAATCCCCTTCTTCACTCGTACACTCATCCATTCGCTCTTTTGCTTCCTTTACCACTCCTGGCCCGTCACAAGACCCAGTAGGCCTACCTCCTACAGCTCCTCTCCCACGAATCCCTTCATCATTTCCTGCATCATCTCTTGCACTGCATTCATCATTACCCCCAATTTTTCATCCATTTTTTCAACCCATTCTCTCTTCCGCTCCTTTCACCTCTTCTTTCATTTCCACTTTCGCACTCCTTAACAACATTCCTCTCATTTCCTCTAACTCCCTCTTCTGCTCCTCACACACTACCCTCAACCTCTCATTCTCCACTTCCAGCCTTCCCTTAGCTTCCCGCGCCAACCTCAGCCTCCGCCTTCAGCGTCTCTATCTCCTTCAACCCTTCCATCCTCACTTTCTCCACCAATCACACAACTCAATACCCCAATTGCCCTGCAGCTGCCGCACCAACAGTCTCTGTTCGGGCGCCAAAAAATAATGTGGCGGGATCACAAGCTGGAAAAAACAAGCTGCAGAATCCCCCCCACATATACCTAATCAGTCCAGCTGCCAAAATCCACCCTCAATCACACTTCTTCATTACACAACAAAATACAGCAGGACAATTGACCTACACCTATACAAAACAAAACAAAAAACAAAAACACATGTACCCACCAACACTATACAAAAAACAAATGAAAAAAACAAAACACATGTAGGTACTTACCAATCAATCCAGTTACTCAGGGCTATCCTGTGCTGTCCGGCTGTCGAGAGGTCGACAGGAGATAATAAACAACAACAACAACCAAGAACCACAACCACACAAACAACAACCCAAGGAACTACAACCCAACAACAACCAATGACAACAACAACACAAAACAACCACCAAAGAACAACCACAACTCAACAACAACCAAGGAACACAAACCACAAAACCCACACAGCAAACAACCAAAAACTCAACAGCACAACAACAAAGAAAAGGAACAATCACATACCAACGACCACTGCACAAACAACACAACCAACACAAAAAAAAAGCACAAAAAGGCAACATACACACCCACTAACAACACCAAAGAAAAATAACAACAAAGACAACAGCACAGGCACAACCAACTCTAAAGCAAAAATACATTAACTCAACAACAAGCAAACAACAAATCAAATACACACAAAAACTTAACCGACTTTCAATGCCCTCAAAGAACTCTACCGACACTACTTAACATCACCAGTTCTGACTAAAGACTAACTCAAAAACACTCAAAACACAGAACTCTAACAATCAACAGGACCAGCAGACAGCCAGAACCTACCAACAACCAATTCAGTCATTAACTATCCACACAGCAATTACACTCTCTCTCTCTCTCTCTCTCTCTACACACACACACACAGACGTTGTCAAATGGAACTCATAACTCCTCCATAGTATTAGTTACAATCACTAGTCTGAAACAGCGGGGTTTCAAAACCTACCATTAGCTAGAAAAATGTGTTAATACGTTGATCTTTCTCTTTCTTATAAATATCTTTCTATAATTTATATTCCTGTTGTACTTCAGATGTTTAATTCATAGGTATCTGAGCTTCTGGATAATGAATCGCCCTTTATTAATTGATTCTCCCAACTTCTTGAGGTTTTGTTCCATACTTTACCTCTTATCAGTAGTCTTTGCTATATTTTCACCCATACACAATAAGGCATTGAAGCAGCTAACTTGAGTTGGAAAAAAATTACTGAAAAATCATCATAACCATGAATCTAATAATTTTCATATTCTTCCTGTCTCCATGTCATCTAAATATTCTTGATAAATATCTTCTACCTGGGTCTGCCTTTGCCATGCATAAATGCCAATTAGTTGCTCCTTTGAGTTTTTTAGGTAATATTCTACAAGCCTTTTCCCTTAGGTTATCATGGGAAGATTTTGTTTAAAGACCTGACATTGTGATCAGACTGCACACAAACATAAGATCTGAACAATATCCTTGAGGCGTATTTCTAACTTGCCCTTGCTAATTGCTCTAGTTAATGAACTGGTGCCTTTATATCTAAATCTTCCTTTCTTGTGTCTCATTTTCAAATAGGCAAGAATCGTTTAGCATAAAATTTTTGGGAGGGAAAGTTCTTTCCTGCATTTAGAGGAAATCATATATTGCTACTGTGTTGCCTACAGATGGAAACTCAGGGTTTCCCCAGTTCCAGGGTGCATCATTGCCTAAATTGTGTTTTTTCTGTGTGTGTTTTCGAAAGCAGTCCCAATGATCATTTGCATGCAGATAACTACTGGGATTTTTCACCTGAGTTTGATGACATTATTGTGCTCATAACTCTTATTATATCTACCAACAGATGTGAATGTTTATGCAAATAATTTTAGAGCTTTGTGACTAGATAACAAACCTGTTAATAATATTCCAAGCCAGATATCTTCAGTATGGATGACTTGTTGTAGAGAGTTCTTTGTTTCATTACTAAACTCTTCTTTCAAGGACCAGGTGTCTGCATGATATAACGTTTCATCCTCATCTTGTCTCGGATAAAGTGATTTGATGTATGAAATATCCTGCTGGTGGTCTTCCTGCTCTCTTAGAAGAATAAAGGATGTTGGGACTCTCGACAGTAGTTGGTTAACATTGAAATAGTGGTCTGCCGTAGCATCCAGAACAAGAACAATGGATTTTCCATTTAGTGGTCCATGGAAGACTTCCACGAGCTTTTGGATAAGCAGTTCTTGAAACGTGTCGTGATTAGTAAAATTCAGTTCATTCATGTTCGGAAAACTGGACTGAAAATAACTGGAGGGTAGCAGAGGCACTTCAGAGAATTGTCTTGGGGTGGGTTGCTGACCTGTTACTTGGACTACCGCGCTCAGAAGAGTGAACCAGTAGAGATGCATTTCTTCACCAGAGGTGCTGGAGTTTCTGTGGATAAAAAGCATCTAGAGAAATTGATTCAGTTACAGAAATTGCAGAAAAATTTAAAAATTTTAAAATATCGTTGAACAAAAGTTTTTATAACAGTGTATTTACATTTATATACATTCTTAGCCGGCCTATCTTCTGCCATGTTGCTTGTTTGATCCCAGGAAAACCAGGAATTTTGTTTTTTTACCTAGTAATTAATTAGACCTCATATTCACAGATGTTCCAGCTGTTGTGAAGTTTAAGGCCTGTGAATATATAGGCCCTTCTGATTATTGCGCATTGAAATCGACATGTCTGCCAGTCAGTATATTCCTAATTCCACTACTGAAAATATGGTCTGGTCGAAATCCAGAGCCAATTGGGATGGCACTATTGAAGCTTGTCAGGTACTTAATATTTCAGATGCTATACTAGATCCTGATCCCAAGTTGTTAAATGTAATGGTGATTGGGGTTTTGATTAGATAGGTCCTTAGAAAGGTCATCAAATTTAGGACAATTGACTAGCCCTGGTTTGATGATAACTGTACATATAGACGAGTCTACCATGACAAACAGACCAAATTCAACAATTGGTAACGAAGTTGATCAAATGAATATTACACCATTTTTGTTGAGTCTTGCCGTGCTGCGAATAGAACTTACATACCATACAGCTTAGAGAAGTTACAATAATTCCTTGACGAGGAAACTTGGAGGAATTACTCTGTGGTGGAGATAAAACTGAAGCTAACTAGCTTCAGTTTTATTTCCATTGGTAGAGAAAATTTCATCTTCTCACATAATAAAAAATAATGTTGAATCAACTGAGGAGTAAAGGTTCTAATTTTAAACTCATTAGTTTTGACGTGAATTTTGTCTACCAAGGTTCCCATATCAAACTTAGTAGTATTTTTGCGTGAAAAACTTTGATATTCGTTTGCCTTTTAATACTGTAACATGCATTGAACCTATTAAACTTTGTATTGTAGACAACTATTTGACAGGAGGTGGCTGATATTTTAAACAAATATTTAGTATGCTAAGGGGGAATCGCCCTGTGTCCAGTACTTTCCAATTTGTCCATGGAATATTGCCCACTATATGTACGTATATATCTTCCCTTCGGGAATAAAGTATGTTGACAATAACCTTTATATAAAAACCCTTTGGTGTTTTTGGAATGTTTGAAGTCTTGTGTCTTCCTTTACATTCAAATGAAAAGAAGAATATGATAATTGTATTTATTTTCTTGATGTATTAATACTGAATATAATACCTTATTGAAATTTTAAGTTTGCCGTAAAGCTACCCAAATTAATGGAAATGTACTGTACGTTATTTCTCTAACCATCAGGCATCTGTTAAATGATTTGTATTAAATAGTATGTTCCTTAAAGCCCTAAAAATATGTGGCCCAGAGTAGTTGGTCGAAGAAATTGTAAATATCCTTGCTATTGGTTAAAGGTATGTCACTCAATTTATTTTCTAGACGCTGCATTAAGGAAGGCAAAGAATTACTTTATGTTCGGCAGTTAGGGAATAGTGTAAAATTGTTTACCATTAGACATGAACTGTCATCTCCCTAAGTTACTGAAAGAATTTACCATAAACACTGTTTTTTTTAAAATATGACAATTTTATCAGAACATTTTTGATAAAGAATACACCCAAAGAAACTGACGTAGGATATGTATATTGCTGACGTAGGATATGTATATTGTATTCCATGTACACGCTGTGGTAGAGCGTGCCTGAGACAGACTGGGACATCATTTTCCCGGCTTCGTTACAATATACGAACTGGTAACCAATGTAGTTGCATGTTTATTCATGTGAGAGACGAAGGCCATGTAATAAATTGGAAATATACGACAATATATAAATCTAGCGATATATTGGAAAGACTAATGGTGGAATCATGGTTTATGATAAAATAATCATTTGAACCTCCGTCCTGGATTTTATAAGTTGATAATGTTATGAAAAATGAGATACTTAGTATGAAAAAGGAGATATTTAGAGAACCGAGAGTTAAAAAAAAACTTTTCCTTTGTAAGTCAACATAGTAAACTTCGTAATAGTGGGATGTTTGATGTAGTGCCTGCTTTTGTAAATACTAGCGATTGGATAGTTTACTTTGGCGCTTGTTTAAGTGTGTATTTTTTTACCATACGTATGTAATGTTACAGTATACTTCTGTTTCTCCTTTCTGTTACTGTGAATATATATATATATATATATATATATATATTATATATATATATATATATATATATATATATATATATATACACATATATATATGTAATATATATAGGGTCCATCTAGTCGCGACGGCCAACGTTTTTATCTCATATTAAACGGTGAAGAATGAAGACGAAAATGTTAGTTTTTATACGTTCTTCCTTTCACCTTTCCTGCAAGTGCTTCTTGTGTTTGTATGCCGCAGTATCATTGTGGTATCCATGCGTGCACGTATGTATGTATTTATGTATATTATAAATGATGTCTATCACATCACCATGATTTATATACAAACATTAAGCTACAAATGTCCTTTAAATATCCAATTCGCTCTACCTCGGTAATAACATATTTTCTTATATGTTAACCGAAGGGGGAAGTTGATAATAAAATCCCTCATCCCGTGGGCTCGAACCACGGGAGAACAAGAACTCAGGATTGCAGTGACGTGCCTCAAACCACACGGCCATCTGTTTTTAATCTAGTGGTGTGGATCAGAGAATTTTTAGCCTATTAAAAATCTACATATCTGAGCCAGGTCATATAGACGGGGTGTGATAGAAGACAAAGTTTTCCTTTCAAAATATTCCACGGAATGAATCGCTAGAAGGGGAGACAGGGAGCTGCATACGCACTACAGCCGAACCTTTGTTTAAAAGAAAAAACATTGTTAAGTTACACAGCGCTTCCATTGGGGATCTTTCTTAAACAGTGATCCTCCAGGGTATTCAGGGATCATTATCTTGGACTAATATTTCTTCGGGTCATTATCTTTATGATACTTACTGTCTTATCCATGTCTGATGTTGTAAGGAATATGATATGGAGAGAAGAAGGCAGTGAGGAAAAGGCGCATCAGGCAACCGACCCCTTAATGTAGGGATAACGGTGGGAAAGAAGTATTTTACGCTTTTACGGTCATCCCAACAGACTTGTAGTACTAAAGACGCCTCAAAGGTGGATACACGCCGGGTTAAAACCCTTAGGAGTCACTATCATGTTTTGTCAATTCCAAGAGAAACATGTTCTTCAAATGGCTGCAACTCCCTCTGTAGAAACGACAGCACTTCGGCAATTTGAACTTGAGTCAGTAATGATTCTACTACGTCTAACTGAGCGTTTTGAAGTTATTCTCGGAGGTGTTTTAAGTTATTATATTTTTTTGTATGAAATCCCCTGCGTGTTTTACGTGGGAGGGTGAGAAGGCCTGTAAGTAGGGTGATAATAGATTTGCTCGTCATTTATGTCTATGTGTATATATATATATATATATATATATATATATATATATATATATATATATATATATATATATATATATATGTGTGTGTGTGTGTGTGTATGTATATATATATATATATTATATATATATATATATATATATATATATATATATATATATATTATCAAGGAGCCAGGCTCAATCCTTATTTAAAACCACCACAAAACGAAGAGGACACACACATGAACAAACTGCCTTTATTCCAACGTTTCTTAATTATCCATATAATTACATCGTCAGGGCTATTAAAGATAAAGCAAAATCCCCAGTAAAGTTGTAAAACCAAAATCTATGAAAGGAAAAAGTTTGAAATTATTTTTACAAAATTTAAACAATTTAAAATACAGTAAAACAAAAAATAGCAGTAAACAGAGCTACAAAACAAAAGATTTATATAAAAAAAAAATCTTTACCACGAACCCTCAAGACCATTCTATTCTGGTATCACTTGTTATCAAATTGCTTTTTCTGTCATTATTAAATTGAAAGACGTCCTTCTCCTCCTCCCTTCTGTATTTTTCCTGATTTGTGGTGTTTTTGTTTACTGTGGGATTAACGCTGTCACACCTCCAGGTTGGTCCTGAATCATTTTGTTCTGTAGCTCTTTTTACTGCCATTTTTATACTGTATATTTTGTTACATATAATTTTGTTTATTTTTTAATTTTTGTAAAAATAATTTTACCAAAAATTTTTCGTTTTGGTTTTACAATTTTACATGGAATTTTATGTTTTATTTTTAACAGGCTAGGTAATATAATTATATGGATAATTACGAAATGGAAATTTGTACATGTGGATATATACATCAGTGTCTTACATTTTAAGATATATATTACAAAAACCAATGATGAGATATCTTAATCAGATTTGTTCTATGAACTCAGCAGTTATCAATATTTTTAAGCACAGTGGATTTTTGTATTCCAGCTACCCTGTTGATGAAAGGAGCACTGTTAAACGAACCCCTAAATATGTAGCCTACTTCTCGAGAAAAACCACAGTCTGTCATGGTTTATCGAAACAAAAATCGGATACACAGACTCGGCGAAACTACAGAACTAAGTATGGAGGAGATCCATCGTCACATCCAAGCGCCTCAGTGGCGTGGTTGGTATGGTCTTTGTCTGTCACCTCGGTGGCCGCGAGTTCAATTCTCGGCCATTCCACTGAGGAGTGAGAGATGTGTATTTCTGGTGATAGAAGTTCACTCTCGACGTGGTTCGGAAGTCACGTAAAGCCGTTGGTCCCGTTGCTGAATAACTACTGGTTCCATGCAACGTAAAAACACCATACAAACAAACACCGTCACATCCGTCAATTCGTGCGTGGCACAAAAATGTATGGAGACAAGGACAATGTTGGATAAAGGGAGGACTTGGCAACCAAGAACATCAGAGGACAACATAGAAAAGCCTTTGATTGCTCTCCTACAAAGGCCATTCGTACTGCTGTCAGACACAGCTACCACCTGCAACTGTGCACAAGAACTTGCAATTGTAGGCTTACAAAGCGCAACCCAGACAGGCTCTTGAGCCATATGATAAACCAAGACCAAAAGAATTTGCAGTTACAAGCTGGTGCACCAGAACATCGGGGACTGCATGTTCCTGGGTTCCTACATAGGGTATCCACAAAGTCCCTATGGTTTAAAACAAATATATTACAAAAGAAAGTAAACAGACAAATATGTGGAAAATATTACAAAATAAGGAGTAGATATTGAAGTGTGTGTGTGTTTTTTTTCCTTGCTTAATACACCTCTAAATGGGCACTATTAGTTGCACGAAGCACATCAAGACTTTACTCGATTTCTTGCCCTGTTCCCCGTAGCATAGCTTCATCAATGATGGCAATGGCATCAGGCGATCTTTTGCTTTAGGTCAGTGACGTCACATATCTGTTCGATACACGATATCTTTAACATTAGGCCTTATAAAGAAGTCCTAGTGGATTGGAAGGGACGGCCCAATTCCCTTGCTATCTCGTTCACCAGATATTCTTCATAAGGCATGATGTAAAAGATATCGTGTATCGAACAGAGAGATATGTGACATCACTGATCTCAAGCAAAAGATCGCTTGATGCCATTGCCATCATTGTTGAGGCTGTGCTACAGGGAACAGGGCAAGAAATCGAGTCAAGTCTTGATGTGCTTCTTGCAACTAATAGTGCCTATTTAGAGGTGTATTAAGACACACACACATAACTTCAATATCTAAACCTTATTTTTGTAATAATTTCCACATATTTGTTTACTTTCTTTTGTAATATATTTGGTTTAAATTATAGAGACTTTGTGGATACCCTGTCTAGGTGTATATGTATGTATGTGTGAATTGATGCTTGATTCCTGACAGAAAACTGACCAAGTACCGATGGAGTCATGCAGTGTGAAAGAAAGAAAGGGAACTTAGTGTATACATATTGCTTTTGATAATACCGTTGTGATATTTGATGAGTCTTCCCACCTTTCATCTGCAAATTAGTTACAAGAAATATTTTGATGAAATTACAGAGTATCATCTCAAGAGTGATCATAGTTTACAACGCGAAAAATGCATTCAGTATAACCTGATGAAAGTAATTTGCCACAGTAAATAGCTCAAAAAATAATATGGACCCAAACGATTTTGAGCATACTGGTAATTAAATGTATTTTTACCCATTGTGGACGATTACTTTATTTGCGCGTATTTCTGGTCTCAATTTTTTGCCCTTTTTTTTACGTAGTAATAATAATGTTAGAAAATGGCAGAATTAAGCAAGTTGATTTTATATATTGTCTTTCTCTATTTTTCTTATCATCCGCTTTTCTGACTCATGGCTGATAACGACCCCTGCTTGACCTGGACCGAGATTCTATAATACACCTGAATGACACCAAAATCCTGTTGTAATCAAAGATCACTTGCAGCATTTTCATAATTTTTTTTTCTCATATAAATTCCCTTTATGAATATTGACCAGTTACTCTGAAGCACCGCTGAGCCAGGGAAGCGGATGATAAAAAAAAAAGAGAAGAACCAATATATAAAATCAACTCGCTTAATTCTGCCATTTTCTTTTAATAGTATTTGCCTATAAGAGGGTCTCTAGCCAAAATAATGATAATTAATACAATTCGCAGTCCCAAGAATGGCTGAAGCTATTATAACCGCGTACAGACCACTGACCTCCCCTACCCCGCCAAAAAGATGCCCCAAATTCAGATCTTTATCGCTCCGTGAATCTTATCTCCATATTTTTTCTGGTCACACGGTCCTCTGGTAAACTGTGCGTGAGGTGTACAAAAAACATTCGGTACCAATCCTAACCAAGAGAAACAAACCGAACAAAATTGTATTGTAATCTATCCAGCATTTTTGGCTATGTTTGATGGATCATGGCAAGATTAGCCAACCAACTATTTTTCAAGACAGTATTATACCACTTTGATTTTTATGTACATATGTATGTGTGTATACACAACACACACACACACATACATACATACATACATACATACATACATATATATATATATATATATATATATATATATATACACTATATATCAGTGGTATAATGTTGCCTCGAAAAATGTGGGTTGGCTAATCTTGACACGATCCATTTTGATAATCACGCCCAGACTGGGTTATTTTCAAAACATTAAAAATCTACATCTTATGAAAAAGTCCTTTAAAACTTTATGTAAGTAAGGCTATTCTAAGTAATTCCATAGTAATACGCAACAGTTAGTATGTTTATTTTTCTGCAAAAGAAAAATGTTGAGATGGCTATGTCTATGCAGTCCTCTACCGAGGCTAGAGGACTGCAAATCGGTACGTTGATCATCCACCCTTCCAATCATCAATCGTACCAAACTGCAGCTCTCTAGCCTCAGTAGTTTTTATTTCATGTAAGGTAGAAGTTACCAATGAGTGTGTCTGGTACGGCTATAGGTACCAATAGCACAGGCCACCATTGAGCCGTAGCTTAGAGTTTTATACAGCATTATACGTTACACAGAAAACTCGATAGCATCGAAGAAGCTTCGTTGCAGTTTTTACTCGTTTATTTTTAACACCAAGTGCGCATCGCTTGGGCAGTAGTAGATCCTATCTTTGAGGAAACCATCTAGCAGAATTAGAAAAGCACGGTCATGCCTGACTCCCGGTAGAAAAATACAAGGAAGGAGGCCAGAAAAAGGAAAATAAAAATCTTAAAAACCATTCAAAAAATAAGTAAGGGTGTTGGATGCTTGTCTTTAGAGCACCCACTCCATGGCTCAGAAGCAGTCAGCAAATTGCCAGAATGAGTCGATGTGAACGGCACCATACCAAACTAGCTACGGGTCCTTGAAATTCAAAGTAATGGTAAGAGTATTTTGTGGACTTAATATTCAGATATAAGAGCCGAACTGTTTTTTTAAAATGGAACGGTTGCATCTGATTATTAAGCTTATAAAATCCACAAAATTCATTTAATATCCTGAAAAAAAATTAACTTAGGCGTAACCGGGCAGTCTGTACCCGACAGTCATAAAATAGCCAAGAAGTTTATAAATCAAATGAAAGTGAAATCACTTTAGAACTGAAGCATTTTTCCTCCAGTTAGGGGAACGGATGAAATTATTTTACCTTTCATGAGAAGACTGCTCCGGGTGACGACCTCTTCGTTGCAGGGATGGAGGAAACCAATTAGGAACTGAGTTGAAGTACGACTCCGTCCAGTGGACAGAGCTGTTACTCCGTCATTAGCTCCTCCTACTCTCAGTGATCAATAGTTTTTCGTTATGAGATTTCACGGTACGTCAAAGCCAGCAATGACACCGATTAAGAATCTTTTAGAGCACTTGTAGGTTCATTGTGAATACTTCAGCAGTGATGCCAGAATGTGAGACCGATTAGTCTTCGGTATTCCCATAATGGTAGGGAATAGACTAGCAAACTGTTTTTTTTTTTTTTTTTTTTTTCGTAATTTAATTTTTGATATGTGGAAGAAGAAAGCATATTTCAAACTCCATTTGACGTCTTAGTCAACTTCTTGAATTATGAGAATTTGACGTCATAGACCCACTTTTATCATAGAAGATAAATATATCTTATTCGTAAATGTTATTTTGCACATACATCTAGGATTATATAGCGAATGCTGAACTTAAACCACAGACTGCGTCATCATCTAAAACAAAAGTCTTTAGCAGCTGCAGGTATCAGTAATAAAAAAAAAAAAGTGGTAATAATTCTCTGATCTGTCTGAAGCCTAAAAGAAACTGGTGCGGTCTTTCTGCGGCTGAAAAGGGATCGAAAATTCAATTTAAAATGAGAGTGGATAGCAGTCATAATGAAGCAAGACAACTTGTTTTCAGAGTAACATTAAAGTGAACAATTAGATACCAGACCATAATTAGAGGACTTGATATTAAATGTTATAATAACAGGATAAAACTGACAGACCGTCAGGGAGTTCCCTGTCGTTGCTTGACAAAAAGACTGACGGCTTTAAGAGAAATTGATGGAAAACAAGGCTTTATAATATAAAGAATTGATAGCCGGTCATGTACGTATATTGATGGGGACACTGAACGCGCGCTCTCTCTCTCTCTCTCTCTCTCTCTCTCTCTCTCTCTCTCTCTCTCTCTCTCTCTCTAAACTGTTTTGGTTAGTGGTATGGATGCCGGGTGAATGATACCGGAATTATTACGGCAGTTGTTTCTGTGTTAATACTGATTGAGATGAATCATGATAATTGACGTATGAATTACGGCGTTGTTATCCCGATGCGATCCAAGAGCTTTAGACTGCATCAGGAATTTTAGACCACGCGAAAAACATATACTAAGTCAAGAAAGCTAGACAATTGGTTTGATTGATTGAATGATTTACAGGATTTAGGCATAATGCCAAGCACTGGGGCAACTAAGGCCATTCAGCGCTGAAACGGAAATTGACAGTAAACGGTTTGAAAGGTGTAACAGGAAGAAAGCCTCGCAGTTGCACTAAAAATCAATTGTTAGGAAAGTGTGGAAAGTAAGATGAAATAAAGATCATATGAAAGGAGGTACAGGAAAAGGAGTTAAAGTAGTTGCAGCTAGGGGCCGAAGGGACGCTGCAAAGAACCTTAAGTAATGCCTACATTGCGTCGCATGCGGTGCACTGACGGCATTAACCCCCTACGGGGCTAGACAATTGGGGTATACGTCTAACCCCGTAGGTGCACTTTGAGTAATACTTAAGGCTCTTTACAGCGTGCCTTCGGCCTCGAGCTGCAACTAATTTCGTTCCTGTTACTGTACCTCCTTTCATATTCTCTTTCTTCTGTGTTACTTTCCACCCTCTCCTAACAATTGATTCATAGTGCAACTGCTTTGAGGTTTTCCTCCTTTTACACCTTTCAGACCTTGTATTGTCAATTTCCGTTTCCGCCCTAAACTGCCTGATTATATATATATATATATATATATATATATATATATATATATATATATATATATATATATATATATATATATATATACGTTCACTTTTCAAGTTTAACTGTAGGAACTGGGCAGTGTATGTACCGAAGAAATGCACTGAGCTCGCCTCATCTGTTACTCCAGGATGTGAAGGTAAACTCATCGCACTTACTTGAGATCATAGTTTGATGTTTTATAGATGATATTTTTGAAAAATTCCAATTAGAGGCCATATGCTAAATGGTTGTCGTATTGCTTTCATTTCCTGCTTAAAAAACACACACCATTATCGAGGAGTTTGGTGGGCAGTGATTCCTTCCCTTGGCTAAGAAGTCGGATGTTTGCTGGGATTAGTTTAAATTTTTTAGATGAAACCATGCACGCATTTCACACAGGTGCATGTATCATGGCCGAGGTGTGTTATATTAAACACCGTTTAAAGGACAATATATTTTGAAGATTTTTTTTACATTCATGTGTTTCACATGAAAAGGTTGCTAGGAAAGTATAGAACGCTCAGTTCACCAAACCACTTCTATTTTGCACACAAAGGAAACGAGATGGAGTGTGTGTATGTGCGTGGAGGGATTCATTCCTTTAGGTACGCTGTCAAGTCAACCATACAAGTGAATTAGAAAAGGCTTCATTATATGAAACGGTCCAAGAAACTGCACATCTTTGTTGTTATCTCCTATAGTTCTTAACCGTTCGTGAAACTGCAAATGGTGGTCTACCGTCTTTAGTCTTTCATGAATCCGCTTTGCAAGATAGGATTCGAGTCTTATTGAAGTAGCCTCTTTGTGCGTGACTGCCTTTATCGAAATGTATCGTCGCTGCAATTACTGCAAAGGTCATTACTGTCGTTGGTCCAATCGTGTGTGAGATATGCCTCAGTCATCGTCTCATGTCATTACGTCCATAAGTTTCCACAGCTGTATCTTTTAAGCCAAATGAATAATGATAATCGTCTCTCCTTCAAGCTCTCCCGGGACCTCGCGCGTCTCTCAGAGTTATCACTCATTTAATCGCGTCTTATTTTATTATTCTCGTTTTGATTGACAGTGTGCTGGACTCGAAATGCCAACGCACATCAAAACGCATGAAACGTCAGTGTGAAAACGTTACCGCCAGCCACAGTCTTCGGAGGTTTGTCATCTAAAGGGACGAAATTCGTTTTCAGTTGAAAGACCTGACTGACAGCTCATTTCTATTCCAGAGATTTTCCTTGTCTTTTTCCTTGAATGCTGTTTTTGTGAAAGAGGGAGGTACGGAAATAGTGTCGGGTTGAATTGCCAGGTTGCCCAGATTCTCTCTCTCTCTCTCTCTCTCTCTCTCTCTCTCTCTCTCTCTCTCTCTCTCTCTCTCTATATATATATATATATATATATATATATATATATATATATATATATATATATATATATATATATATATATATATATAAAAGTTAAACACTGTATCCGTGTTCTAATATGTTGACAAATGAAGCCCGCTAAAATTTGGAACAAATTAAAAGTTTTTATTTAAGCTTTCGGAGAGTACATTCTCTCAGTCTCTCAGAAAGAGAAATGAAAATATAAAAAACTGAAAACAATGGTTCAAGGTAAAAGAAATAACATATAAGCATATGGTTGTATCAGAATAACTGCACTACGGTGGTTTGCCAATCTTGTGTAACAACTTTGTTACACTAACTACATGCTTTGTCATAATTGCATTACAGAAAAGGTCCAGTTAAAAATTACTCTTATATATTCATAGCGTCAACATTTTGGATTAAAATAGATTATAAAAGTCTTCTTTTTTTCAGTGTTATTAACAACCTTTATGTTTTTTCATTTTGTCCGGGTTAACCATATGATTTTTACTTTGTCTATGTTGAAAGAGGGCGTTGTTTTCATCACCTTTCCTTAATGAGTCACGATGTCGTCTTTTTCTTCTGTCAAAATCAATCGTTTCCCCTACATATGTTTTATTATACTCTTGGCAAGGAATTTCGTAAATGCATCCTTGTGTTTTTTTACATTTTTAACATTATTTGTTAGGTACTTTTTCACAGTGTTTGTATTCTTATATACTGAGACAATGTTGCAAAATTTAAAATATTCTTTTAAAAGTCCAGGGTTTGCTTTGGTTTGTGTTAAGACTAGAACACTATTATTATTACCTAGGAAGCTCCTTTTCTCCCTTGCCACATAATATATTCTACGTGCTTTAAATGCGCCCTTTGAATAAAATTTGTAGTGTAACCAAGTGCAGTGAAAACATTTTTGATATGATTTATTTCAGTATCCAAAACATCAACATCACAAAGTTTGTACGATCTCAAGAATATATTAGAAATAACACCTAATTTGACATCTTCTGAATGGACAGAAAAAGCATGGATATATGACTGCATGGGTCGGTTTCCTAAATACACCATATTTAATTCTATTATCTTCTGAACGACATAATAAAGTGTCTAAGAGAGGTAACCTGTTATTATTCTCATTTTCTACTTTAAATTTGATACATCGGTGTAAATTATTCAGTTGAGTTAGTAAAATCTTCAACATTAATAAAATCTGGAATCTAAGCAAAACTATCGTCAACATAGTGAAACCAAACAATTGGAAAGTTAAAAATGGTGGGTAAAACTTCAGTTGCAAAACATTCCATAAACAAATTAGCTAAAAACGGGTGATAACGGCGAACCCATGGACAAGCCGAAAATCTGTAAGTAAAATTTACTGTTACATCCAAAGTGACACTGTTCAATACCAATATTTATCAGATCAATAAATACACTTTTCGGTACAGGTAGATCAATATTATGACTCAATTTTGCGTTCTAAAAACCGCATGCATTCATCTACAGGTACTTTGGTGAAAAGGGAATCTTTCCTTCTAACAACAGGTGTCGAGTCTTTTCAATAAAATCTGTAGTGTCCTTTAAGTGAGAGTTTGATAAAGTACCCAAACACTTTGTTAAATGCTTAGCTAACCAACTAGCCAAATTGTAGGTCACTGAATCAATTGTTGAGGTAATTGGACGCATAGGGACTTCCGGTTTGTGAATCTTGGGCAGACCATACATCGAAGGAAGTGTCGGGAGGTAAGACTGAAATTTCTTGTAAGGCGTTCATTAACCTCTTTGGGAGTCCTTTGTTAAAACTTATACTTTCCATGACTGTTCCTAGAACAAATCTCATTATTGTTGACGTATCTGTATGAATGTTTACATTCTCCTTCTCGAACTTAGCGAAATTGGTCAGTAGCTCAAGTAAACATTCGTCTGTAGGGAGGGGGCATGGCGAAAGACAATCCATAACCAAGCACGCACTTCTGATCACTGGATAACTGGAACGACGACAAATTTTGCACTTTTTCTTGTGAACTATATCTAAACCAAGGGCTATTCGTGAAAATTATATCTGCTTTAATCTTTGGATCGTTTTTCACTTTTCATTTTCTCGTCTACATACGTTATGTGCATAGTCTAAAAGTACTTGAAACTGAATTTGTGTTGCATTCACATATTGATTAAATTCCTCTCTCAGTTTACGGCTATTGTACCTGAGTCGTACAATAGCCGTAAACTGAGAGAGGAATTTAATCAATATGTGAATGCAACACAAATTCAGTTTCAAGTACTTTTAGACTATGCACATAACGTATGTAGACGAGAAAATGAAAAAGTGAAAAACGATCCAAAGATTAAAGCAGATATAATTTTCACGAATAGCCCTTGGTTTAGATATAGTTCACAAGAAAAAGTGCAAAATTTGTCGTCGTTCCAGTTATCCAGTGATCAGAAGTGCGTGCTTGGTTATGGATTGTCTTTCGCCATGCCCCCTCCCTACACACGAATGTTTACCTGAGCTACTGACCAATTTCGCTAAGTTCGAGAAGGAAAATGTAAACATTCATACAGATACGTCAACAATAATGAGATTTGTTCTAGGAACAGTCATGGAAAGTATAAGTTTTAACAAAGGACTCCCAAAGAGGTTAATGAACGCCTTAGAAGACCTCAAGAAAAATAAGGAAATAATAATAACACAAGCCGACGAAGGAGGAAACATTGTCATACTCCATCGTGAACAATATGAAAGCAAAATGAATCAACTTTTAAGTGATGGAAACACCTACAAGGCCCTAATCTCCGACCCATTGAAAAGATGGCAGCAGGATTTTTACAAAAAACTCAAATCTCTACTAGGGAAAGACTTTCCGGACCTGTTTAAGAAATTTCATCTTACCTCCCGACACTTCCTTCGATGTATGGTCTGCCCAAGATTCACAAACCGGAAGTCCCTATGCGCCCAACTACCTCAACAATTGATTCAGTGACCTACAATTTGGCTAGTTGGTTAGCTAAGCATTTATCAAAGTGTTTAGGTTCTATATCAAACTCTCACTTAAAGGACACTACAGATTTTATTGAAACGACTCGACACCTGTTGTTAGAAGGAAAGATTCCCTTTTCACCAAAGTACCTGTAAATGAATGCATGCGGTTTTTAGAACGCAAAATTGATAGTCTTAATATTGACCTACCTGTACCAAAAAATGTATTTATTGATCTGATAAATATTTGTATTGAACAGTGTCACTTTGGATGTAGTAGTAAATTTTACTTACAGATTTTTCGGCTTGCCCATGGGTTCGCCGTTATCACCCGTTTAGCTAATTTGTTTATGGAATGTTTTGAAACTGAAGTTTTACCCACCATTTTTGACTTTCCAATTGTTTGGTTTCGCTATGTTGACGATGTTTTTGCTTAGAATCCAGATTTTATTAATGTTGAAGATTTACTAACTCAACTGAATAATTTACGCCGATGTATCAAATTCAAAGTAGAAAATGAGAATAATAACAGGTTATCTTTCTTAGGCACTTTATTATGTCGTTCAGAAGATAATAGAATTAAATATGGTGTATTTAGGAAACCGACCCATGCAGTCATATATCCATGCTTTTTCTGTCCATTCAGAAGATGTCAAATTAGGTGTTATTTCTAATATATTCTTGAGAGCGTACAAACTTTGTGATGTTGAATTTTTTGGATACTGAAACAAATCATATCAAAAATGTTTTCACTGCACTTGGTTACAATATAAATTTTATTCAAAGGGCGCATTTAAGGCCCGTAAAATATATTATGTGGCAAGGGAGAAAAGGATTTTCCTAGGTAATAATAATAGTGTTCTAGTCTTACCACAACCAAAGCAAACCCTGGACTTTTAAACGAATATTTGAAATTTTGCAAACATTGTCTCAGTGTATAAGAATACAAACACTTAAAAAGTACCTAACAAATAATGTTAAAAATGTAGAAAAAAAATTCAAAGATGCATTTACGAAATTCCCTGCCAAGAGTGTAATAAAACATATATAGGGGAAACGATTGATTTTGACAAGAAAAAGACAACATCGTCACTCATTAAGGAAAGGTGGAAAACAACGCCCTCTTTCAACATAGACAAAGTAAAAATCATATGGTTAACCGGGACAAATGAAAAAACATAAAGGTTGTAATAACACTGAAAAAAGAAAACTTTTAGAATACTGAAAAAAGAAAACTTTTAGAATCTATTTTAATCCAAAATAGTAGGGGAAAAGGGCCCAAATCCGCTCAAAACCAAATCAGCTCATCTCCGAACGCGAGTCATTTTGAGGGGCGGGTCATCCGAGACAAGAGTATCTTCTTACATGAGTATCTTTTTATTAGTATTATCTACTTACATGAGGTGTTTTTATTTTTTTTAAGAGTCCGACCATGACGTCACCATATCTACATATATAAAATGTTTTCACTTGTAACGTAGCTCATGTACGTGCATAAGGTATAATTATCGTGCCATTTGACACCGGTATATACTCCACTTTCTCTCTCTCTCTCTCTCTCTCTCTCTCTCTCTCTCTCTCTCTCTCTCTCTCTCTCTCTCTCTCTCTAATCCAGTGAGCATGACCTGACCCTGCTTCATGTTCGTACAGGAAGTACTAGCGCACTGGCTTATCACTGTCCCCCCATACGTAAATATCCTATATGAGGAGATGTTTTCACTTACCATTAACATTATAACGTAGCTCATCTACGTACATAAGGTATAATTATCGTGATTACTATAGACTCTTTTTACCGTTAGAATTATTCACGATTCTTTATATACTTATTATCCATTCTTCCCCAACCCTCTTATTTATTTCCCACACGTAAATATCCACTTGCCACCGGTACATATTCTCTCTCTCTCTCTCTCTCTCTCTCTTTTTCCACTTTCCCCTTTTCTTTCCATCCAACCACTTATTATTTTTTCCATACTTTTCTATCACTACAATATCATATATTTATTTCTCCTCTCCTCATACTTCATAATATTTCTCTACTTATTTATTATCCATTCTTCCACAACAGTGTCTCGTGACAATCAGCATTTCAAATTTCCTTCTTTCCCTCTGTTTCCCCGACTCGCAGTACGTACGTCATCCCTGACTTTGATAAAGTTTATGATGTGCTTTTTACCCAGTATCCTGACTCACAGTCAGGTGGTTTGTAGTCACATACCCATGCCTTTGTTAAGATTGATTTTCGGTTTCGAGTAGGTTATTACCTGTTACCAGCATTTATTTCTCTCCCTCTCCTCCTTTTCCCGAAAGTAGCTTCCGAACTGATTGCATGCACCCTTCTCCGACTTGGTTGATGTTACTTACAGCACGGTCGATAACCAACACCCTGGAGCAGAAATTTGAAGTGTATCAATTCCGGAATGATATACTATTAGAAGAAGATTCGCAAAGGACATATGAAGTATGGGAACGATGCTATGTGCGCATAGAGTAATCCAGGTGTATTTTACCCTTCACGGTCAAAACGGGAAGAATAGGGTGCAGAGAGTGTCATCTATCCTCGGAGCGTCTATCCCCTCTGCTTTAAACATTCGTTATTAGTTATGACTCTTCTTACCACCCGACTTTCAATCTGAACATTTCGTCTTTTTGGAATATTTGAAATAGTATTTCGTTACACCCACCGTTCGCTTCTGTGTAAACGGTGTACTGATAAAACCTCTTTCATTCCCGATAATATATTCCTTGTTATTCCATGGTGACTGGCACAGTGTACGGAAAACGGAACGCCAAGTCCGCACTTATACGAAATATCTGGTTGTATCTGTCTTTTAACTTCGTAAAACGGTATATTCAGAATGATTACGCAGCTATCTGAAAAATCTTTACGACTAAAATTCAGGCTCGATAGAGTAACTGTCAAAGAAGATCATCAAATTTCTGGATTACTTTTCCACGTAGAAACATACCCAGAGACCTATATAATACTCGAAGATGACTCTAAAGTGTTAGATATAAAGACTAAAGCTTTATTTCTACTTAACGGTAATATAAAACTTCCTACATCATCTAAGGCGAATATTCTTCCTACATCATCTAGGGCGAATATTCTTCCTACATCATCTAAGGCGACTATTCCTAAATATCTAAGTAACAGCCCTAACGTGTCTTTTAAAGACATTTCTAATTCCCCAGTATCCATTTCACCCTCTAACGTCGCACTTACTTATCCTGTCTGAATCGATTGATAAAATATTTACCTTCCGTATCCCCAAAACCATTACCACATGAGGCTTTACCACTGGCCCTGCCAATCTAATTGTTATCCTCATACTAGCGGAAATTTCGACCGGTAGCGAATCCTCCATATCCTTGGTCGTGAAACTAAAACAGAAAATATATCTCCCCCTTTTAAAAGCATTGTAAGTGATCGTGTTTTCATGCCCGGCCCTGATTGCTTCTGCGTTTTGTAAGATAATTGCGTTATTCTCACGGGGAATGTACTCTGAATATTATATATAATGTTCTTGTTAATAGTGATATGTATATTTACTTAGCTTGCAGTGTTCGAAATATAACCCGTTCCTGGGATATTCTCCCGAAAAATTCTTCATATCAACCAAGGCGATTGTTAACTTCGATTAAAATAGATGATTCATTTGTTCCGATGATATACGTTTTATACTGATAAAGCCTCATTCAAAGCGGACATGGCGTTATAGTGCGGGGTAATCCTATTAATCCATAATTTTGCCTTCTCCACGTTCAAATGGTTCAACTCTTCTTATATATCTATATCCAAAATCCGGCTGAACTTATTAGCCATTTCTAACCTAATTCTCAAATCCATCGATTCTAGTAAATACATGTCAATACTCGCTAGAGAGAGAGAGAGAGAGAGGAGTATGGTGCATGTTTACGTATGGGTAAATAAGTAAGATGAGGGTTGTGGAAGAATGGATAATAAGTAGAGAATTATTATGAAGTAGGAGGAGAGGAGAAATAAATATATGATGTGTAGTGATAGAAAAATAAGGAAAAAAATAATAATAAGTGGTTGCATGGCGAGAAAAGGGGGAGAGAGAGAGAGAGAGAGAGAATATGTACCGGTGTCAAGTGGATATTTACTTATGGGGAAATAAATAAAAGAGGATTGGGGAAGAATGGATAATAAGTATATAAAGGAGGGTGAATAATTCTAATGGTAAAAAGAGTATAGTAATCACGATAATTATACCTTATGTACGTAGATAAGCTACGTTACAATGTTAATGGTAAGTGAAAACATCTCATATAGGATATTTACGTATGGGGGGACAGTGATAAGGCAGTGCGCTAGTACTTCCTGTAAGAACACGAAGCAGGGTCAGGTCGTGCTCACTGGATTAGAGAGAGAGAAAGCGGCGGAGTATATACCGGTGTCAAATGGCACGATAATTGTACCCAAGGCCTATGATTGTACCTTATGCACGTACATGAGCTACGTACAAGTGAAAACATTTTATATGTGTAGATAATATGGTGACGTCATGGTCGGACTCTTCAAAAAATAAAAACACCTAATGTAAGTAGATAATACTAATTAAAAGATACCTCGTGTAAGAAGATAAACTCTTACTACCTTATTATTGTCCCCATACGTAGATATACCTCCCGTAAGGAGATACCCTTATCTCGGATGACCCGCCCCTCAAAAGGACTCACGTTCGGAAATGAGCGGATTTGGTTTTGAGCGGATTTGGGCCCGTTTCCCTACCACCCTACTCAAAATGTTGACGCTATGAATATATATAAGAGTTATTTTAAACTGGACCTTTTCTGTTATGCAATTATGACAAAGCATGTAATTAGTGTAACAAAGTTGTTAAACAAGATTGGCAAACCACCGTAGGGCAGTTATTCTGATACAATCATATGCTTGTACGTTATTTCTTTTACCTTGAACCGTTGTTTTCAGTTTTTATAATTTTTATTTCTCTTTCTGAAAGAGGGAGGGAATTTACTCTGAAAGCTTAAATAAAAACTTTAAATGTTTTGTATATATATATATATATATATATATATATATATATATATATATATATATATTATAAACTCTTAAAAAATTATATACTCTAGATCATCTTTAGATGAATTTTCACAAAGTATAAAATAAAGTTACAAGTCGACAGACTTATGTACTGTTACACAAAACTCACATAAAAACAGAAACACTAAATCGTAAAACACTCCTAATAAATTATATCGGCAAAGTTGTTTTAAAACATTCAAAAAGTTGAAAATAAACTCGGTCAATATTACATTTATATAATGCCACATAAAAAAAAGTTAGTAGGCTAACTAACAACGACAATATTAGTATTAGATTAAACCAGCTTTGTGTTGGCGCGAGCTCTTGCTTTTCAGCAGCCCGTAAAAGAACCACAATAATAAAAAAAAAAAATAGATCAGAGGCAGAATTATAAGTGAACTATGGCAGGAAGGAAGAATGGAATAGAGGCAGTTTTGAGTGTTTTAACTAGGGATCGCATAGTTCGCTATTTAGATATTCAAGCAGAAGCTTTTGTTGGTTTTGTGCTTGGCCAGTAACTTTAAAACATTGTGATTTATACAGTAGATTTTGCATTTCGTGGCGTGATTTCTTAAACTGGATAGCTCTGGATTGGTCAGTGGACAGTCAATTCTCTGATTCATCCCGTAGCTCTTTCCAGCCCTTCTCCCAGCTCAGCCAGGCACCACCTCAGGTGCCAGTCAGTTTATTTATAGTCAGTAACACTTTAAAGATTTTTACAGCTGCACAAGCATTTATAAATACGTATGATTTCTCTTGCCTTTATCGTTTTCATATGAATCGTAGATGATTGAAAAGCTGATAAATTGCACTTACCTTTGCTTACACTAATTATAATCTGACAAGTCTTGTTTTAAGAAATCTTCAAGGAAAAAGTGACGTCAGACTACTCGAAGAAAAATGTATCCGTGTGAATTTTTGTCACTACATAAAGGTTCAACAAATTTCTTCCTCTATTATTTTAAATAGATAATTGGTACTGTAAGGACAATGCTTTTTCCATATTTTTTATTGTATCTAATCACCAAGCCACGTTATTCCTTTAACCATTCTATAGAGCGTTCCGCTGCCTTAATTTCCGCCGATGTATAACTCATTTAATTTTATTATTTGTATGCCTTATTATCTTTAAATGTATGTCTCCGAGAAAACACAAATCCTTCTGGCCCAGACCCAGTTTCTCTCTGTTCAGGTAGGATACCACATATCCGCCTGTTTTTACCTGTAGTAAGTTACTTTATGGGCTGCTCTTGAGCAAGAGCCCGTGCTGGCATAAAGCCGGCTTAATCTTCAACAACAACTTAATAAATTATCAGTACCCAGCTACCTGTCTTACTCTCAGGTCCTTGCAGTAATATATATTTTTAAAGGAGACCTTTCTGAATATCACAATCATATATATATATATATATATATATATATATATATATATATATATATATATATATATATATATTTATATAATTATATATATAATATAATATATATAGATAATATAATATAATATATATATATATGTAATATATAGAATACATATATATATTGTGACGTTTATAGATCGTTTCGTCTACCCAGCAATTAATTAATTCATTTGATTTGGAAAACGGCAGCCATTTCCTCCAAATATCAGCTGATTTTTAGTAAACGCGGGAAACCCAAAACCCGCCAGCCAGAGGTAGGGAGTTCCTAAGTTGGGGGAATATATAGTCTTTTGTCGGCTTTAGGGACGTATCTCGAAGGGAAGGATGTAGGCAGACTGGCCCTTCTTAGTCCTATATCTTAAGCTCTTTTTCCTGTGAACCCTCTGCTGGCTGTATGTTCTGTTTCCAGGATTTGCCTTGCTCGTGGGGGGTTAAGCTGACTCCCAACACCCAAGCAAAACGCCTGCGATCTGCCCAGCCAGTCGTCTCCAGACGTTGACCTCGGACGGATGTCCGACCACCTGCCTCCCATTTAGGCCTATTCATGGGGTTAGTGGCGCGCCAAGCGACCCAGGCCTAAGACAAAGCCAGGCCACGTTTTCTACAAAGATCCACTGAACACGACATCCAGGTACGTCTTGTGAAACAGCATATTGCCAGTCCCTCACATCCTATTATCTATTTGATCCCCATTTTCCCAATTCAATTTCCAACCCAAAAAGAACTCATCCTTTTGTTCCCTCTCACTGCCTCATGGCCGCATGCTTCCCCTTGTGTGATCGTCCCAGACAAATGAAGTCATTGCATACCTCAGTGAAGCATTAAAAAGTTCCTTTTCCCCAGTGTTAGAGAACTAAACAATTGAAATTGGGCAATAAATCCTTTTTCTTTTATCTCGTTTAATCTGGGATTCTTTTTCCAGATTCCCTGAGTCACGTGTCACGTCTCTCTGCCCGCAAGTGTTGCATTACCCAAGTTTATGAAACCAGCTTGTATGAATCCCATTTTGAGCCAGCTATTATCCATTTGTGAGAGATTATAAGTCCCAACGTGTGGACGCTGCATTTACCTTTCTCCAGGCCAGTACGAGCCTCTTTGTAAATAAATAGCTGTAAAGTATTTAGCTGAGTTTCTGGCGACCTACCTTTTCCTCTAAAGTAATTATCTCTATAAATACGTTTTACGGTAAGTTAAAGTTATTTCACCTTGTCCTCCCTCAATTATTTCTGTTTACGTATCGAGCCTCTCTCAAGGCCGGGCTCATACGTAAAATTGTCGACCTCGCCGAGGATTTGAACCTAGCTTGCTTAAAAAAAAGCTTGTAAATCGCGTTATCCCTTGTAAAACGAATGTAAATGCTTTTACATAGAGCACATCAAAGCACACTTGCAGGGGAAGAAGACACACTGGCTCACGGTAAGGTATTCATTCATAATATGATTATTTTATAACAAATGTTAGCTTAAGGTACGTTTAAGTATTTTTATGTACGAAGTGTTTAAAAGTGTAGTTAGAAATATTATATTGTAAAGGCCAGAGCGCCGAGTGAATTCTATTTGTAAATCGCATTGTTCTCGTCTGTCGAGACACTAACACGTGTGTAGAATAGATGCCAGAAAGGACCAGATCAAACTAGGAAGTGCTTTGCTAGGGTTTATTGCTGTGTTAGAAAGCCTAGCTAGTTAGGAGTGTTTTACTAATAGTTACGGCAAAAGAAGTGTACAATTCTTTTGTCTGTGATATGTTAGGGAATTCATTTTAACGTAGGTTTCATTCCAAGTGTTGGTAACCGCTTAGCTCTCAGCTTATTTAAGCTAAGCGTACACGCTCTTCCAGGTAAGCTTCGCGCCTGCGCGGTCTCAACCAACCTTCGTTTCTCACAAAGCAGCGGCCATGTTTTGATCCCTTTAAGCATTATCTCAACGATTTAAGCAAAGTAACGTAAGTCTTAAAGTTTTAACGTAAATAATATTAATCTCGGTACTAGTATCTATCGTTCTGCCAGAGAAAGTAACGTAATTCGCCTTGAATAAGAAATTAGAATTTCGTGTTGTAAATCGCGTTCGCATTTACAGAGAATCAGCTGATTCGCCATCTCTGCTAGCCCGCGCTGCCCAACCCGCTCACACGTTTCACGTCGCATCGCTCACTCGCTCGCTGAGCGAAAGTTTCATTTCACTTCGTACTTAACGTAACCTCATTCACAAATGTTTGCTAACATCGTTTAAAATCCTTACCGTCATTTCGCTTGTCACAGGGACCTAGTAATCTTACGTAAAGTTAACGTAAATCTTCAAGTAGAATAAATTACAAGAATTGTTAATGTAAAACGCGTCTATGTGAAATTCATATTGAAACGCAAATCATTTCATAAGCGCACGCCGCTACCAGTAACGTAAAAATCGTTCACCAAACCCCGTTATCATTTTCATAAAACGTTATCCAAAGCAATTCTTTCATTACACGTTAATGTAAGTAAATCATTTAACACAAGTTGCGTCATATTAAACTAACATTAGTAGTTCAATTCAATATAAGGGAGTTTTTCATATATCATTTTCACCCTCTCCGAGAGAGAGAGAGAGAGAGAGAGAGAGAGAGAGAGAGAGAGAGAGAGAGAGAGAGCGTACCAGAACCCATTATTCACGAAGCCAAGAGTACTACGTTCATTACTTATAGCATGCAGAATTAACATTATTTTAGTCTCTTGTGTCTTTCATTTACACTGAGTGTGATACGTACGCGCCTGTGTCCATTGCAGTTTTGCAAGCATTTATTTATTTCATTTATCGAGTACTTCAGCGAGGGACTGAGCATTTCTAAAATCACCATTACCTGTCGTTGCCCGAGTGGTCTTTTCTAATTTTTTCACAAAAGACTTGCGTATACCGCAAGCACAATTCGCACAGTGTGCCACGGAAATTCATTACTTCCAGACAGGGAAGTCGTTACCAGTTTAGGACTGGCCACCACCAGTGCACGTCAGGTCTTACCATTTTACAGTGCCACTAATTCTTGACACTGTCCATCGACTGGCTGCTGAAGTACTCCCACATTTTACTTTCTCTTCTCCACCATTATGCTCTGCCCCGAACAGAGTACCATTTCTCTTCAGTATACTTGGGTATACTGCATGTAGTGTCCGGGACACACCAGCACTATACCAGTGCTCCAAAAGAAATGCCTCCTCATAAGTGCCATTGCACCTGTACAGGCCGTGCAGGTAGCCATTCAACCTGCGTGTCCGTCCTACGGAACGCCTATTCTTTAGTGTGTCCATGTGCAAGGGTCAGTGATACTTCGGACCACTCCAAGGGAACGCCTCCTGAAGTGCCGCAATACCAGCCCTGAGTGCTGTCAAACCTGCGTGTCCGTCCTTACGGAACGCCCATTCATTAGAGTATCCACCAGTTCGGATCACTCACCCAAGGAACGCCTCCATAAGTGCCGTGCACCTGTATTGGACCTACAGGTAGCCCATTCCAGCGTCTCCCAAGTGAGGAATGCCCTTAAGTGTGACGTACGCCGCACACTCCATGTGATTTTTTCACCTCATCAGAAGGTGCCATTCACAAAGTGCCACCGAGCACCCAGTCTTTTCAGACTTTTCATTACCATTATCGCAGAACCCATTTCCAAGTGAGTGCCATTTTCCACAGTAGGCACTCCCATTCCATTCAGTACCCTTCCTGGCCATTATTTTCATTTTCATCAGAGCCTTTACTGCAGCCTAAGGGAGATGTCTTCCCCTGCTTCCCGCGACTTCTTTGCCATAGAGCCAGAGAAGCTCGGAGCCCTCATAACTCTGGGCAAGGAGGCCGGTTACACTGGACCAGCACTTGACCAGTGGATAAAGGCGCAGCAGGCTGCTGCGCGCCTGCAAGAAAAGGAAGAAAGAGAAGCAGAAAGGAAGGCACGTGAAGAAGGGAGAAAGCATGAGCTAGCTCTCATAGATGACGCAATCTCTCGGCAAGTTTCTAAGCCCCAGACCATGAGCTGGACTCCCGGTAAGAGGTGGTTGCGGAAGTTCTGCACTACTTGTTGCGTGCGTGGGCATGCTGTGGATTCCAACCAGTGCCCAAGTCGATCTCTACCTTGGGATGAGAGTTTCCAGGGTGAACTTCTCCATGGCTACCATATAGCCCTGCCTGATGAACAGTCTCCTACGGCCTATCAGTGGGTACAAGTCATGGCCGACACCGAAGCCCAGGTCTCCCTCATTGCAAGAAAGGCATTGCCTAGGGGTGCCAAAATCCAGACGGACGAAGAAATTCAGTTTGAATGGATTGACGGTAACCTCTATTCTGTTCCTTCGGTCCTTCTGAATGTAGAAATGCCCTTTCTGGACTAGGAGACTAGGGAAACCACATTGTGCCGCCTGGGCGTAGTTGACCAATTCCATGATGTTTATCAGGTGATATTGGGCCGAGATCTACTAAAGCTGTATCTCCCCTGGACACAGCTCCCACTACCAGATGCACTGGATCCCTGCAGCATGCCTCATAATCAACCCTCAATTTTAGGTTCAGAGGCCAGTGCCTCCGATGTCCCCGACATCCTTTCCATTTGTGAACCTGGCCCTGACCCAGTGTCAGAGCCCGAAGTTTCTTCCGCATCATCTCAGCCTTTTACCATTTTACCGCCTACCTCCTCCACTTTGGAAGAGGTAAGCCCACCAGTTAACCCCGAACTTGTTTTCGAGGGTGATTCAACGGAGGTTTCCTTAACCTCCCCACGTCAAATCACTGCCCGAGAGGACTTTTCACCTGTGCCAGAGCACACTGCCAGCCTTGGTGACTCCACAGATTCGCAACCTGTGGGGGCATCTCGGTCTTATCATCCAGTGCCACGGAAGAGGTTCTGGAACACGTTCTGCCGAGACTGTGGCCGTAAGGGTCACATGTCTGCCAACTATGGAGGGTGCGCAAATCACAATATTCCCGCCATCGCAATGGCCGTTACTAATCCTTCCTCACTAGGACCCCCAGCTAAGAGCCCTATAACAGTCGCACCCCTCCAAAGCCATTATCCGCCAAGCCACATCAGAGCCTACAACGACTCTGGCGCTCAAATCTCCCTGGTACGGGAAGACCGAATCCCCCGAGGGGCTAATGTCGATAGACGTCACTTAAATAACCATTGAAAGTATCAACCATATTAAACTGATCCTTCCGACCGTACAATTGAGGGTCACCAGACCTAGTTTCTCCAAAGTATGTACTCTTGCAGTTGCAAGCTACATCCCAGGAGGTTACGACCTCCTAGGGCAAGACATGAAGTTTCCCTCACATTTCAAAAAGCCTAGGGGTCCTAACCCCACAACAAATCACTCCAAGGCAAGGAGTCATCGAAATTCTACTTCCTCCAGGAAGTACGTCCACCGACAGTCTCCCCCGTTACCAAGGAGGGAGATTGACCATTCACAGTTCCGTTGCAAAACCTGCAACGTAATAGGGCACTCCACGAATTGGCCTAGGTGCCCTAGCCGACTACCAGCAGCGGACACTGTCCATTTTCCACAAGGCTTAGCCTTCCAAAAGAGACAGGAGAGACTGTCTCCCATTTCCAAGGGCACGCTGAGAGGTATTGCACCTCCGGTACCCGCCACAGGTCCAGTCGACCTCAACTCTCTGCCAGTGCCACTTGGCAGCACTGAGCAGTGCCAAGCTCCGTCCAGCCTGGACGTAGAGTCACCACCGAACTTGACCTCTGCGCCTGGCCCCGAGCTAGCGCCGGCGCCTAACCTAATCAAGGATCCTCCTACAGGAGATCCTCCAACAGGCATGGAGCTTACCGCAGCCCATGGCCAATCCAAAGTCCATGAGTCTTCTTCACCCTCACCACTGTCGCCCAAGGATGAACCTCCAGCAGACCTCACATTCTCGCCTCCTCTGGAAAACCAGGAACTGCCCAACCAGGAGTCAGCCTGGAGTTTTCCCCTTACGACGGTTGTCGCAGCAGCCGAAGTGAGGGCCTCCCCTGCAGTAAGTTCCACCTCTGCGACGGTTGCTGCAGATACCGAAGTAGGGTGTCCTCCTGCAATCCCTCAGGCTACCACTGCCTCTGCTCCTGACGGCGTTTCTGGCCTTACCCCAGAGTCGGTGCCTCCGTCTACTCCTAGGACTGGTATAGCCAGGCCCTGGAGGAATAAGAAGAAGAAGAAGGGACGTAACAAATCATTAACGCACTAACCAAAGAGCCACATGCTCTCCTTGACACCTGTGCCCAAGGTACAGTGTCACGTTCATTTGCAGAGTGATCCTGGCACCTACCCAGAGAAGGTAGCCAGCCTGATCTCTGCCAGTAAAACTAACCCTCTAACCCCTAGAAATTGTGATACTAACACTCATGTAAATGTCATAATTACCTCATTACATTTCCATCCTGGTAATGCACTAACCTCTCATCATCCTCACGCATCATTACCTCACCTCATGTATTTTAACAATTCCGTCGCTGAACTGCTGCTGTGCGTACCACACTCTGGAATGATTGCATCTCCATTTAACTGTATTGAGTAGGTTAGGCTAATGATTTATTACCAGGGCATTAGGTTAGTAGCAAGTAGAATTTTCAAGTAACCTTATCTAGGGGTAGAGTAGACTGTCGTCACAGACAACCCGTAGTTATTACTTAGGCTAGACTACATTACTCCATTAAGTTAGTACCCTTAGCATCTCCACCTATAAGTAAGGTAGGCCACTGTAGTTAGCTGTATCGCTGCTCTAAAAACTTCAAGTTAGAGTAGGAGAACTGGGTAGTCGAGACGATCAACTTATTTAAGCCAAGACCTTCACGCCTGAAAGGGAGTGAATGCCTTCTTAATAGGGGGAGCTGTGACGTTTATAGATCGTTTCGTCTACCCAGCAATTAATTAATTCATTTGATTTGGAAAACGGCAGCCATTTCCTCCAAATATCAGCTGAATTTTAGTAAACGCGGTAAACCCAAAACCCGCCAGCCAGAGGTAGGGAGTTCCTAAGTTGGGGGAATATATAGTCTTTTGTCGGCTTTAGGGACGTATCTCGAAGGGAAGGATGTAGGCAGACTGGCCCTTCTTAGGCCTATATCTTAAGCTCTTTTTACTGTGAACCCTCTGCTGGCTGTATATTCTGTTTCCAGGATTTGCCTTGCTCGTGGGGGGTTAAGCTGACTCCCAACACCCAAGCAAAACGCCTGCGATCTGCCCAGCCAGTCGTCTCCAGACGTTGACCTCGGATGGATGTCCGACCACCTGCCTCCCATTTAGACCTATCCATGGGGTTAGTGGCGCGCCAAGCGACCCAGGCCTAAGACAAAGCTAGGCCACGTTTTCTACAAAGATCCAGTGAACACGACATCCAGGTACGTCTTGTGAAACAGCATATTGCCAGTCCCTCACATCCTATTATCTATTTGATCCCCTTTTTCCCAATTCAATTTCCAACCAAAAAGAACTCATCCTTTTGTTCCCTCTCACTGCCTCATGGCCGCATGCTTCCCCTTGTGTGATCGTCCCAGACAAATGAAGTCATTGCATACCTCAGTGAAACATTAAAAAGTTCCTTTTCCCCAGTGTTAGAGAACTAAACAATTGAAATTGGGCAATAAATCCTTTTTCTTTTATCTCGTTTAATCTGGGATTCTTTTTCCAGATTCCCTGAGTCACGTGTCACGTCTCTCTGCCCGCAAGTGTTGCATTACCCAAGTTTATGAAACCAGTTTGTATGAATCCCATTTTGAGCCAGCTATTATCCATTTGTGAGAGATTATAAGTCCCAATGTGTGGACGCTGCATTTACCTTTCTCCAGGCCAGTACGAGCCTCTTTGTAAATAAATAGCTGTAAAGTATTTAGCTGAGTTTCTGGCGACCTACCTTTTCCTCTAAAGTAATTATCTCTATAAATACGTTTTACGGTAAGTTAAAGTTATTTCACCTTGTCCTCCCTCAATTATTTCTGTTTACGTATCGAGCCTCTCTCAAGGCCGGGCTCATACGTAAAAATATATGATATAATGATATATATATGAAATAGTATAGAGAAGATATATTATAAGGATGATATAAGATAGAGATATATAGAAGTATATATAGATAGATATATATATTATATAGAATAATATATCTATAAGTATATATAATATATATATATATAAAAATTAAATAGAAAAAGTAATATATATATAGAATTAGAGAGATATATATATAATTATATATATATGTATATAATAATAATATATATTATATATATTATAATATAAATAATATATTAATATATATATATATATAATATATTTAATATTATATATATATATATATATATAGAAGTAAAATATATATATATATACTATATAATATATATTTTTTTTTTTTTTTTTATATCCATAATATATATAATAATATTAAATCTAACATTAATATATATATAATAATATATTATATATAATTATATAATTATAATATAATATATATATCTATATTAATCAATATATATATATACCCTATAATAATTAAAATATATAAATATATGTATATAATATATATATATAATATATATATATCATAATATATATATATCTGTTTAATAATTATATATACTATATATATTAGATATGTATTATATTATATTATTATTATATTATAATCTATATAATATATATATATAATTTATATAGATATATATACTATATTATATTATTTATATCTATATATAATTATCTATACATCTATATATATATAAAATATATAATAAATAATAAATAAATATATACTAATATATATAAAATATAATATATAATTAATATATTATATATGTAATTCTATAAATACTTATAATATATATATTAATAATATCTATATATTCTACTATATATATTATAATTAAGTATATATATATAAATATATATAATTATCATAGTATAATTTAATTAATTATTATTAGTTATATATATATAATTATTATATATATATTATATAATGATTAATATATATATTATGTTTATGTATTAATTTATATATAACTAAATTTATTATATATCCATAATATACATAATATATATATAATAAATTTAATATTTATATTTATCTATTGATAATATATGTATGTATATATGATATATACTTATATATTATATATATATTATATTACTATAATATATATATAATATGTATGGTATCTATATATCTCTTATCTATCTATATATATATATATATATATATATATACTATATATATATAAATAAATATATAATAAAAGCTTTTAACACTAAAGTTTTTCGTAGAAAAGGCAACTTTGTTAGTGTGACATATTAACAGGCAGATTTAAAAGATGTTTTTTTTTTACATTATGGCTGCTATAATACTTAGTCTTAAGATTATCAGTAGCGTTACTCAGATAATTTTAATCTTTATGAAATTTTTTCTTCATTTATCTAAAACATCAGTCATGCATCAAAATTGGTTACTTTTCTTCAGTCTCTGGTTTTTTGTTCGGTAAATGACAATTGAACTTTGTCCGCACGAAAACTGTTATACTTTATGACAGTAGATATATATATATATATATATATATATATATATATATATATATATATATATATATATATATATATATACACAACACGATATTTTTTTATGAATACATGGAGTATAGTATGCTATGTATTTGTCTTTTTATCCTCTCTCTCAGAACGCAAATCCTTACAGCTTTACTTTTATCGACATCTGTAAAGAAATATCCATTATACGAATTTAGCGCTGTTCATTTTGTCTGTTTACGGGGTGCGTTTCCTAAATCAGACAAACAAAGCGGTGGTGCCGCTCCTCTACATGGTGCTTTTGTTTGGCCTTCATAGGTTATACTAAACCATTCAAAAGTACTCTCTGAACAATGGTACAGATGTAGTTTTGTATATATAGGAGATGTATTTCATATAAGATAGCGTCAAAGATTGCAAGAGCACGATTCTTATTATACTCTATATAGAAAAGTGGCAACACAGGCGCATACCTGAGGAGATTATCTGCATTAGGGAAATCGAATGGATAATAGGAGGCAGCTGCAGAACCTTGACCGCTACTGACCCTTTTCTCCCGATTTTCATGGTGTTGTTCTTGAAGATTAAGTTGGCCTTATGCCAGCACGGGCTCTTACTCATAGAGCAGCCCGGAATTTTCATATTGTGCTTTCGGCTCTTCTGTTACCAAAATACGCAAGCGCAATTTTCTGACACATTTTTCCCACTGATGATTTGCTTTCTTTGCCAACAATTTACAGTTTTCATCATATTACTTCCAGTGATACATAATCATGCATCCCTTCTTTTCAGTTTTTGTCATTATGTAGCTACTACTCACACATCTTATTTTTTAAAATGAACGTTTGTATGTTTGTGTTATAGAAATGTGAATCACTTAACCAATCTATACGAAATTTGGCACGCAGATCAGTTGACCGAACTTAGATAATAGGTTAGATTTCGAACCGGTACCATTGATGCTGTTTTTTCTTCACAATATTGGCTTTTAGCAGTGTTACCATATGCAGTTCATCTGATTTTTTTTTTTACTTTATTTATGATTTAATAGTTAGAATGCGTATTTTCCGATGTAGAATTATTTTCCGTGATGTTAGAAAACTACACGTCACTAGCTTAATATAAAGTATTTTTTGACGAAAAAAATAAAGGATTTCAATAAAATTCATTTGTATAAATAAGCAGGATATGTTTTATATCTTTATTTTCATAATAAAACATAAAACGGCAAAGTGAAGAATTTTTTTTTTTCAGTGCCGTGGCCTGTGGTCGGAAAAGCCACGGAGGGTTGCCAGATGTCACCAGAAAGCCACATTATAGACGAAATTCCTCAAAACGGCAACCTGACTGGTACACCCACCCCCTTCCCATTGTAACTTATGTGGTAAATAGTTCCTAGCTGGACGAGTGGTTAACGTGCTTGCCTACCGATTCGGTAGTCGCGAATTTGAGTCCCTGCTCTGTCAACGTGGAATCAGAGGAATGTATTTCTTGGTGATTAGAAATTCATTTCTCGATATAATGTGGTTCGGACCCCACAATAAACCGTAGGTTCCGTTGCTAGGTAGCCAATTGGTTCCTAGCCACGTAAAAATATCTAATCCTTCGGGCCAGCCCTAGGAGAGCTGTTAATCAGCTCAGTGGGCTTGTTAAACTAAGATATACTTAACTTTTTAATGTGTTAAATAAACTTCACGGGTTTATCATACCTATTTCATGTACTAGAGTATAAATATACTATTGAACTGAAAATCCCAGTAGAACACAGGTGAAAAGGGAGATCGATGGAGAGCTATATCTGATGGCAGTTTAGGCAGTAAGACCACGGACACAGAAGAATGGAGAGATTGAATTTTATACTTTGCACCCTATAAAAGGAAAAACTGGTGTAAAAATGCATGATCCGACCTGCAGCTTACTTGGGGCACGTGCCAAAATGTATGTTTGCCAAAATGTATGTTCAAATAGAGCGTTGTTTCACCAACGAAAATGAAAATAAATATGCTATATCTTATTAATAATCGTTCTGTTTAACATGCACATTATGTGTTTTATGCATTTTCATTTTAATAAATAAATCATAAATATCCTATCCTAAAATTTCTGTATCTTTAACGCATCACCTTCTTCCGACCATTTTAGGCTTTTCCAAGGGCTTTCCTAACCCGCCAACAATAACAATAACAACAGCAAGAAAAACAACAAAAACAAGGTAGTTTCTAGGCTTACTCCCCGAGTAAGCGAAAATGGTTAACCTGAGCAGGGAAATATACCATTTCATCATTACAGTGACCTTTTGGCCCTGGTTCGTTGTGACCATATCTAATAACATTGCATACTACACAAATCACTAAATAGAATACTTCAATGTCCACCTTCTGGGTGGTCATACTCGTATTTCTGTTCATTTGTTTCGAAGTTACTGGGAACAATTCTGGTCACGTTAAGCATGCTGCATACATTTCCTTGCAAGAAAGTTTAGTCAGTGCATAATTAGTCAGCAGTTATTAAAACTGCTAAAGATGATTAAAGAAGGTGGGTTGTGGTGTCAGGAGGTGGGAGTGGGACAGCCATGCAGACCCCTCCCAATTAATTAAGCATACAAGTCAGGTTTAGGGATGTACAGAGGCTAGACAACCTCCTCTTCTTTTTTTAAAAGAGTGCTGGAACAGTGCAAGGGGATTGACTTTGCTATCACGAACTCCCTGATTTCATTTTGTTCCTTGGAGCCCTTCATTTTGTCCATCCGACTGTCATCTTTTTTTATATGTCCCTCACAGCTTATAATGTTCTTCAATAACCCTTGCTTTCTCGTCATTACTTTTTTTGAAAAAGAGACATTTTTAGATTTTTTCTTAAGTGTTTCAAAGTCTTCACATCTTTTTCGTTCATAGGGCACATTGGGTGAGGGTCTTTTGCTCAAAGGTCTGCTTTCTGATAATTGCTGTTGCATCATGACTTCATAACCGATATTTCGCCATGGTACTACGTGTAATTATGCTTGCGGTGATATATCTCTGGATTTTCCTTTTTTGTGTCGTTTACGTCTGAACACATTTTATATTCAATACTTCGCTTGATAACATAATCAATGTAACTTATTTGTGATGGTCGGAACAATTTCCCTTGGAGTTTATTGTTTGTTAATTTGGTTAGCTTCTCTGTCTGTAACTTGATAGACTAAGTTACAGAATGTGGAAGCATTTTCACCGTATCCTTATTAAGATATTTTTTGAAGGCTACATTTCTTAAGGTAAAAATTTATTTTCACGAGAAAGATTATTTTATCCGTTTTTTTATTTTTTATATTCATATCTCTGGGTGCATAAGTATAGTTGATATTTCCACCTTTGCATTATTTGTTTTTATGACTATATATATAATAGTTTATATATTATATATATAGATATATATATATATATATATAATATATTATATATAATGTGTGTGTGTGTGTGTGTATGTATGTGCATTAAGCTACAAATGTCCTTTATTATCCAATTTGCTATACCTCAGAATTAATATATTTTCATATATGTTAAGCGCAGGGGAATTTTTTAGTTAATAATAATTTCGTCCTCCTGTGGATTCGAATCAGCGGACAGACTGAGGAGAAAATCGGGACTGCAGTGACATTATCGACTCGGCCAACGAGTAAGGTTATAAGTTGATACCGATTCCGAGCTTACAAATCTCTGTCGAACTCAGGTATTTGTAATTAGATTCGATATCCAACCCCCTCTGACATGTTAACCAAGTCGAACGTTTGCCGCACGTAGCCATATTATGAATTCTTATCTCATCACCGTGATTCATATACACGCCTTAAGCTACAAAATGCCCTTTGATATACAATTCGCTCTACCTCGGAATTAATGTATTTTCATATATTAATATATTAATTCCGAGGTAGAGCGAATTAGATATTGAAGGACATTTGTAGCTTTGTAAGAACAATGCTTTCCCCTATTTTGTATTGTATCTAATCATCAAGCTGTGTTGTTCCTTTAACCATTCTATAGAGCGTTCCGCGGCCTTTCTGCCAATGTATAACTTGTGTAATTTCATCATTTGTATATCTTATTATCTTTAAATGTATGTCTCCGAGAAAACACAAATCCTTCTGGCCCAGACCCAGTTTCTCTCTGTTCAGGTAGGATACTACATATCCGTCCACAGCCTCCTTTATAGCCTGTTTTTACCTGTAATAAACTTTCTACGGGCTGCTCTAGGAGCAAGAGCCCGTGCTGTCACAAGGCCAGCTTAATCTCAAACAACAAGTAATAAATTATCATTACCCAGTTACCTGTCTTACTCCCTGGTCCTCACAGCTTAATGCATGTATATGAATCACGGTGATGTTATAAGAATTCATATATATATATATATATATATATATATATATATATATATATATATATATATATATATATATATTATGTCGAAGTGCCAAGTATCTGGTTAATACACTTACCATTCATTTGCTGTTACCTCACAAAAGCCAGACACCTGAACCCTCATCACAGGTACTAAACGACTGAATGCTCTAAGGCAACGGTGATCCC